>NC_135823.1:37588097-37888097 GCF_964213995.1 Mustelus asterias
CCCCCATCTCTCCCCTGCACCCCCATCTCCCCCCTGCACCCCCATCTCCCCCCTGCACCCCCATCTCCCCCCTGCACCCCCATCTCTCCCCCCTGCACCCCCATCTCTCCCCCCTGCACCCCCATCTCCCCCCCCTGCACCCCCATCTCCCCCTGCACCCCAATCTCCCCCCTGCACCCCCATCTCCCCCCTGCACCCCCATCTCTCCCCTGCACCCGATCTCTCCCCTGCACCCCCATCTCTCCCCTGCACCCCCATCTCTCCCCTGCACCCCCATCTCTCCCCTGCACCCCCATCTCTCCCCTGCACCCCCATCTCTCCCCTGCACCCCCATCTCTCCCCTGCACCCCCATCTCTCCCCTGCACCCCCATCTCTCCCCTGCACCCCCATCTCTCCCCTGCACCCCCATCTCTCCCCTGCACCCCCATCTCTCCCCTGCACCCCCATCTCTCCCCTGCACCCCCATCTCTCCCCTGCACCCCCATTTCTCCCCCCCGCACCCCCCATTTCTCCCCCCCACACCCCCCCGTTTCTCCCCCCGCACCCCCCCGTTTCTCCCGCCGCACCCCCCCGTTTCTCCCCCCACACCCCCCCGTTTCTCCCCCCCGCACCCCCCCGTTTCTCCCCCCCGCACCCCCCCGTTTCTCCCCCCCGCACCCCCCTGTTTCTCCCCCCCCGCACCCCCCCGTTTCTCCCCCCCGCACCCCCCCGTTTCTCCCCCCGCACCCCCCCGTTTCTCCCCCCCGCACCCCCCCGTTTCTCCCGCCCGCACCCCCCCGTTTCTCCCCCCCGCACCCCCCCGTTTCTCCCCCCCGCACCCACCCGTTTCTCCCCCCCGCACCCCCCCGTTTCTCCCCCCCGCACCCCCCCGTTTCTCCCCCCCGCACCCCCCCGTTTCTCCCGCCCGCACCCCCCCGTTTCTCCCCCGCACCCCCCCGTTTCTCCCCCCCGCACCCCCCCGTTTCTCCCCCCCGCACCCCCCCCGTTTCTCCCCCCCGCACCCTCCCGTTTCTCCCCCCCGCACCCCCCCCGTTTCTCCCCCCCGCACCCCCCCCGTTTCTCCCCCCCGCACCCCCCCCGTTTCTCCCCCCCGCACCCCCCCGTTTCTCCCCCCCGCACCCCCCCGTTTCTCCCCCCCGCACCCCCCCGTTTCTCCCCCCCGCACCCCCCCGTTTCTCCCCCCCGCACCCCCCCCGTTTCTCCCCCCCGCACCCCCCCCGTTTCTCCCCCCCGCACCCCCCCCGTTTCTACCCCCCGCACCCCCCCGTTTCTCCCCCCCGCACCCCCCCGTTTCTCCCCCACGCACCCCCCCCCGTTTCTCCCCCCCGCACCCCCCCGTTTCTCCCGCCCGCACCCCCCCGTTTCGCCCCCCCGCACCCCCCCGTTTCTCCCCCCCGCACCCCCCCGTTTCTCCCCCCCGCCCCCCCCGTTTCTCCCCCCCGCACCCCCCCGTTTCTCCCCCCCGCACCCCCCCGTTTCTCCCCCCCGCACCCCCCCGTTTCTCCCCCCGCACCCCCCCGTTTCTCCCCCCCGCACCCCCCCGTTTCTCCCCCCCGCACCCCCCCGTTTCTCCCCCCCGCACCCCCCCGTTTCTCCCCCCCGTTTCTCCCCCCCGCACCCCCCCGTTTCTCCCCCCGCACCCCCCCGTTTCTCCCCCCGCACCCCCCCGTTTCTCCCCCCAGCACCACCCCCCGTTTCTCCCCCCCGCACCCCCCCGTTTCTCCCCCCCGCACCCCCCCGTTTCTCCCCCCCGCACCCCCCGTTTCTCCCCCCCGCACCCCCCCGTTTCTCCCCCCCGCACCCCCCCGTTTCTCCCCCCCGCACCCCCCCGTTTCTCCCCCCCGCACCCCCCCGTTTCTCCCCCCCGCACCCCCCCGTTTCTCCCCCCCGCACCCCCCCGTTTCTCCCCCCCGCACCCCCCCGTTTCTCCCCCCCGCACCCCCCCGTTTCTCCCCCCCGCACCCCCCCGTTTCTCCCCCCCGCACCCCCCCGTTTCTCCCCCCCGCACCCCCCCGTTTCTCCCCCCCGCACCCCCCCGTTTCTCCCCCCCGCACCCCCCCGTTTCTCCCCCCCGCACCCCCCCGTTTCTCCCCCCCGCACCCCCCGTTTCTCCCCCCGCACCCCCCCGTTTCTCCCCCCCGCACCCCCCCGTTTCTCCCCCCCGTTTCTCCCCCCCGCACCCCCCCGTTTCTCCCCCCCGCACCCCCCCGTTTCTCCCCCCCGCACCCCCCCGTTTCTCCCCCCCGCACCCCCCCCGTTTCTCCCCCCCGCACCCCCCCGTTTCTCCCCCCCGCACCCCCCCGTTTCTCCCCCCCGCACCCCCCCGTTTCTCCCCCCCGCACCCCCCCGTTTCTCCCCCCCGCACCCCCCTGTTTCTCCCCCCCGCACCCCCCCGTTTCTCCCCCCGCACCCCCCCGTTTCTCCCCCCCGCACCCCCCCGTTTCTTCCCCCCGCACCCCCCCGTTCCTCCCCCCCGCACCCCCCGTTCCTCCCCCGTTCCTCCCCCGCACCCCCCCATTTCTCCCCCCCGACCCCCTGTAACCCCCCGTTTCATCACCCCCGTCTCTCCGTCCCGCGACCCCCCGTCTCTCCGTCCCGCGACCCCCCGTCTCTCCGTCCTGCGACCCCCCGTCTCTCCGTCCCGCGACCCCCCGTCTCTCCGTCCCGCCACCCCCCGTCTCTCCGTCCCGCCACCCCCCGTCTCTCCGTCCCGCCACCCCCCGTCTCTCCGTACCGCCACCCAACGTCTCTCCGTCCCGCCACCCCCCGTCTCTCCGTCCCGCCACCCCCCGTCTCTCCGTCCCGCCACCCCCCGTCTCTCCGTCTCGCCACCCCCCGTCTCTCCGTCCCGCCACCCCCCGTCTCTCCGTCCCGCCACCCCCCGTCTCTCCGTCCCGCCACCCCCCGTCTCTCCGCCCCGCCACCCCCCGTCTCTCCGCCCCGCCACCCCCCGTCTCTCAGCCCCGCCACCCCCCCTCTCTCCGCCCCGCCACCCCCCGTCTCTCCGCCCTGCCACCCCCCGTCTCTCCGCCCCGCCACCCCCCGTCTCTCCCCCCCGCCACCCCCCGTCTCTCCGCCCCGCCACCCCCCGTCTCTCCGCCCCGCCACCCCCGTCTCTCCGCCCCGCCACCCCCCGTCTCTCCGCCCCGCCACCCCCCGTCTCTCCGCCGCGCCACCCCCCGTCTCTCCGCCCCGCCACCCCCCGTCTCTCCGCCCCGCCACCCCCGTCTCTCCGCCCCGCCACCCCCCGTCTCTCCGCCCCGCCACACCCCGTCTCTCCGCCCCGCCACCCCCCGTCTCTCCGCCCCGCCACCCCACGTCTCTCCGCCCCGCCACCCCCCGTCTCTCCGCCCCGCCACCCCCCGTCTCTCCGCCCCGCGAGCCCCCGCCTCCCCGCCCCGCGAGCCCCCGTCTCTCCGCCCCGCCACCCCCCGTCTCTCCGCCCGCGATTCCCCTTCTCCCGCCCCGCGACCCCCGGTCTCTCCGCCCCACGATGCCCCGCGAGCCCCCGCCTCCCCGCCCGGCGAGCCCCCGCCTTCCTGCCCCGCGAGCCCCCGCCTCCCCGCCCCGCGAGCCCCCGCCTCCCCGCCCCGCGAGCCCCCGCCTCCCCGCCCCGCGAGCCCCCGCCTCCCCGCCCCGCGAGCCCCCGCCTCCCCGCCCCGCGAGCCCCCGCCTCCCCGCCCCGCGAGCCCCCGCCTCCCGCCCCGCGAGCCCCCGCCTCCCCGCCCCGCGAGCCCCCGCCTCCCCGCGAGCCCCCGCCTCCCCGCCCCGCGAGCCCCCGCCTCCCCGCCCCGCGAGCCCCCGCCTCCCCGCCCGGCGAGCCCCCGCCTCCCCGCGAGCGCCCGCCTCCCCGCCCCGCGAGCCCCCGCCTCACCGCCCCGCGAGCCCCCGCCTCCCCGCCCCGCGAGCCCCCGGCTCCCCGCCCCGCGAGCCCCCGGCTCCCCGCCCCGCGAGCCCCCGGCTCCCCGCCCCGCGAGCCCCCGGCTCCCCGCCCCGCGAGCCCCCGGCTCCCCGCCCCGCGAGCCCCCGGCTCCCCGCCCCGCGAGCCCCCGGCTCCCCGCCCCGCGAGCCCCGCCTCCCCACCCCGCGAGACCCCGCCTCCAAGCCCTGCGTGTCCCCGCCCCGCGAGCCCGCGACCCACGCCTCTCGCCCACCCACCTCTCGCCCCCCCGCCTCTCGCCCGCCCGCTTCTCGCCCCCCCCCGCCTCTCGCCCCCCCGCCTCTCGCCCCCCCGCCTCTCGCCCCCCCGCCTCTCGCCCCGCCGCCTCTCGCCCCCCCGCCTCTCGCCCCCCGCCTCTCGCCACCCCGCCTCTCGCCCCCCCGCCTCTCGCCCCCCCGCCTCTCGCCCCGGCCCCCGCCTCTCGCCCCGGCTCTCGCCCCGGCCCCCGCCTCTCGCCCCGGCCCCCGCCTCTCGCCCCCCCGCCACTCGCCCCGGCCCCAGCCTCTCGCCCCGCCCCCCGCCTCTCGCCCCGGCCCCCGCCTCTCGCCCCGGCCCCCGCCTCTCGCCCCGGCCCCCGCCTCTCGCCCCGGCCCCCGCCTCTCGCCCCGGCCCCGGCCTCTCGCCCCACCCCCCGCCTCTCGCCCCGGCCCCCGCCTCTCGCCCCGGCCCCCGCCTCTCGCCCCGGCCCCCGCCTCTCGCCCCACCCCCCGCCTCTCGCCCCGGCCCCCGCCTCTCGCCCCACCCCCCGCCTCTCGCCCCGGCCCCCGCCTCTCGCCCCACCCCCCGCCTCTCGCCCCACCCCCCGCCTCTCGCCCCACCCCCCGCCTCTCGCCCCGGCCCCCGCCTCTCGCCCCACCCCCCGCCTCTCGCCCCGGCCCCCGCCTCTCGCCCCGGCCCCCGCCTCTCGCCCCGGCCCCCGCCTCTCGCCCCACCCCCCGCCTCTCGCCCCGGCCCCCGCCTCTCGCCCCACCCCCCGCCTCTCGCCCCGGCCCCCGCCTCTCGCCCCGGCCCCCGCCTCTCGCCCCACCCCCCGCCTCTCGCCCCACCCCCACCTCTCGCCCCGGCCCCCGCCTCTCGCCCCAGCCCCCGCCTCTCGCCCCGCCCCCCGCCTCTCGCCCCGGCCCCCGCCTCTCGCCCCACCCCCCGCCTCTCGCACCGCCTCTCGCCCCACCCCCCGCCTCTCGCCCCACCCCCCGCCTCTCGCCCCACCCCCCGCCTCTCGCCCCACCCCCGCCTCTCGCCCCACCCCCCGCCTCTCGCCCCACCCCCCGCCTCTCGCCCCACCCCCGCCTCTCGCCCCGCCCCCCGCCTCTCGCCCCGCCCCCCGCCTCTCGCCCCGCCCCCCGCCCCTCGCTCCGCCCCCCGCCCCTCGCCCCGCCCCCCGCCTCTCGCCCCGCCCCCCGCCTCTCGCCCCGCCTCTCGCCCCACCCCCCGCCCTCGCCCCACCCCCCGCCTCTCGCCCCACCCCCCGCCTCTCGCCCCACCCCCCGCCTCTCGCCCCACCCCCCGCCTCTCGCCCCACCCCCCGCCTCTCGCCCCACCCCCCGCCTCTCGCCCCACCCCCCGCCTCTCGCCCCACCCCCCGCCTCTCGCCCCACCCCCCGCCTCTCGCCCCACCCCCCGCCTCTCGCCCCACCCCCCGCCTCTCGCCCCACCCCCCGCCTCTCGCCCCACCCCCCGCCTCTCGCCCCACCCCCCGCCTCTCGCCCCACCCCCCGCCTCTCGCCCCACCCCCCGCCTCTCGCCCCACCCCCCGCCTCTCGCCCCACCCCCCGCCTCTCGCCCCACCCCCCGCCTCTCGCCCCACCCCCCGCCTCTCGCCCCACCCCCCGCCTCTCGCCCCACCCCCCGCCTCTCGCCCCGCCTCTCGCCCCGCCTCTCGCCCCGCCTCTCGCCCCACCCCCCGCCTCTCGCCCCGGCCCCCGCCTCTCGCCCCACCCCCCGCCTCTCGCCCCACCCCCCGCCTCTCGCCCCACCCCCCGCCTCTCGCCCGGCCCCCGCCTCTCGCCCCAGCCCCCGCCTCTCGCCCCGCCCCCCGCCTCTCGCCCCGGCCCCCGCCTCTCGCCCCACCCCCCGCCTCTCGCCCCACCCCCCGCCTCTCGCCCCACCCCCCGCCTCTCGCCCCACCCCCCGCCTCTCGCCCCACCCCCCGCCTCTCGCCCCACCCCCCGCCTCTCGCCCCACCCCCCGCCTCTCGCCCCACCCCCCGCCTCTCGCCCCACCCCCGCCTCTCGCCCCACCCCCGCCTCTCGCCCCGCCCCTCGCCCCACCGCCCCGCCTCTCGCCCCACCCCCCGCCTCTCGCCCCACCCCCCGCCTCTCGCCCCACCCCCCGCCTCTCGCCCCACCCCCGCCTCTCGCCCCACCCCCCGCCTCTCGCCCCACCCCCCGCCTCTCGCCCCACCCCCCGCCTCTCGCCCCACCCCCCGCCTCTCGCCCCACCCCCCGCCTCTCGCCCCACCCCCCGCCTCTCGCCCCACCCCCCGCCTCTCGCCCCACCCCCCGCCTCTCTGCCCCCACCCCCCGCCTCTCGCCCCACCCCCCGCCTCTCGCCCCACCCCCCGCCTCTCGCCCCACCCCCCGCCTCTCGCCCACCCCCCGCCTCTCGCCCCGCCTCTCGCCCCGCCTCTCGCCCCACCACCCGCCTCTCGCCCCACCACCCGCCTCTCGCCCCACCACCCGCCTCTCGCCCAACCCCCCGCCTCTCGCCCCACCCACCGCCTCCCCCACCCCCTCTCGCCCCGCCTCTCGCCCCACCCCCCGCCTCTCGCCCCGCCTCTCGCCCCACCACGCTCTGCCCCGCCTCTCGCCCCACCCCCCGCCTCTCGCCCCACCCCCCGCCTCTCGCCCCACCCCCCGCCTCTCGCCCCACCCCCCGCCTCTCGCCCCACCCCCCGCCTCTCGCCCCACCCCCCGCCTCTCGCCCCACCCCCCGCCTCTCGCCCCACCCCCCGCCTCTCGCCCCACCCCCCGCCTCTCGCCCCACCCCCCGCCTCTCGCCCCACCCCCCGCCTCTCGCCCCACCCCCCGCCTCTCGCCCCACCCCCCGCCTCTCGCCCCACCCCCCGCCTCTCGCCCCACCCCCCGCCTCTCGCCCCACCCCCCGCCTCTCGCCCCACCCCCCGCCTCTCGCCCCACCCCCCGCCTCTCGCCCCCACCCCCCCGCCTCTCGCCCCACCCCCCGCCTCTCGCCCCACCCCCCGCCTCTCGCCCCACCCCCCGCCTCTCGCCCCACCCCCCGCCTCTCGCCCCACCCCCCGCCTCTCGCCCCACCCCCGCCTCTCGCCCCCCCGCCTCTCGCCCCCCGCCTCTCGCCCCCCCGCCTCTCGCCCCACCCGCCTCTCGCCCCACCCGCCTCTCGCCCCCCCACCCGCCTCTCGCCACCCCCCCACCCGCCTCTCGCCCCCCCCACCCGCCTCTCGCCACCCCCCCAGCCGCCTCTCGCCCCCCCTGCCTCTCGCCTCACCCCCCAGTCTTTCGCCCCCCACCCGCCTCTCGCCCCCCCACCCGCCTCGCGCCCCCCCACCCGCCTCGCGCCCCCCCACCCGCCTCTCGCCCCCCCACCCGCCTCTCGCCCCCCCACCCGCCTCTCGCCCCCCAGCCGCCACTCGCCCCCCACCCGCTCTCGCCCCCCACCCGCCTCTCGCCCCCCACCCGCTTTCGCCCCCCACCCGCCTCTCGCCCCCCACCCGCCTCTCGCCCCCCACCCGCCTCTCGCCCCCCACCCGCCTCTCGCCCCCCACCCGCCTCTCGCCCCCCACCCGCCTCTCGCCCCCCACCCGCCTCTCGCCCCCCACCCGCCTCTCGCCCCCCACCCGCCTCTCGCCCGCCTCTCGCCCCCCGCCCGCCTCTCGCCCCCCACCCGCCTCTCGCCCCCCACCCGCCTCTCGCCCCCCACCCGCCTCTCGCCCCCCACCCGCCTCTCGCCCCCCACCCGCCTCTCGCCCCCCACCCGCCTCTCGCCCCCCACCCGCCTCTCGCCCCCCACCCGCCTCTCGCCCCCCACCCGCCTCTCGCCCCCCACCCGCCTCTCGCCCCCCACCCGCCTCTCGCCCCCCACCCGCCTCTCGCCCCCCACCCGCCTCTCGCCCCCCACCCGCCTCTCGCCCCCCACCCGCCTCTCGCCCCCCACCCGCCTCTCGCCCCCCACCCGCCTCTCGCCCCCCACCCGCCTCTCGCCCCCCACCCGCCTCTCGCCCCCCACCCGCCTCTCGCCCCCCACCCGCCTCTCGCCCCCCACCCGCCTCTCGCCCCCCACCCGCCTCTCGCCCCCCACCCGCCTCTCGCCCCCCACCCGCCTCTCGCCCCCCACCCGCCTCTCGCCCCCCACCCGCCTCTCGCCCCCCACCCGCCTCTCGCCCCCCACCCGCCTCTCGCCCCCCACCCGCCTCTCGCCCCCCACCCGCCTCTCGCCCCCCACCCGCCTCTCGCCCCCCACCCGCCTCTCGCCCCCCACCCGCCTCTCGCCCCCCACCCGCCTCTCGCCCCCCACCCGCCTCTCGCCCCCCACCCGCCTCTCGCCCCCCACCCGCCTCTCGCCCCCCACCCGCCTCTCGCCCCCAACCCGCCTCTCGCCCCCCACCCGCCTCTCGCCCCCCACCCGCCTCTCGCCCCCCACCCGCCTCTCGCCCCCCACCCGCCTCTCGCCCCCCACCCGCCTCTCGCCCCCCACCCGCCTCTCGCCCCCCACCCGCCTCTCGCCCCCCACCCGCCTCTCGCCCCCCACCCGCCTCTCGCCCCCCACCCGCCTCTCGCCCCCCACCCGCCTCTCGCCCCCCGCCTCTCGCCCCCCCCCCGCCTCTCGCCCCCCCCACCCGCCTCTCGCCCCCCCCACCCGCCTCTCGCCCCCCCACCCGCCTCTCGCCCCCCCCACCCGCCTCTCGCCCGCCTCTCGCCCCCCCCCGCCTCTTGCCCGCCTCTCGCCCCCCCCACCCGCCTCTCGCCCCCCCCACCCGCCTCTCGCCCCCCCCACCCGCCTCTCGCCCCCCCCACCCGCCTCTCGCCCCCCCCGCCTCTCGCCCCCCCCCCGCCTCTCGCCCCCCCCCACCCGCCTCTCGCCCTCCCCCCCACCCGCCTCTCGCCCTCCCCCCCACCCGCCTCTCGCCCTCCCCCCCACCCGCCTCTCGCCCTTCCCCCCCCACCCGCCTCTCGCCCTCCCCCCCACCCGCCCTCTCGCCCTCCCCCCCACCCGCCTCTCGCCCTCCCCCCCACCCGCCTCTCGCCCTCCCCCCCCACCCGCCTCTCGCCCTCCCCCCCACCCGTCTCTCGCCCCCCGATTCTCGCCCGCCCCCCGCCTCTCGGCCCCCCCGCCTCTCGCCCCCCGCCTCTCGCCCCCCCCCACCTCTCGCCCCCTCCCCCCCCACCCCGCCTCTCGGCCCCCCCCCACCCCGCCTCTCGGCCCCCCCCCCCGCCTCTCGCCCCCCCCGCCTCTCGGCCCCCCCCCCCCCGCCCCCAGCCTCTCGGCCCCCCCCCCCCCGCCTCTCGCCCCCCGCCTTCGCCCCCCCCCCACCTCTCGCCCCCCTCCCCCACACCCGCCTCTCGGCCCCCCCCCGCCCCGCCTCTCGCCCCCCCGCCTCTCGCCCCCCCCGCCTCTCGCCCCCCCCCTGCCTCTCGCCCCCCCCTCCCCTCCGCCTCTCGCCCCCCCCCGCCTCTCGCCCCCCCCCCCCCCCCCCCCCCCCCCCGCCTCTCGACCCCACCCCCGCGTCTCGGCCCCCCCACCTCTCAGCCCCCCTCCCCCCGCCTCTCAGGCTCCCCCCGCCCCCCTCAGCCCCCCTGCCCCCGCCCCAAGCTCCATCTCTCGGCCGTGTAGCTCTGCCCCCACTGAGTCTATGTGGGTACCGTTGTCAATGCGATAGTTCCTATCTCAGTGCTGCCATTTTCTCACTTTAATTTCCACCTTCCCACGATACTCCTGTGCTTTTCTCCCCTGGGTTCTGAGGTCCAATTGCAGGCCATCGGACATTACCCACCCCCATGGGGATAAGAAATGTCACCACAAGAGGGGACAATCTGGACTCTATTCTCAGTATCCTTAGCTCTCGATTACACTCGATCACCCATAACATTGTGGGAATGCCGTCAGATATGACTTGTTGAAGGGGTCCTTCTAAAATGCTGTTATTTTTGGTTGTTTCACCAGGCTTCCTGCACCTGGGTGGACTCCGCACAGCTCTCTACAATTACATATTTGCCAAAAAACATGGAGGCAGCTTTATCCTCCGGATTGAAGATACAGATCAGAGCCGTCTTGTACCTGGAGCTGCGGAAAGCATTGAGAGCATCCTGGAATGGGCAGGTAGTGTGTGTCGGGTGGCTCTCTTTACACACCCACAGTGTAAGACTCCCAGTATAAGTCGTCCTGTTAGAAACTACACACGAATTATCTGACACAAGCTTTCACAATCTCCCTGTTATACAATAAGTCACAACACTCGATTACACATCCTCAGTTGAGGACTTTAGATTATAATGCCCTCTCTGCTACACACAATTAATACAAGATTCTTGGTTATCACACAGTTACAATCAGAATAAGGCTCTCGGTTATAGGACTACCTCTGTTGAGCACACAGTCTAAGGCTCTGGGTGATCACACTGTCCTTTTTATTTGTTACACAGGTATCCCGCCTGATGAAAGCCCTCAGCAAGGAGGCCCCTATGGACCATACAAGCAGTCGGAACGACTGGACCTGTACCTAAAAGCCACTGAGACTCTGGTAATGAAGAATGCAGCATATTATTGCTTCTGCAGCCCCCAGCGTCTAGAAATGTTGAAGAAGGAAGCATTAAGAATGAGACAAACACCAAAGTAGGTTTAAAGACAATTTTGTTTCTTCAATTTTGCTGTATCACTTCCTCCAAATGAAAGGTGTGGCTATGGATACACACGTGGACCCTAGTTCGGCCCTTTTTATGTGGGTGTATGGAATGTTCCTTGTTCCAGTCCTACTCGCGTCAACTCCAATAACTCTTTAATAAATGAAAGCAAAATACTGCAGATGCTGGAAATTTAAAATAAAAACGGGAAATGTTGGAAGAACCCAGCCGGTCTGGCAGCATCTGTGGAGAGAGATACAGAGTTAACGCTACAAGATCGCATTACTCTTCTTCAGAGATCCTTTTTGGTACGTCGATGACTGCATTGTGTCGCTTTTTGCTCTTGTCTGGAACTTCCCAGCTCTCACCTTCACATGGTCCACCTCCGACGCTTCCCATTTCTGGGGATAGTCTGTTTACTAATATTCATTGCAGGGTCACGGACACCCACAGTGACCTTGGCTACACTTCCTCACTCTCTGCTTACTGTAAGGATTCCATTCCATTCTCCCAGTTCCTCTGTACCTGATCTTCCAACCCAAGTTGGAGGAATAACACCTCATAGAATCACAGAAAGTCTACTGCAGAAAAATCTTCCAATTCAGCACTATTCAGCCTTCTGGACCCATGATTGAGTTCAACAACTTTAGACCATGAATTCTCCCTCCCCCCTTATGAATGTTTTTCCCCAAATGTCAGTTTGTATCTTGTTTTCATGATTTTGCTTTCAGATCTGATCTTTATTCTGTTATTAACATCTACTCTAGACCAAAGCCTTGTATCTTTACCATTAATAGTCCCCTTGTCTTTTATTCAATGACACCTGTTATTTAATATCTCCCCATCCTCTAATCTGTCCCTGACCTTGCCTTTTGTTCCACCTGTTTTTCTTGCCCCCTTTTTCAACAGCATAAAACCCACTATTTCTACCTCTCTTATTTGTGAAGGAGAGTTGCATTAAACTCAAAACATTAATTCTGTTTCTCTCTGCCAGACCTGCTGAGTTTTTACAGCCAAAGTAGGTTTGAAACATATGGTTACAGAGCTGTCCATGGATGTGGGTCATCTATCTTTCCTCCTATCTCTTTGTCTTTGATTTTGTTTCTCTGCTTGAAAGAAGAGGCTCAGCCCATGCTCGGATTGAATGGCAAACGAGCGTGATTGACTGAGTGGCCTACTCGTGTTCTTGTGACTCCTTCGTGCAAAATACTTACTGTGGAGAAACTGACCTGGACTGCCTGCAATCCTACCACCCTAACCCCGCCCTCACCAACCCAACCCCTACCTCCCAGTCTCCTACCCATTCCCCCAATCCCTTCAATCATCTCACCTTCCATTGCACTGTCAACTATTACCGTCTAACACTCCCAAGAATATTAAGACTTGGGCAGAGTTCACACTATTCTGACTATTAGAACAGCCGTACCATATAAATGTCAGTCAGAAAAAGGTTAACCAATTCCCAGCAATAATAGCTTTCTATGATCACCGTTATCCTCCAAAGATGTGCAGGTTAGGTGGATTGGCCATGCTAAATTGCTCTTTAGTTCCCATGATGTGTAGGTTAAGGAGATTAGCTGTGGTAAATACATGGGGTTATGGGAAAGGGCCTGGATGGGATCCTCTGCCGGAGAGTCGGTGCAGACTCGATGGACTGAATGGCCTCCTTCCGCACTGTAGGGATTCTATGTTTCTCGTTCTGATTGCCTAAAGACAAAATGTTTAAAGATATATGGCAGGCATTGGACTCCTCTTGTAATACAGTGCTGTCCTTTTTCAGATACGATAATCGCTGTAGGCACCTGACTTCAAAACAGATTGAGGAGCGACTGGCACAAGGATGCCCCCACGTTGTTCGATTTCGCCTGGAGGAAGGTGCTGAGCCCTTTGAAGATCTAGTGTACGGAGTGAACAGGCTGGATCCTGCCAGTGTGGAGGGAGACCCTGTCATCATTAAGGCGGACGGGTTTCCAACGTACCACTTAGCAAATGTAGTTGATGATCACCACATGAAGATCAGCCACGTTCTGCGGGGCACTGAATGGCTCACTTCCACTGCCAAACACCTGCTAATGTATCGGGCCTTCGGCTGGGACCCTCCAGCTTTTGCTCACCTTCCTCTCCTACTGAACAAAGACGGCAGCAAACTGTCCAAACGTCAGTGCGATCTGTTAATCGAGAGCTTATCTCAGAACGGATTCCTGCCAGAGGCTTTACTTGACATTGTCACCAACTGTGGATCTGGCTTCTCAGGTGCTGTGAATAGAGAAAGGGTTTTGATGTATCTACCACGTGTTGTATAAAGATAGCATGCACATTGACACATGTTGACATATGATGGAGCACATAGGCTGGAGTTTTTCACACAAGATTGTGCAAGCAGGGATGTGTTGTACGCAGGCCTACATGATATCTGGTATGAAACACAACTGTGGGTAGGTTGTGCTGTATTGTACACAGCTGTGCACAGGCTGTGTTGTGTTGTACACAGCTGTGCACAGGCTGGGTTGTGTTGCACACAGGACTGTGCACAGGCTGGGTTGCGTTGCATACAGGACTGTACACAGGCTGGGTTGCGTTGCACACAGGACTGCACAGGCTGGGTTGTGTTGTACGCAGCTGTGCACAGGGCTGGGTTGTGTTGCACACAGGACTGTGCACAGGCTGGGTTGCGTTGCATACAGGACTGTACACAGGCTGGGTTGTGTTGTACACAGCTGTGCACAGGCTGGGTTGTGTTGCACACAGGACTGTGCACAGGCTGGGTTGCGTTGCGTACAGGACTGTACACAGGCTGGGTTGCGTTGCGTACAGGACTGTACACAGGCTGGGTTGTGTTGTACGCAGCTGTGCACAGGCTGGGTTGTGTTGCACACAGGACTGTGCACAGGCTGGGTTGCGTTGCGTACAGGACTGTACACAGGCTGGGTTGCGTTGCACACAGGACTGTGCACAGGCTGGGTTGCGTTGCGTACAGGACTGTACACAGGCTGGGTTATTTAAAGGATAGTCATTTGGTAGTACAGAGCTTGAGTATTGCTGAAAAAGAGACATTTTATTGAAGCTTTTCATCTTGCATTCATCAGGAAAGTTCACAAAAATATAATGTAAGTGAAAACAATAAATTTATACTGTATGAGAAGAAAGTGATGATATGGTTGGCAAGTGGACTCTGATTGATAGAGGTGTTGCCATGAAGAATGCATCAGTTGATAGTGACTGACAGTTAACTGCCATGCATTGTTTGAAATTTAAACCAGGTAGCTTGACCCTGATCAAGAAATGTATTCGCGAATGGCTGTCATTTATTTTGTCTAGATGAAATAGGCACAATATGTGTAAATGTTCTTTCTGACTGTAAAGAACAAGATGCTGGAGTAATATATGTAGCTTCCAGTACAGGCAGATATGACACACCGAGTCCAACTGATTGTCAGCATAATTCCCAGCATACTTAGGGTTATTTGTTGTCCAGTTGCCGAATCACGTTTAATGTTGGATACTGTTTTTTGAGTTTTTCAAGCATGGGCTAGTTGGGTACGGTCTGTACCTTGCCCATTGCGAACAACGGAAGGGATATGCTGTCTATGTTTCTAGCATAGAAAGAAAATGTCCACCCATTGCACCTGTTTCAGCTAAACAAAACGAATGATAGCCATCCACTGGTTCATTCCTCAGGGCAATGCCTTGACTAACCAGAGTCAACTTATCTAGTTTAAATTTCAAACAAGGCTTGGCAGTTAACTAGTCAGTCAACTAGTGCATTCTCCGTGGCAATCCTTCTACCGATCAGAGTCTGCTTGACAAGCAGTCAGTGTTCTCTTCTCATACAGTGTAAATTTGTTGTTTTCCCCTGCATTGTATTTTTGCAAATTGTCCTGATGGGTATAAGACAAAAAGCTTTGATAAAATGTCTCTTCTTTTCAGCAATGTTAACAGGATAGTGTACAGACTGGAGTAATTGTCTACAGGATAGTGCAAGCTTGAGAGCAGCATGGATACCAGCTGGCAGCAGGTATTTCACACACTCGGTCCTCTGTGGAGTGATGTGAAGACTGAGAAATTAGTTGGAGAAAATGGAAAAGAAATGCAATCGAAGTGAAAACCTGTTCTCTTTATATTGGTTTGACAGGAAATCGGCTGGGTCGCGTCCTCGAGGAGCTGGTTAGTGAGTTTGATGTGACCAAGATCACAACCCACTCTGCACTCCTGGATCTTGAAAAGCTGCCTGAGTTCAACAGGTGTGTAAGTATGTGTGTGTGGAACACATAAACATACATGTAGACACATTAAAACACATTTCTCCACAAGTACCATCAGCGTGAGCTCTGCCCTCTCTGGCAGCACACGCTCTGCCCTCAGTGTTAGTGTGCAGCTTTCGTCCCCACCAGAGCTGCCAGCATGTGCTGTGTCCTGCACCATCAGTGTGTCTATGTTAATTTTTGTTCTATCTATTTGAACTATTAACCTAAAAGTACTGCACCCAGTGATAACGTTTAGAAAGGTCAAGGCAGGTGTTTGTACGTGTAGTGGGAAAGACCCCAGCTGGCGTGGTGCTGCTGCACAGTGTGGCTCCGTGGCTGCACTCTCACTTCAGAGATTGAGGATCCTGCATTCAAGCTGAAATGTGGAGCACTGCATATCATCCAGACTGACGTTTCAGTGCAGCACTGAGACTGTACCCATCACCTTGGGTCAGACATTAAATGGAGCCACCATTGATCTGTACAGGTGGATGTAAAAGATTCCATGATACTATTCAAAGAAGAGCAGCGGAGTTCTCTCTAGTGTCTTAGCAGTTGTTTGTTGGACTTTGCTGCAGTTAATTGGCAGTGAAGTGATTTTTGGATGTCCTGTGGGCATGCTGTAGAGTTGTAAGCCTGTTACTGAGCTGTACAAACTTTCTAGCCCTGCCTTACAAATATGCAAAGACTCTGCTTGCCGTGCCTTTTGAGGGAGAGAATTCCAAACTCTCTTATTTTTAAACAAACCCCTCTGGATCTCATGTTCTGATCAAATCTCCTCTTACTATTCTGAACTTTGGTGGCTGCAAGCCTAATCTCTCCAACCTTTCCTCATAAAACAACCCACCCATTCCTGATATTTAATATAAAAGCAAATTACTGCGGATGCTGGAATCTGAAACAAAAACAGAAAATGCTGGAAAATCTTAGCAGGTTTGACAGCCTCTGTGGAGAGAGATTAGAGCCGACGCTTCGAGTCTGGTTGACCCTTCATCAGAACTGGCATTTCTATTATTTGTCTAGTAAACCTTCTCTGAACTGCTAATTACATTTACATCTTTCCTTAAATAAGGAGACCAATACTGTACACAATATTCCAGATGTGGTCTCACCAAAGCACTGTACAACTGAAGCATAACCTCCCTACTTTTATCATCAATTCCCACAATAAATGATCACATTCTATTCGCTTTCTTTGTTACTTACTGTACCTGTATAACTAGCCTTTTGCGATTCACGCACTAGGACACCCGAACTCCTCCATATCTCAAAGCTCGCAGTCTCTCACCGTTTAGATAATAAGCTTTTTTTAATTCTTCCTGCCAAAGTGGTAGTTTCATTTTGCCCACCTTATTTTCCGTTTGCTCAATCTATCTGTGTTCCTTTGTAGCCTCCTTACTTCCTCTTCGCAATTTACTTTCTTATCTATCATCAGCAAATTTAGCAACCATACCTTCAGTCCCTTCATCGAAGTCATTTTAATAAGTTGTAAGACGTTGAGGCTCCAGCACTGATCCCTGTGGCATACTACTTGCCACATTTGCCAACCAGAAAAACATCTGTTTATGCCAAATGTCAATTTGTTTCCCGTTGGGTGGCTAATCTTAAATCCATGCCAATATGCTATCCCCCTACACCCTGAGCTTTTATTTTCCACAATCTTTGATGTGGCATCTTATCAAATGCCTTCTGGAAATCTGAGTACAGTACAAACACTGGTTCCCCTTTATCCACAGCACATGTCAACTCCTTCAAAGAACTCCAATAAATAGGTTAAACGTTATTTCCAGGAACATGGGTTCTGCAATCTCTCACAATTTAAATGATATGCTACTTTTCTAGTCCTCCTGCAAAGTGGACAAGTTAGAGTCAGAGGTTTACAGCATGGAAACAGGCCCTTCGGTCCAACTTGTTCATGCCCCACAGTTTTTACCATTAAGCTAGTCCCAATTGCCCACATTTGGCCCATATCCCTCTATACCCATCTTATCCATGTATCTTTCAAAATGCTTTTTAAAAGACAAAATTGTACCCGCCTCTACTACTACCTCTGGCAGCTCGTTCCAGACACTTAACACCCTGTGTGTGAAAAGATTGCCCTTCTGGACTCTTTTGTATCTCTCTCCTCTCTTAAACCTATGCCCTCTAGTTTTAGACTCCCCTACCTTTGGGAAAAGATGTTGACTATCTACCTTATCTCTGACCCTCATTATTTTATAGACCTCTATGAGATCACACCTAAGCCTCCTGCGCTCCAGGGAAAAATGTCCCAGCCTATCCAGCCTCTTCTTCTTACTCAAACCATCAAGTCCAGGTAGCATCCTGGTAAATCTTTTCTGCACTCTTTCTAGTTTAATAATATCCTTCCTATAATAGGGTGACCAGAGGTGTACACAGTACAGTACACAGTGTACACACAGCTGATGTTTTCCCAATCAAAGTCTGTCTGCCACATTTTTGTCCATTCATTTAACCGATCTACATTCCTTTGCAGACTGCAGATTTTCACATGTGTAATGTTGGGTGAGGTGGCAGAGGAAGCAGTTCCCCAGCAGAGTGTCAATGCCTTTGGGAGAGAAGGGGAGGAACTCTCTTCCACAAATGGCATTTGATGCTAAATCAAATAATGTAGAATCTGAATGATAGATATATGTTAACCATGGATGTTGAGTAATATGGAGCAACGGTGCGTATATTTACCATTATCTAATTGAATGATAGGATAAGCTTGAGGGGCTGAATAGCCGACTCCATTTCCTATATTCCTATCCTTACCACGATGCCTTCCCATATTCTTCAGCGGGAGTATAAAAGATTGGAAGTCTTGCTACACATTTCACAGCCACAGCATCAGCATCACATGTCAATTTGTTCACTCCATGTGATATTAAGAAATGGCTGAAGGCACTGAATACCATTCCGTCAATAGTATTGAAGACCAGCCACATCGCGAGTCAAGCTGTTTGATTACAGCTGCAATACTGGCAACTAGCCGCAATGTGGAAAATTGCCCAGGTAAATCCTGTCGGCAAAATCCAGGACCAATAGAACCTGGTCAATTACCGCCCCGTCGTACTGCTCTTGATACAAGCAAAGTGATGGAAGTTGTCATCGACAATGCTATCAAGTGTTACTTGCTTAGTCATAACCTGCTCACTGGCACTCAGTTAGGTTCCACTAGGGTCAGGCAGTTTCTTGACTCATTACAACCCTGGTTCAATCGTGGACAATAGAGCTTAATCAAGAGGTGAGGTGTGAGTGACTGCCCTTGACATCAAGGCAATGTGGCATCAAGGAGCCCTGGAAAGGGAATTGAGGAAAACTCTCCATTGGTTGGAGTCATACCTAGCACAAAGAAAGATGGTTGTGGTTGGTGGGGATCAGCCATCTCAGTCACAGAACATTGCTGCAGGAGTTTGTCAGGGTATTATTCTCGGCCAAACTATCTTCAGCTGTTTCATTCATGACCATCCCTCTATAAAAATTCAGAGGTCATAGAGCTTTACAACACAGAAAGAGGCCCTTCAGCCCATCGTGTCTGCACCAGCCATCAAACACCTATCTTCTCATCACAAGTTCTCATCCAAATGCTTGTTAAATGTTGTGAAGGTTCCCAATTCTACCACCCTCTCAGGCAGTGAGTTCCACATTCCCACCACCCACGAGGTGAAAAGATTTTTCCTTAAATCCCCTCTAAATCTCTTGTGCCTTACCTTAAATCAATGCCCCATGTTATTGACCTCTCGACTAAGGTGAAAAGTTTCTTCCTATCTATGTCTCTGGTAATTTTGTACACCTCATTTAGGTCCCCACTTAGCTTTCACTGCTCTAAAGAAAACAATCCCAGCCGAACCAATCTCTCTTCATAGCTGAAATGCTTCAGCCCAGGCAACATCCTGATGAATCTACCCTGCGCCTAATCTAGTGTAATCACATCCTCCCTATAGTGTGGTTGCTAGAACTGCGCATGGCAGGAACTGTATGTCTGCTGATGATTGCACGATGTTCAGCACCATTTGCGACTCCTCAGATACTGTCTATGTTTCTTTGAAGCAGTCTATGGCCATAGGCAACAAGACCTGGACAACTTTCAGGCTTGAGCTGACAAGTGGCAAATAACATTTGTGATGGACAAGTGCCAGGCAATGCCTAAATCCAACAAGAGAGAATCCATCCATCTCTCCTTGACATTCAGAGGCATTACTATCACTGAATTCCCCATTACCAATATTCTGGATGGGTGGGGAGAGGGGTTACCATTGTAAAGAACCTGAACTGGACTAGCCAAATGAGAGCAGGTCATAAACTGGGAATTCTGCAGAGGGTATCTCGCTTCCTGACGCTCCAAAGCTTGTCCACCATCTGGAAGGTACAAGTCAGGGATGTGATGGAATACTCTGCACTTGCCTGGATGCGTACAGCTCCAACAACACTTAATAAGCTCAACACCATCCAGGACAAAGCAGCTCGCTTAATTGGTATCCCATTCACCGCCGAAACAGTGGCAGCAATGTGTACCATCTAAAGAAATGCTGCTGCAACTCACAATGGCTTCTTCAATAGCACCTCCCAAACCCGTGACCTCTAGCACCACGAGGACATGGGCAACGAATTTGTGGGAACACCACCACCTGCAAGTTCCCCTCCAAGCAGCACACCATCCTGACTTGGAACCATCTCACAATTCCTTCACTGTCACTGGGTCAAAATTCTGGAATTCCAATAGCATTGTAGATGCTCATGGATTGTGGTGCAAGAAGGTGGCTCTCTACCACCTTCTTAAGGAAAATTAATGATGAGCAATAAATGCTGGCCTAGCCAGCAAGGCTCACATCCTGTGAAGAATAATTTAGAAAAGAACTCCACAGGGAATTGGTGAAACCATACCTAGAGTATTGTGCCTAGTTTTGGTCACTTAAGGAGGGACATAAGGGGCGGCACGGTAGCACAGTGGTTGGGGCGGCACGGTAGCACAGTGGTTAGCACTGCTGCTTCACAGCTCCAGGGACCTGGGTTCGATTCCCGGCTTGGGTCACTGTGTGGAGTTTGCACATTCTCCTCGTGTCTGCGTGGGTTTCCTCCGGGTGCTCCGGTTTCCTCCCACGGTCCAAAGATGTGCGGGTTAGGTTGATTGGCCATGCTAAAAATTGCCCTTAGTGTCCTGGGATGCATAGGTTAGAGGGATTAGTGGGTAAATATGTGGGGATATGGGGGTGGGGCCTGGGTGGGATTGTGGTTGGTGCAGACTCGATGGGCCGAATGGCCTCTTTCTGTGCTGTAGGGTTTCTAAGATTTCTAAGATACTTGCATTGGAGGCAGTTCAGCGAAGATTCATTAGGCTGATTTCTGGGATGAAGAGATTGCCTTATGAGGAAAGGTTGAGCAGGTTGGGCCTATTCTCATTCGAGTTGAGAAGAATGAGAGGTGATCTTATTGAAGCATATGTGATTCTGAGGGACTAGGTAGGGTAGATGCTGACAGGATGATTGGAGAATCATGGGGGAATCTAGAACTAGGGGACACGGTTAGAAAATAAGGGATCTCAATTTAAGATCGAAATTAGTAGAACTTTCTTTCTGAGGGTCATTAGTACTTGGAATTCTCTCCCTGAGGCAGCAAATGGAGGCTGGGTTATTGAATATAGTCAAGACCGAGTTAGACAGATCTTAATTGACAAGACCTGGGTGGGATTGTGGTCGGTGCAGACTCGATGGGCCGAATGGCCTCTTTCTGTGCTGTAGGGTTTCTAAGATTCTAAGAAGAGAGTTGATGGTTATGTGGATAGCAGGAACATGGAGTTCATCTTAGAAAGAAACCCTACAGCACAGAAAGAGGCCATTCAGCCCATCGAGTCTGCACCGACCACAATCCCACCCAGGCCCTACCCCCACATCCCTACATATTTACCCACTAATCCCTCTAACTACGCATCCCGGGACACTAAGGGCAATTTTTTTTAGCATGGCCAATCAACCTAACCCGCACATCTTTGGACTGTGGGAGGAAACCGGAGCACCCGGAGGAAACCCATGCAGACACAGGAAGAATGTGCAAACTCCACACAGACAGTGACCCAAGCCGGGAATCGAACCCAGGTCCCTGGAGCTGTGAAGCAGCAGTGCTAACCACTGTGCTACCGTGCCGCCTATAATGCCCAGGCTGCATCTTTTAGCGATGATCTTTTTGACCAGCAGAGCAGGCTCGAGGAGCCAAGTGACCTACTCCTTACTCCGATTTCATCTGATTTTATGTAGGATTCACTTGCTGCAGCGTATTGAGAATGCTCACTCCCGGCAGCAATTAGTGACAGAGCTGCAAGCCCTGGTTGAGAAGGAATTTGGTGACAAGCTGATGGACGGCGAGGCCCTCTGCACTGACTATGTGGAGCGGGTACTGTTACATCGCAAGGTGAGAACAATGTCATTTTCAGTCTCCTCTCTTTGTGGACTGCCTCAGCCCAGAGACAGGTCATTGGCCCAGTCTGCTGCTGTGCAAGTGCAGGAACAATTTTCCTGTGCAGGGTCGGTGCTGGTCTAGAACATAGAACATAGAACAGTACAGCACAGAACAGGCCCTTCAGCCCACGATGTTGTGCCGAGCTTTATCTGAAACCAAGATCAAGCTATCCCACTCCCTATCATCCTGGTGTGCTCCATGTGCCTATCCAATAACCGCTTAAATGTTCCTAAAGTGTCTGACTCCACTATCACTGCAGGCAGTCCATTCCACACCCCAACCACTCTCTGCGTAAAGAACCTACCTCTGATATCCTTCCTATATCTGGTCTGACCATGTGTTTCATCAAGGAGCCCTAGAATGGGAATCGGGGAGGAAAACTCTCCATTGGTTAGAGTCATACCTAGCACAAAGGAAGATGGTTGCAGTCGTTGGAGGCTGGTCACCTGTCGGGGGACATTGCTGTCGGAGTTCCTCAGGGTAATATCCTAGACCCAACCATCATTAGCTGTTTCATCAATAACCGTTCCTCCATCATAAGGTCAGGGATGGGGAGGTTCTCTGATGATTGCACAATGTTCAGCACCATTTACGACTCCTCACATTGAAGCTGTCCGTGTCCATATAGGGTATGTACCCAGTGAAAACCCAGTTTTAACGATTGCACGATCTGGTTTCTAATTGGATGTGTTTTTTTATGCTGGGCAGGGCCACATCATCCGTGTGCAGGATTTGGTGTCACCCGCCTACTCGTACCTGTGGATCAGGCCTGTCGTGCCTCGTGAACAAATGCTGAACCTGTCAACAGAAGGAGAAAAGATCTGTAGCGAGGTGGTGCAGTAAGTGTCTGTCTGTTAGCTTTACACGGGCTGCCTGGACTGAAGTTATTTATTTTTAAAATTCATTTTTGGGATATCGGTGTCGCTGGCTAGGCCAGCATTTATTGCCCATCCTTAGTTGCCCTTGAGAAGGTGGTAGTGAGCCGCCTTCTTGAAATGCTGCAGTTACTGAGGTGTTGGTACACCCACAGTACTGTTTGGGAGAATGTTCCAGGAATTTTGACCCAGTGACAGTGAAGGAACAGCGACATATTTCCAAGTCAGGATGCTCACTGACTTGGAGGGAACTCACAGGTGGTGGCGTTTTCATGTGTCTGCTGTCCCTGTCTGTATTGTCGCCGTGGGGCTGGAAGAGCGTTGGTGAGTTCTCCCAGTGCATCTTGTAGCTGGTACACACACTGCGCCCCATGTTCACTGGTGGATGGATTATGGACGGAATTCTCCCAAAAGAAATTCTAAGTGTTGGATTCAGGAGTAATTCACGCTGATTTTTCAGTGGTAATTCACACGAGAATCTCCCGCACTCTGTGCAATGCGGAGGCCACCAGTGTGAATATCATTAGATTTCAGGGGGGGGGCGAGGCCTATTCCCACCCGGGAGGCTGTAACCAGTGGGACTCTGCACATGCGCAGTGGTCCCAAACTGTCAGCATCCCTCTTTGCTGACCAGCTCGATCACTGGCCAGCCCGGGACACTCGCAGTGCTGCCCCCCAATGACCCCCACGGCCTGATCGTACCTCTCCCCCCCCCCAACGATTCCTGCCCCCCCCCCCCCCCCCCCCCCCCCACAGTGCCATTTCCCCACACCCTCAGCACACCCCAATCGCTGGCCTCCCTCCTGCCCCCATTGATCCCAATGCAGAGTGGCAGTGGGACCCCCACCGATCGATCCCTAGGCCCTGCAGCCAATATGCTCTGCCCCCTTGGCACTGTCCTGGGCATGGGCACTTTGTCCCTTGGGCATGGGGCAGAGGCTGGCACTGCCAGGGTACCCATGCCCAGGCCCCCCCCGTCCCGTAGGGAGCCCCGATTGCTCCCCCCTTCACTCTAGCGGGATCATTGTAAAATTGTAAAATATCATTTAAATGCTCTCCCTGCCAAATTCCGGAGTGGAGCAGACCGCACCGGAAATCTGGTGCTGGGAGACGCTAGCGGGGCACGAACGCTGGTGGGAATCTCACGAATCACCCCCCGTGCAATTCTCCCAGCCTGCTGTGCTAAAGAAATTAGTGCAGTGGGATGGGAGAATCGCGCCCTATATGTTTGTGGAAGAGGTATCAATCAAGTGGTTGACATTATGCCTCCCAACCATCATTTTTCTCTTCCCTTAGCTCCATGTTCCTACTTCACATGGCAGGGACAATACCCTTCTCATCCCACCCCACACTTCTGCCATGGGAGTTATACAGTTTAGAGTAGGCGCAGTTAGTGTTAGCCTGATTTATCCTGAGACACTGAAGCCAGTAGCCACTGCCGCAATCCCTATGGGCTCTGCAAGTCATTGGAACACAGATCTCTGCAATGCTGCAGCTATCACTCAGCTCCTGCCCTGGAAAATCTACCAGTCTCTAGGCCAAGAGAGAATAGTTTGAGATGCACTTCAGCACCGAGGCTCCCTGGAGACATTGATAAAATCCAAACATTGCTCATCACTGAATACTGAATAGGGATAACAGGGTGCAAATCATTGCCCAAAATTATCGGCGCAGCTATTAAGTTATAGACACCATCTTTGTGTTTTACTTCTGTGGAATTGGTGAATGTTTACTGGCATTGCCCAGTATAAGCACCTACTCATGATGAATGTGAATGTGCAAATGTTAGAGGCTGTACTACTGTTCCCACCTGTCCCATTTTCTCTGTTTCCCTGCCCCTGGCTTCCTCTTTATCTCTCTGTCTCCGTCTCTCTATCTTTGTTTCTCTACATCCCTATCACTCTCTCTGTACCTCTGTCTCCTTTTCTCTTTGTGTCTGCCTGTCTCTCCTAGTCTCTCTTTCTGTTTTCTACTCCTTCCTCCCTCACTCTTCTACAAACTCCCAGCAGGCAGAATTCTTCCCATCTCCCCCTTATACTGACCACACCAAACCTCACCTCCGCCCCACCGCACCTCCCTTGAGTCTGGGCATCCTGTAAGTCAGTTTTGGAAACGCAAATTTACTATGAGCTAATTGGAACTGACCCTTTGAATTCCAGTTTGTTCCAGACCTGGCCGAAGGACAGTGTGACCCCGGCAGAGCTGAACTCTGAACTGAGAGCGCTACAGGCACAGTTCACAGGCACCAAGTACAGTGTCATGATGAAGTTTCTTCGACTGGTCCTCAGTGGACAGCAGGTAAGAAGTTGAGGAGATTTACCCCGGATGAGGGATCTCAGTTATCTGGAGAGACTGGAGAAGGTGTGGGATTGTCCTCATTAGAGTAGAGCAGGCCAAAGGAAGATTTGAATGAGGTGATCAAAATTTTGACTGGTCATGATGGAATTGATCAGGAGAAACTACTTCCACAGGCAGGAGGATCAGAAACTAGAAGAGGGAGGTGATTTTTTTGTTTACTCAGCAAGTTTGATCAGTAATTTTCAGGGCAATGGGGAAAGAAAGGAAAGGATCTGACATCTTGAGTGGGTACGCAGGGGAAGGAGGCCATTGAAAAAGATATTGCAATCTAACATTTCACATTTTAATGTTTTTCTCACACTGTTTTTGTGGAACTGATCCTGTTTTTGTTTCCTTGCAGCAAGGACCAAGTGTAGCTGAGATGATGCTGTCGTTGGGTCCTAAAGAGGTGTGCCAACGTCTCCAGCAAGCGATCATCCATTGACCTCAGGTGTCATCATGTGACTTGTACACTTGGGAGGTCACGTGATGTACTGCCCCCAAACTTTATGAACGAGTTTCTCTGCTGACAAGTAATCCAGGAAGGGGAAATACAGACATCGAACTTCTAGGATCTCTGGTGCATTAATGACCTCTCTCTGTGTTGGGCTCTGTCTTCCTCTGGCCAGGGGAGCCGGTGGTCATTGAGTTGCATTCCAGCTGGGAGGGGAGCATCCCCGTTCCCGCACAGTCGGCCCCGTGACACTCGCCTGCTCCATATCTCAAATCTGTAACTGCTGAACCACACACAGTTTTATGTACTTTGATTATCTGACTGCTGAGGACCTCAGGCCGCTCACTGCTTATATTTATGTTTCTTACACTGTATTGAATTTTGTATTAAGGATGGAAAGGCCTGTTTTTGGCTTCACTAGTGGATAAGTATTAAATCTGAACACCAAATCTGTTAGCACATAGATTTTACAGCAATAGAAACGGGCCATTCGATCCAAATGGTCTATACTATCATTTATGTGCCATATTAACCTCCGACCAATCCTAACATATCCCTCTGTTCCTTCCTCCCTCTTGTACTTAATAGAATTGCCTTAAATATATCTACACCTATTTGCCTCAAAAACACCCTGTGGTACCAGATTTTTACCCTCTCTGGGTGAAGTTTCTCCTGAATTCTCTATTGGATTTATTAGTGACTATTTTATATTTATGTCCTTTAGTTTTGGCCTCCCCAACACAAGCAAATACCTTCTCTACGTTGCTCTGATCAAAACCCTTCATAATTTTGAAGACCTCTTACTAGATCACCTCTGACTTCTTTCCAGTGAAAAGAGCCACAGCCTTTTCAGTATTTCCTGATGTTAATAACCTCACTTACGTATATCTTATGTATATACATAATGTATGTATGTCTCTCTTTAGAATCATAGGAACCCTACTGTGGAGAAGAAGACTATTTGGCCCATCAAGTCTGCACCGACAACAATCCATCCCAGGCCCTATCCCCACAACCTACACATTTACCCTGCTAATCCCTCAAGCCTACACATCCCAGGACACTAAGGGGCAATTTAACATGGCCAATCAACCTAACCCCCACATCTTTGGACTCTGGGAGAAAACCAGAGCATCCGGAGGAAACCCACACAGACATGGGGAGAATGTGCAAACTCCACACAGTCACCCAAGCTGGGAATCGAACCCAGGTCCCTGGAGCTGTGAGGCAGCAGCGCTAACCATTGTGACATCCTATATATATATGAAATATATAGATATCTTAATGAGAATCACACTGTTTACGTGTAGCTTCTCCTGGTGTATGTTGGAAATACCTGGATTAGGATTGTTTTTATTTGTTAATGGAATGTAAGCATCACTGGCAAGACCAATGTTTATTATTCATCCTAACTGCCATTGAGAAGGGGGTGGTGAGCTGCCTTGAACTACTGCAGTCCGTGTGGTGTCGGTAAATTTAGTGCTGTTAGGGAGAGAGTTCAAGTATTTTGACCCAGAGACAATAACTTGCTGAGAAGAAATAAAACCATTTCAAAGCAATTGATAACTTACATAAAGAGTAAAGGATAAAAATAATCATTAGCGTGTAGGAGGATAAGAATGCGTGTGTCCAACTCCCAGTCTCAGGGTCACTCACTCACCCTCGTCCTGTGGGAATGGGCGAGAGTGTGTTGGTATTTGGAGATGTGAGTGACTGAGAGTCCTGAGACTGGGAATGAGCCAGACACACACACACACATGCACTCTCACTCGTATGCTCTCTCACACGCATGCTCTCTCTCACGCACATACATAGTCACTCATCCTCCCTCACACACACCACTCATTTTCTCCCTCTTTTACACTCACTGACTCATTCTCAGCCAGTCTCTCTCATACAAACACATTCATTTTCACTTTTTATCTCAACACACATACATTGACTACCCCTCCCTCTCACACACTCTCTATTCCCCCCTCTCTCTCTTTCACACACACTTTCCTTCACTATACACCCTGGAAGCAAGTGCCCCCTCCCTCCCCCCCACCTGTGATTGGAGAAACAGCCCTTTGTCAAATCCTCAAACTCGCTTACCTGTTTTAATGTCATTTGGAGCAGTGGCTCCAGAGGCCATATCGAATAGCTATGGGTACCACAATCTGGACAAGCCTGTTCTAGCTGGTAGACATTTTGGGTTTGGAAGGTGCTGTCAAAGGAGGCTTGGTGAGGCTTGCAGTGCATCATGAAGTGGAAATTCCTAGACTGTTTCTGCTGTGGTTCATTTAGTAGCACTTCTGCCTCTGAGTCACAAGGTTTGGGGTGAAATCTCGCTGCAGCACTTGAGCACAAGTATGAAGGCTGATACCCTAGTGCTGGTCTGTTGGAGGTGCTATCTTTTGGATGAGATGTTAAACCAAGGTCCTGTCTGCCCCCTCAGATGGACTGGAAGATCCCATGGTGCAATTTCAAAGAAGAAAATGGGGAGCTATTCCCAATCTCCTGGCCAATATTTATCCCTATTTTAGCGTTACAAAAACAGATGATCTAATCCTTATCACATTGCTGTATGTAGGATCTTGCTGTGTGCAAATTGTGTGCCACATTTCCTACATTAACTATCTACATTTCAAAGGCACTTCACTGGCTGTAGAGCACTTTGGGACATCTGGTGGGCATGGAAAGTGCTAAATAAATAGAAGTCTTCATTTTAGTGAAAACACAAGTGTGTGTGAAAGTGTCACTTATGATAGTGTGAATTCGAACACCTTCAGTAAAGCCTCTTAATAGATGCATCAGCTCCTTAACTCTAAACAATCCCTATAAGGCATTTCCGCTTTGCACTAAATCATGAAATGCAGTAAAATCTGTGGTGATGTCTGATTTTATTGTGTCTGTTATGTACTGTCATATGTTAAACTGTGGTGATGGACTCTCAGGCCATGAGTTCAACCCCCACCAGGGAGAAATTGTGAAATTTAGTTCAGTAAATCTGCTAATTTGTGGGCTGGCACCAGCAGAAATGACCCTGAAAAATACCAGATTGTTGTTATAACCCAAAATGATCCACTAATAGCTTGTTGGTCTACTGTGTATATGACTCCAGTCCCACACTGTGGTTGACTCAGGACAACAAAGCATGGGCAACAATTTTGGCTGTGCCAACCCGTGCCCACATCCCATAACCAAAAAAAAACCATATTTCTCTAAAAATAGCAAAATCAAGGTCTATTTAAATAAACTATCCTTTAAACAGGTATTGCTATAATTCATTGTTGCTTCGTTATTTGGGATGGGTTGAAAGAAATATAAACTGGAGAAGATTGTGAATGTTGGAAATCTGAAATAAAAATAGAAAATGCTGGAAATGTGCAGCATCGAAGAGAGAGACCATCTATAGTAGCAGTTGCTCAGTTTCTAGAATCTTCACTGTTCAAAGGAATTCAGGGATATGAGGGTTCAGGAATATGGTGTTACAGGGATTAAAGGGTTCAGAGATATGGAGTCACAGTGACAAAGCGGTTCAGGGATATGGAGTCACAGCAACAAAGGGGTTCAGGGATATGGAGTCATAGGGATAAAGGGATTCCGGGATATGGAGTCATAGGGATAAAGGGATTCCGGGATATGGAGTCATAGGGATAAAGGGGTTCAGGGATATGGAGTCATAGGGATAAAGGGGTTCAGGGATATGGAGTCATAGGGATAAAGGGGTTCAGGGATATGGTGTCATAGGGATAAAGGGGTTCAGGGATATGGAGTCAAGGATAAAGGGATTCAGAGATATGGAGTCACAGTGACAAAGCGGTTCAGAGATATGGAGTCACAGCGACAAAGGGGTTCAGGGATATGGAGTCATAGGGATAAAGGGGTTCAGGGATATGGAGTCATAGGGATAAAGGGGTTCAGGGATATGGTGTCATAGGGATAAAGGGGTTCAGGGATATGGAGTCAAGGATAAAGGGATTCAGGGATATGGAGTCACAGCGACAAAGGGGTTCAGGGATATGGAGTCATAGGGATAAAGGGATTCGGGATATGGAGTCAAGGATAAAGGGGTTCAGGGATATGGAGTCATAGGGATAAAGGGATTCCGGGATATGGAGTCAAGGATAAAGGGATTCAGGGATATGGAGTCACAGCGACAAAGGGATTCAGGGATATGGAGTCACAGCGACAAAGGGGTTCAGGGATATGGAGTCATAGGGATATAGAGATCAGTTAGTCTGCTCATTGTTTAATAATCCTGCAGTGTATCTCCAGAACTTCCTACATTTGTAACTTTCTGTGGCAAGATATTTAACGTGGAACTTGTATCTTTTAATTATTTTCCTGTCTCTTTGTGTTTGCCTTGGTTTCTGTCTCTGACTCTTGGCGAGTTTGTTTCTCCTGTCTAGTATCCCCTTTTGCTCCCTTCACAATCCCCACATTGTGAACCCCTGTGACCCTGCGGCCCCTCTCCCCGGGCCTATCCCCTCCCCGGGCTCGCGGCCGGATCTGGCGCGCTCTCTCTCGAGCAGCCGCTGTTTGTTCTCGCGAGGCCTCTCGGGGAGGAGCCGAGGAGATGGCGGCGGAGGAGGAGGGAGAGACTCTGGAGTCGTGGCTGAGTGAGTGCGGGGCCTCATCCCGGGGGGAGAGGTGGAGAGACCCTTACCCCCGGGGGGGGGGGGGGGGAGAGAGAGAGGGCCCCTCATCCCGGGGGAGGTGGAGGGCTCCTTATCCCGCGGGGGAGGAGGGAGAGGTGGAGAGCCTCTCATCCCCGGGGGAGGGAGAGAGCCCCTCATCCCGGGGTGGGGGAGAGGTGGAGAGACCCTTATTCCTGGAGGTGGAGAGACCCTTATCCCAGGGGGGTGGGTGGAGGGCGAGAGCCCCTCATCCGGGGGGTGGGTGGAGGGGGAGAGCCCCTCATCCCGGGGGGGTGGGTGGAGGGGGAGAGCCCCTCATCCCGGGGGGTGGGTGGAGGGGGAGAGCCCCTCATCCCGGGGCGGGGTGGGTGGAGGGGGAGAGCCCCTCATCCCGGGGCGGGGTGGGTGGAGGGGGAGAGCCCCTCATCCCGGGGCAGGGTGGGTGGAGGGGGAGAGCCCCTCATCCCGGGGCTTGGTGGGTGGAGGGGGAGAGCCCCTCATCCCGGGGCGGGGTGGGTGGAGGGGGAGAGCCCCTCATCCCGGGGGGTGGGTGGAGGGGGAGAGCCCCTCATCACGGGGTGGGGAGAGAGCCCCCCTCATCCCGGGAGGGGAGGGGGGCGGGGAGCCCCCTCATCCCAGGGGGGGGGAGAACCCCCCTCATCCCGAGGGGGGGTGGGGGAGAGAGCCCTCCTATCCGGGGGGTGGGGGGGGGGGGAGAACCCCCCTCAACCCGAAGGGCGGGGGGGGAGAACCCCCCTCATCCCGGGAAAGGGGAGAACCCCCCTCATCCCGGGGGTGAGGGGGCGTGGAGAAAGTGCCCCTCATCCTGGGGGCCGGGAGGTGCTGTTCCTGTGTTAAATCCTGGCTGTTCGGGACAGTGGCTCAGGATCTGGACCAGGGGATTTGAGTGATTTTTATAGTAAAAGGCACTGGGCTGGAGGAGGAGAGGCTGCCTCCCAGCCAGTAAATTGTGGGATGGGGGGGGAAATGAGGGGAGTCTGAAACCCACTGATCAAAGCAACCCTGATGCTGGAACTGCTGTTTTTAAAATACGAACTTCGACTCCCACTTAAGACAGGCAATGAAGTAGTTTGGAAGTGCAGTCACTGTTGTAATGTTGGAAATGGCAACCAGTTTTGACGTTGGAAGCTCCCACAAACAGAAACATGATCATTTTCTGTTTCAGTGGCAGACATTGAGGAGAAGCTCTACTCTTCAACTAGGGATTTGAAGAAGGATCGCTTGCATCCACTCGAGAGGGCAGGCAAGGCCTCAATTTCACTTAGAACGATAGAATCCCTACAGTGCAGAAAGAGGCCAACTGGCCCATTGAATCTGCATCACCTGTCCAAAAGAGCATCCTACCCGAGCCCTCCCCATTGCCCATCCCCATAACCCTGCACATTTTACACGGTTCATCCACTAACCCACATGTTTGGACTGCGGGAGGAAACCGGGGCAACAGAGGAAATCCACACAAGCATGGGGAGAACGTGCAAACTCCATGCAGTCACCTAAGGCCAAAATCAAACCTGGGTCCCCAGTAGTGTGAGGCAGCAGTGCTAGCCACCACACCGCCCTTTCATTATCTAAATGACACGAGCTCCAGTCGTGCAGCATTCCAATAGTGCAGCATTCCCTCAGTACTGCATTATCATGTCACCCTGTCTCTGAGGTGGGGCTTGAGCCCATCACATTCTTAATCCATAGCTAAGAGTACAACTCACTGAGTTATGGCTGACCCTAAAAAGAAATGCGTGAGTACCCCAGATAGGAACTGGGCATTAACAGAATAGTGAAATGCAGAAAACTCCACTTCCTGCATTCAGAAAAATGTTTCATATAAGGCGTCCATCAGCGTTTAATAGAATTCAGGAAGAAACTGACCCCAGCCATGTTTACATTTCCTTAATAGTTCAGTAAATCATAACATGTTGTCCTTAAACTGATCCAGCAGTTCCGTGCAGCTTTCCTGCTTTGTGTGGTGCAAAGGGGTCTGGGGTCAGATCAAGCTGATGCCCTGTCAACCTGTATGTTAACCTGTCATCGCCCTTGAATCCTGCGAATCTGAGTGTACATGACTTGACCATTGGCCCAGGAGATTATGGTTTTACTCGCAAGTTGCCTTGGAAAATTAATTTTTGAGTGATGGTCTGATTTTGTGCATTGGGTGGGGTTGGGGTGGGTGTGCACAGTGGAAAGATTTCTATCTTAAGATGTTACCACTGTGCCTTTCTGATAAAGGAAGTGAACTGAAAATTGCAGTAACCCAGAGTGTGGTTACGGAAATTGGCTGATCAGGAAATCATGGGTGAAGTCACAAGACAAGCACAGGGTCATCTGGTTCTGATAGAGTAGCTTCTCTCAGACAGATCACTCCACTGACTTCAGCAAAAACCCACGTTCATTTGGGAAGGTCCTTGGCTTGGCAATGAGGGAACTTTTTTCATATTGCATCATCTCCGAGTACTTGGTTACACTGTTGGTTGTTAACATTGTTTTAGACTATTGTATTAAACAAGTAAAAAAACACCTCACACATTCCAGGTAAATGTACTTGCTTGTGCAGAATAAATTTTGTTTCTATTTAAAGTTTATTTTATAGTGTCACAGGTAGGCTTACATTAACACTGCAATGAAGTTACTGTGAAAATCCCCCAGTCACCACACTCCGGTGCCTGTTTGGGTACACAGAGAGAATTTAGCACAGTCAATGCACCTAACCAGCATGTCTTTGGACTGTGGGAGGAAACCGGAGCACCCGAAGGAAACCCACACAGACACGGAGAGAACGTGCAGACTCCACACTGTCAGTGAACCAAGCCGAGAATTGAACCCAGGTCCCTGGCGCTGTGAGGCAGCAATGCTAACCACTGTGCCACCCCTGTTGTAGTTAAACGTCAAATCATGGCAGAACTTTTAAAAACTTCAAGCATAGATTCCATCCAAATCAACCAATGAGGATCTGACTGAATCATTGTTTCAGGAGAGAAAAGTTCCACTGGTTGGTTTAATGTTTTAAGTTTCATTTCTGCTTTGTTTTTGTTTCAGGTGGTCCCCCTTTAAGGGGCTGCCCTTCTTGCTTTGTCATTCAGTTTATTTAATTTAGTTTAATTGTTTTGCACAAAAGTGTGGGAGTAGTGTGGCACATTTAGTGCTACCTTGTTATGAAGCCAAAGTGAAGCTGGCACCAGGAACATGCATTGCTGGCACAAGTACTGGGTGGACGACCCATATTGCTTCATATCTTTGTACATTTTATTCCTGACACAAGTCTCCAGTGGAGGACCCCACCCCAATCACCCGAACAAACCTTTTGTCAAAAGTAACGTATGAGACATCTGCCAGTCTGAATGAGTTACACACAGGCTGTGTGTAGAGTTATCTCAATGCATACAATGGCGGCATGGTAGCACAGTGGTTAGCACTGCTGCTTCACAGCTCCAGGGTCCTGGGTTCGATTCCCGGCTCGGGTCACTGTCTGTGTGGAGTTTGCACATTCTCCTCGTGTCTGCGTGGGTTTCCTCCGGGTGCTCCGGTTTCCTCCCACAGTCCAAAGATGTGCGGGTTAGGTTGATTGGCCAGGTTAAAAATTGCCCCTTAGAGTCCTGAGATGCGTAGGTTAGAGGGCTTAGCGGGTAAATATGTGGGGGTAGGGCCTGGGTGGGATTGTGGTCGGTGCAGACTCGATGGGCCGAATGGCCTCCTTCTGCACTGTAGGGTTTCTATGATTTCTTCTATGATTTCATAGGTTCCAGCTGTTGTTCAGTGGGTGGCACTCTCATCTTTGAGCTGGAAAGTCATGGTTTCAACTTCCACTCAGTGTCAACATAAATACCATAACCAAGCTGACATTCCAGTTTGTACTGAGGGAGTGCAGCAGCGTTGAAGGTGCCATGTTTTAGATAATCATAGAATCATAGAAATCATAGAAACCCTACATAAGGCGTTGAACTGAGGCCATTTCTGCCATCTTAAATGGATGTGAAAATTCCCACAGTGTTATTTAGAGAAGAACATAGGAGCTCTCCCCAGTCTCTTAGACAGTATTCCTCAACCAACATCACTAAAACACATCTGCTCGATATCGTTTGAAGCTTGCTGTGTTCAAATTAGCTGCCATGTGTCCTACATTCCCCCCCCCCCCCCCCCCCCCCCCGTCCTCTCTTTACTATGGAGCACTATGGACTACCCCCCCCCCCCGTCCTCTCTTTACTATGGAGCACTATGGACTACCTGAGCTCGAGATTGGAATACCAATCTGGCATGAGTAGCTCCACGTCCCAGGTCAAAGTGACATTAATATATTTCAGCATTGTTCCCACAGTCTCTTCATCTTAATGTGTAACTCATTCCTGGGTATCTAACCTTCCAAACAGTATTCTACCTGTAACTCGTGCCATGAGTATCCAATATTCTATGTCTAACCGAACCTGTCGATTAGACTCTAGCCTGTAACTTACTCCCAGGTATCCCTTCTACATTTAAATCAATGTTCTGCCTAGTTTTTCTTTTTGTGTGCAGCCTGTTGCTCTGTTCAAACTGTTCCAAAAGGCTGTACAGCTGCAACACCTGTACAGCTGCAACACCTGTACAGCTGCAACACCTGTACAGCTGCAACACCTGTACAGCTTAGAGGGAATGTTAATATCCAATCACCCCCAACACCCCCATTAGATTCCCAGCCTACGCCTTACACCTGGATATTTTATTCGATATACCTTAGATTTTGGCACATAAGTCAACTTCTGAAGCCTCCAAAAATCCTATCTGGAACACGGGTCGACTTATACGCGAGGTATAAAATGTGAACCATTAATGTGGGTGATCGCCATTTTGAAGTGTTTTTTAAAAAAACAGTAATTCAGTTTAATTTACTGTCGTTTGGTTAGATGAATTAATTAATTGTACAAAGATACCTTTAGCCACAATCAGAATAATCTCTCCACAACTCATGTTTCTCTCCGTCTGTTGAATTTGATATTCTGCATTTTTGAATGACCTAATGACACTTTGTACACTAACAGCATCCCGTGATTTGATATTGAAACCACACAAAACATCAAGCGGGGCAGCACAATATTACCATTCTTGGTGAAAGTTTCTTCTTTGTCAACCACCTACTCCATTTGGCGTGATTGTGATCCTTGAATGGCTTGTTGAGGCACTCATCCAAAGTGATGTGGATCTGTGAGGTGGTGATAGTAATCCTGAGGCCCAGGGTAATGCTCTGGGGACCGGGTTCGAGTCCCACCATGGCAGATGGTGGAATTTGAATTCCATAAAAATCTGGAATTATAAAAGTCGATTTTGCGAAAGCCTACCTGGTTCACCAATGTCCTTCAGGGAAGAAAATCTGCTGTCCTTGCCTGGCCTGGCCTACATGTAACTCCAGACCCACAGTAATGCCTTGTGAAATGAGCAAGCCATTCAGTTCAAGGGCGAATAAGGATGGGGGATGGGCTATAAACTCCTGCCAGCAATGTCGTCCCCCCCCCCCTCGCTTCCGAAGAATGTCCCAAATTAAGCTGTGTAAATAAGAGCATAGTCCACCAGGACACCTATTCAACTTTAAAACTTCACTCCACCCTCATCCACCCAACCGTTGTCATGGGCACACATAATATAACTCCCTCAGGGAACTTGGTTTTACATTTGTAAATTACCACAGGCTTTAATTTTGTTCTGTCAATGGTGCAGGCTAATACCACCTAAAATCCTGTCTTCTCACGCCCTGACATTTTCACTTGAATTGTTTTCGAATTGTCACACTCCACAGTTCAGCTGCTGGGTTTATTAAAATTCACAGCGCATCATTCATGTTACTGATGTGACTTCATTTACTGCTGTCTGATGATGATCTGCTGGAAACCGGTAAATTTGGCATCAAGGTGTCTTGGTCTTCTGTCACAACACTAGATTGTTTTGTTCCATAAAGTGGCTACATTAACCAGCGATAGCAGGGGCTGCACAGTGGTTAACACTGCTGCCTCACAGTGCCAGGGACCCGGGTTCAATTCCCGGCTTGGGTCACTGTTTGTGTGGAGTTTGCACATTCTCCCCGTGTCTGCGTGGATTTCCTCCAGGCGTTCTGGTTTCCTCCCACAGTCCAAAGATGCGCCGGTTAGGTGCATTGGGCATGCTAAATTGTCCCTCAGTGTACCCGAACAGGCGCCGGAGTGTGACGACTAGGGGATTTTCACAATAACTTCATTGCAGTGTGAATGTAAGCCGACTTGTGACTAATAAATAAACTTTACTTTTTACTTTACAGCTGTTAGTCTGAAATCTTTATATATTTCTGATGATGATGTAATTATGTCGTCGAGTTTTGTGGGCCCACTCTGATACATGCTTCTCAAGATCAGTGGCTGGCCCCTGTTCTGGGTCGGGGGGATCTTCTTCTGAATGGATTCCTCCTTCTCCCTTTCTCTCACCGGTTTTTCCCTTGCACTGAATTCCCTCACTGCAGGGCAGTTATTTGATGAGTTGGCATTTCAGCTTCAACCAGCTTCATTCATTTTGCTGAAGGATGCATTTCTATTTGTCACGTGTCATGCACAGTCTGGTTTTCTATTGGGGTGTCTTAAACTCATGCATATCTTCTTCACAACACAGCCCATTTTACCTGCCAGATTGAGGCTAAGTACTAATGCGAGCATAGCATTTCATAGCGTAAAATGAGGTCGACTTGTATGCTGGGTTTATGTGAAAGCATGATTTTTGGTGCCCAAAAAAATTAGCTCATTTTCTGTTTTCTGATATGGTATAAACCCCTTGATTAGATTCCAAACCATGACTCACTCATGGTTATCCTTTAATCCATATACAAACCAACCAAAGCTCATTTCCCTGTCCCCTTTCTCTTGGGTTATCTGTAACAGTGTACACAATATTATTCTTTAATTCCTGGAGGATCTTGGACTCTCATGGAAGTTGGGAATCCTAAGCCAGAACTAGACTTGATGTGTAATTCACAAAATAAAATCCTCCAGCTACTGCTGATCTGAAACAAAAAGCCACATCATGGAAAGGCTCAGTAGGCCAGTGAGTATCAGTGGAGGTTAAGAAGAGTTGACGCCTCAGGTGTGGAACGTTCAGCACGCACTGTTTATTCAAATATCTACATGTTTCTTTTAAAGATAAAGCAACCAACCCTCTAAATACTGAAGAGAAATGGGAATACATCAAAGGATTCTGCGATCAAGTTAATCTGGAGCTGGAAGGGTAAGGGAAGACTGGTTATTAGAGTGACATCGGCATAAGGAGAGATTGTTCTTGTTCTGTGTGACATGCATAACAGTTTAGATTATCGCTCTGTCCCAAGATCAATGAAATATTTGCAGGGTCATATGGAAAGTGTAGGACTAATTGGTAGCTCTCTCAGAGCTGGAACAGGCACGATGGGCTTCCTTTGGTGCATTATCATTCTATGATATAAGCATCAGGGTAGAAGTAACAGGATGATAATTTGAGAAGGGTTGGATGTTGGGTTGCCCTCTTTCTAAAGGCACTACAGAATTAAATGAAAGGGGAGAAAAAATTAATGATTGGCAATTGAAATGTGAATTCCTCCATCTTTAGCCCACAGATTGCAACTCGTCTTTTGGGTCACAAAATCCAATCGCCACAAGAAAAGGAGGCGCTGTACGCACTAACGGTGAGATTATTTACTGATTGCAGTAGACACCTGTCTGTTTAAATACCAGCAACATGATAACTTGAATACACATGTCCCATCAAGGCAGGTACACCAAGGTTCAGATATGGATTAAAACTTCCTCAGCACTATCCTATTAAACACTTCCACGATACATACACCACAGATTTAGATACAGGATAAAGTGCCCTCCGCATATCTCATTAAATAACCCCAGGGAGGTACAGCACAGAGAAAAAAAATCCCTCTGTATCTACTGTTCTTCTCTCAATATAAAATTATGTCCTAGGAACATAGGAATTGGTAGGTGAAAACATTCAAGGCGCATCAATTTCATCATTTACCATCCTGGTAGACATGTGAAACAACAATTAATTAGATCAAAAATTACAGCAATTAATCTATATTAATTAGTCCACAATTTACGCAGGCATGGAACAAAAAAAAACTCTCCAGTAGTGTAGAAAACGCTCCAGTGGTGTAGGGTTTTGTGAACCATGGGTTCAAAATTACTTGTTCCCTCCTACTGTTGCTGCACTCACCACACGTTGTGTCTCAAATTATTCACACATTGTTTCTGAAAATGATGTATCTAAATTGAATAAATCAATGCTAACTGCTTCTTTGGACCTCTTACTCACTAACTGCTGACTTTGGCTGATGTTTGTATGGTGAAATTTCATAACCTGGTCTTTTCTTCCCACAGGTGTTGGATATTTGCATGAATAACTGTGGCAAACGTTTTCAGAACGAAGCTGGAAAATATCGATTTTTAAATGATCTTATTAAAGTCCTATCACCAAAGGTAATGTGGAATGCTTTCTAGATTAATATTGTAATTTTGAGCCTGGTGCTCATGGTAAGTGCTTTTTTATCCAATTTTCCTAGTTTTCCTGTGATTTCCACTATCTTTTGTATGAAGAAATGCTTCCTGATATCACTCCTACACATCATAGCTCAGTTTTAAGATTATACCCTCGTTGTTCAGATTTTCACCATCTCCACTCTAACAGAAAATAGTTGCTCTTGATTTGTCCTATTGAGTCCTTTAATCATCTTAAATATCTTGATTAGATCACCTCTTAATCTTCTGTAATAAGTGGAATGCAAGCTTGTCTATGCAATAATTTATCCCTTTTAGTCCAGTATTGTTCTGCTGAATCTGTGCTGACCCCCTCCAAAGCCAACATATTCTTCTTGGGTTTGGTGCCAAGAACAGGACACAGTATACACGATGTGGTCTGATCTGTACACCTCAACCACCTCAAAACCTGTCAAATACATTTTTGTTGAAATGATTCCCCCAAAAAGTGGCCCTACAAGGTGCTGGAACTGCAACTCGAGGATCTTAGGCTGTTAAGGGAGAATGAGAAGGTGATAGACAAGAGCTATCATCAGGTCACACCAGGGCCACGGGTGGAGGCCAAGTGGGTGACGGCCAAGAAGGGTAAAGCTCGGGTGATTGAGAGCACCCCGGTGGATGTGCCCCTACACAACAAGTACTCCTGCCTGAGTACTGCTGGGGGGGACAGCCCACCTGGGGGAAGCAGCAGTGGCCGTGTCTCCGGAGTGGAGTCCGGCCCTGTAACTCAGAGGGCTAAGGAAAAGAGGAGGAAGGCAGTGTTAATCGGGGACTCGACAGTAAGGGGGTCGGACAGGCGTTTTTGCGGAGGCAGGCGGGAGTCTCGGATGGTGGTCTGCCTCCCTGGGGCCGGGATCCAGGATGTCGCTGGTCAACTCCCAGAAATCCTGAGGGGGGAGGGAGAGGAGCCAGAGGTAGCGGTACATATTGGTACCGCTGATGTGGGAGGGAAGGGGTCATGAAAAGAGAGTATAGGGAGTTAGGGAGACAGCTGAGAAGGAGGAAAGCAAAGGTAGTAATCTCAGGATTGCTGCCTATGCCACGGGAAGGTGAGGACAGGGAAGGAGTGAGGTGGAGGATGAATGTGTGGCTGAGGGACTGGTGCAGGGGGCAGGGACCATTGGGACCTCTTTAGGGGCAGGTGCGACCTGTACACAAAAAACGGGTGGCACTTGAATCCCAGGGGGACCAATATCCTGGCGGGAAAGTTGGCTAAGGCTACTGGGGAGAGTTTAAACTGGATAGGTCGGGGGAAGGGGATCGAGACGAGGTGACTGGGAGCGAGGAAGTTAGCTCGCAAACAGAGAAGGGTTATAGACAGTGCAAGAGGGAGGATGGACGGGGGATAGAGAAGGGGAGAGCTCAGACCAAAGGATTGAGATGTGTTTACTTTAATGCCAGGAGTATAGTGAATAAAGGGGATGAGCTCAGAGCATGGATCGATGCCTGGAAGTGTGATGTGGTGGCCATTACGGAGACTTGGGTGTCTCAGGGACAGGACTGGATACTCCAGGTGCCGGGATTCAGATGTTTCAGGAAGGACAGGGAGGGAGGCAAGAGAGGGGGTGGAGTGGCACTGCTGATCAGGGATAGTGTCACAGCTGTAGAGAACGTGTATGCTGTTGAGGGATTGTCTACAGAGTCTCTGTGGATGGAAGTTCGGAGTGGGAAGGGGTCGATCACTTTGCTGGGAGCTTTCTATAGGCTGCCCAATAGTAACAGGGAGATGGAGGAGCAGATAGGGAAACGGATCCTGGAGAGTTGCAATAATAGCAGAGTTGTTGTGATGGGAGACTTTAATTTCCCAAACAGATTGGAATATCCCTAGGGTAAGGGGATTGGATGGGGAGTAGTTCGTTAGGTGTGTTCACGAGGGTTTCCTGACACAGTATGTGGACGAGCCTACAAGGGGAGAGGCTGTACTTGATCTGATACTGACCAGTGAGCCTGGACAGGTGTCAGATCTCTCAGTGGGAGAGCATCTTGGGGATAGCGATCTTAACTCTATCTCCTTTATGCTTGCATTGGAAAAAGAGAGGATCAGGCAAGCTAGGAAAGCGTTTATATGGAGTAAGGGGAAATATGAAGACATAAGGCAGCAAATTAGAGGAGTAAATTGGAAGGAGGTATTCTCGGGGAAATGTACTGAAGAGAGGTGGCAGTTTTTCAAGGAATGTCTCTCTAGAGTTCTACAGGACAACGTTCCGAGCAGACAGGGAGGAGTTGGTAGGTTAAAGGAACCGTGGTGCACGAAATCTGTGCGGGACCTACTCGAGAAGAAAAGGAAAGGGTACAAAAGGTTCAGAGAGCTTGGCGAAGATAGGGATCTAGATGAGTATATGGCTTGTAGGAAGGGACTAAAGAAGGAAATTAGGAGAGCCAGAAGGGGTCACGAGAAGGCCTTGGCAGGTAGGATTAAGGAAAACCCTAAGGCGTTCTATAAATATGTGAAGAGTAAAAGGATGAGACGTGAAGGAATAGGGCCTATAAAAGGTGAAGGCGGGAAAGTCTGTATGGAACCAGTAGAAATGGCAGAGGTGCTTAATGAGTATTTTGCCTCGGTTTTCACAGAGGAGAAGGACCTGGGTGGATGTACTGTGGGCTTGCGGTGGACTGAAAAGATTGAGTATGTGGACTTTAACAAAGAGGTTGTGCTGGAATCTTTGAATGGCATCAAGATAGATAAGTCGCCGGGTCCGGGTGGGATGTACCCCAGGTTACTGTGGGAGGCGAGGGATGAGATTGCAGAGCCTCTGGCGATGATCTTTGCGTCGTCGATGGAGACGGGAGAGGTGCCGGAGGATTGCGGATGTGGTTCCTATTTTCAAGAAGGGGAATAGGGATAGCCCAGGAAATTACCGACCGGTGAGTCTAACCTCAGTGGTTGGTAAGCTGATGGAGAAGATCCTGAGGGACAAGATTTATGAGCATTTAGAGAGGTTTAGTATGCTCAAGAATACTCAGCATGGCTTTGTCAAAGGCAGATCGTGCCTTATGAGCCTGGTGGAGTTCTTCGAAAATGTGACTAAACACATTGACGAAAGGAAAGCGGTAGATGTGGTTTATATGGATTTTAGCAAGGCGTTCGATAAGGTACCCCATGCAAGGCTTCGAGAAAAAGTGAGAGGGCATGGGATCCAAGGGGCTGCTGCCCTGTGGATCCAGAACTGGCTTGCCCAAAGGAGGCAGATAGTGGGTATAGATGGGTCTTTTTCTAAATGGAGGTCGGTCACCAGCGGTGTGCCCCAGGGATCTGTTCTGGGACCCTTGCTGTTTGTCATTTTCATAAATGACCTGGATGAGGAAGCGGAGGGATGGGTTGGTACGTTTACCGACGACAAGAGGGTTGGTGCGGTTGTGGATAGTCTGGAGGGATGTCAGAAGTTACAGAGGGACATAGATAGGATGCAAGACTGGGCGGAGAAGTGGCAGATGGACTTCAACCCAGATAAATGCGTAGTGGTCCATTTTGGCAGGTCAAATGGGATGAAGGAGTACAATATAAAGGGAAAGACTCTTAGTACTGTAGAGGATCAGAAGGACCTTGGGGTCCGGGTCCATAGGATTCTAAAATCGGCCCCGCAAGTGGAGGAGGTGGATAAGAAGGCGTATGGTGTGCTGGCCTTTATCAATCGAAGGATTGAGTTTAGGAGTCCGGGGATAATGATGCAGCTATATAAGACCCTCGTCAGACCCCACTTGGAGTACTGTGCTCAGTTCTGGTCGCCTCATTACAGGAAGGATGTGGAAAAGATTGAAAGGGTGCAGAGGAGATTTACAAGGATGTTGCCTGGATTGAGTGGCATGCCTTATGAGGATAGGCTGAGGGAGCTCGGTCTTTTCTCCTTGGAGATCGTAGGATGAGAAGAGACCTAATAGAGGTATATAAAATGTTGAGAGGCATAGATCGGGTGGGCTCTCAGAGGCTTTTTCCCAGGGTGGAAATGGCTGCTACGAGAGGACACAGGTTTAAGGTGCTGGAGGGTAGGTACAGGGGAAATGTTAGGGGGAAGTTTTTCACACAGAGGGTGGTGGGCGAGTGGAATGGGCTGCCGTCAGTGGTGGTGGAGGCAAACTCAATAGGGCCTTTTAAGAGACTCCTGGATGAGTACATGGGACTTAATAGGATGGAGGGTTATAGGTAGGCCTAAAAGGTAGGGATATGTTCAGCACAACTTGTGGGGCTGAAGGGCCTGTTTTGTGCTGTAGTTTTTCTATGTTTCTATCATTTGGAGAATATATTATCAGAGAGACATAACGCTCTCTGGGATCAGCACTTTTCCATTCCTGGTGTACTGATCACAAGGAATATCATTAACTTTAAAAAAGAAAGCTGAATTCCCAGTTCTAAATCTACATTTTAAACAAAACTTTTACTGCACAGGAGTTAAATGAAACAAGTAATAATTTGACACTATATTTCATGAACCCTTTATTCTTTAAACTCAGAAAAGCTTAATAGACTATTACCATTTTGTTTTTAATTCCACCCAAGAGTTCCCCTATACTTGCTGGGATTTTGAGGATTCTTCACTGTTCCTGGAACTAAAAGAAAGGAATGCCACAGCTCTCAGGAACTCTCTTTTATTCCTCAATTTCCAATATATCAATAGCACAATATCATCACAAGCATTCCAGTGAAGCTCAATGTAAACATGGGGAATGCTTAATCTTCCATTTATATGCCTTCTGGACTTAACAGTGAGTTCAACAATTTCAGACTATGAACTGTGATGCCTATTTTTGATTGTTTTTTTTCCTTGTGCAGTTTGAATCTTGTATTTTTTTTGCTTACCATAGAATCCTTGCAGTGCAGAGATCTGCACCGACTCTCCTGAAGAGCATCTTGCCACCGCCTCCCCCCCCTCCCCCGTTGGTCTCTCTCTCCACACCCTGCCAAACCTGTTGAGTTTTTTCTGCACTTTCTGTTCTTATTGCAGCTTTCCTCTATCCACAGTATTTTGCTTTTATTCAAGGTTTATTTTTGTTTATCTTACATTTAACACTTCAATCCTGAACCTCAAAGTTATGTCCCTAAAACACATGAATCGTGAAATTAAGGATCTTTGCATTACTGGATTCCTCAGCTGTGTTCAACACTTTGCATGCTCCCTGAGTGAATCATGCGAGTATATGTCAGTCATGATCAAAATGAATGGCGGAGCAGGCTTGAAGGGCCTACTGCTGCTTCTATTTTCTATGTGTCTATGTGTCAGTTGAAAGACAATGTAGGATGACAGTGTGAGGAGAGTGAAGGCGTCCAGGCCTGCCATTCTTTGCCTTTAGACTTTTTTAAATCTACATTTTCCTCCATGCAGTACCTGGGCGTGTGGTCTTCAGAACAAGTGAAGACTAAGATAATAGAGATGTTATACAGTTGGACGCTATGGCTACCAAGTGAAGTTAAAATCAGAGACGCCTATCAGATGCTGAAGAAGCAAGGTATGTAATATGCGACTGACTCCGCACACAGTAACAAAAACAGATTTTTATTTCTAAAGTGCCTTTCACAACTTCAGGATGCTCCCAGAGTAGTTTTGAGGTATAGTCACTGTTGTAATGTCCAAGCACGAAAGCTAATTAGCACACAGCAAGATCCCTCAAACAGCCATTGTGTTGATGACCAGATTTTTTTAATGGCGGTGGTTGACAAATAAGTATGGGACACCAGCTCCCCTTTGAAATAGTGGAATGTTTCACGTCCATCTGACAGGGCAGACAAGGCTTCGGCTTAACATCTCATCCAATTCCTCCCACACCTGTGTACAATCTCCCCTATCGTGAACTCTACCCAACTATTGAATCCCTTTCCGCACCCGTTGTGTTAAATACTATCCTTATTGCACTTCATGCATTTTCTCAGATGGTAGCTAGCTGGGCATGCACAGTAATATGATACTCGTTTTCCTTCCTTACGTTTTTTCTTGCCATTCCTTAGGTGTCATAAAGAAGGATCCGAAATTACCGGAAGATAAACTTTTTCCACCACCTTCTCCAAGAATGAAGAGCTCACTTTTTGATGATGATGAGAAATCAAAGGTAAAAAAATGCACTCCCCTCAGTACCCGCTGGTGAAGCACTGTCACTCTAATAGGGTCTTCTCATTCTCTGTGATTTCAACATACCCTTCCTCAAATCTCTAGCTCCTCTCCTCCAACTGCAATTCCCACTCTCTCTTTATCTTCATCACTACTATTATAGAACATAGAACAGTACAGCACAGTACAGGCCCTTCGGCCCAGGATGTTGTGCCGAAAATTCTTCATGTCAACTCCCCAATCTCTACTCTTCCCCATTACCTTGACCTGATGGCATCTCTGCACCTTGGTTTTGTCCACTGATTGACCTTTTTTCTCTTTTTATTCACTTTGGGATTAAGAAAGGGGAAATATAAAAGTTAAAGCTTTTTCTTATCTCTACCCCAATGCCTACCGTCACAGTGGGGGTGAACCAGTAAAGTTTGGACAAATCATTGGAATATGGCGTTTTAAATGTGTAAGAAATTCTACAACAAAAATTATACCTTACTGCAAAAGCAGAATGAAAATAAAATTTGACGGGTTGGAGAATTCTAGCTCGGCCCTCTTAGGTGATAAGTGAGTTCAAGTGGAAAAAGCAAGTCTTTTCTATAAAATTTTGTCCCCACAGCTCCTTGCAAGACTTATCAAAAGCAACAATCCAGAGGACTTGCAAGCTGCCAATAGACTGATTAAGAATGTCATCAAAGAGGTGAGTTCATTCACAATGGCTGAAAAATTCCTGTAAAATACAACTGTGGCCTATTGAGCCCTTAAACTAGCAGTGCATCCCCACTGACCCGCTAAACCCTACAATATGTATCTTGTGACCCACCTGACCCAGCAGTGATGAGGCAGGATGAAGGACCTCAGGGGGCAAGTCTTTCGATCAAAAGAGTCAGAACAACACAGCAATTTGACTGGATATTTATAACAGACCTTTCCTTCAGTTGGTGTTGAGAGGTACAAGATAATGTGGATTAATAGGGTCCCAGGATCGATTCTGGTCTGCGTGTCAGATGAACCTGGCAGAGGAACGCTGCAAAGGTTACTGTTGCTGACAGTCTTTGTGCCCCGGCAGAATTCCAGTACTCACTGGAAAGTCTGTTCGATGAAGGTGATCACGGTTAAACAGCCAACCAACATTTCCTGTCTAGTCTCAGTCATGAAGCTTTGTGTTACACGTCATCTGCCTGCTTTCTGAGTGTACGGCTGAAGGTTTAATGAAAGAAAACAAGAGTGAGTGTAATTGGAAGTTTTTGTTTCCTAGTAAATTCTCAAACTGAAGTTGTTCACAGGACCAGGAAAAGTCTGAGAAAATCAGCAAAAGGATTCACACTATTGAAGAAGTGCACAACAATACAAAGCTGCTAAGTGAGATGCTGAGCCTGTACCAGAGAGACAGCTTGCCCGAAGACCAGATTGAAATACTGAAGGTAACAATCTGATACGAACCACACAAACCCCTCGCGTAGATTCCAATTTGTAACCAATTCTTGGGTATCTGTTTGTCTGTTATTTTAAAAGTCTGACAACATCATTTTCATCCCAAATTTCCTGTTTTCTGATTGTGTTCCCTGCTGTTTATGTACAGGGCTTGTATCAGCGCTGTGAGAAGCTGCGGCCGACACTATTTCGACTTGCGAGTGACACTGTAGATAATGATGAAGCATTGGGTACGTTTCCAGTTTTTTTGTTTGGGGGGGGGGGGTGGCAGAGGGTCTCACTTAATGGGGAACATCCTGGGGACAGGGTGCGGGCAATTTGGGAGGGTGCGGCGACCGGTCCCATTGATTTGTTTCTAGCCAAGTGCCAGAGAGTGACCTATTACAGTGGAGAAGGTGGCTACTCGGCCCATTGAGACTATGTCAGCTCTGACAGCAATCCAGTCAGCCCCCCTCCCCCATTCGAACCCCGTAGCTCTGCAGGTTTATTTTGTTCATGTGCCATTCAATGTTGTTTTGAAATCATTGATGGTTTCCACTTCCATTTTCACTTCCACCACCTTCCAGGTTATTACCACTCATTGCATAAAATAAATTCTTCCCCACATTCCCTCTTGCCCAGAACCTTAAATCTGTGTCCCCTAGTTCTTGTACTGTCACCTGATGGGAATAGTTTTCCCCTTCTTAGATTACCCAAATCTGTCATAATCTTGTGCACTTCTATCAAGTTTCCCCTCAATCTTCCTTTTCCCAAGGAGAACAACCTCAGTTTTACCAATTTAACCTTGTAACTAAAATCCCTCAACCCTGGAACCATTCTGGTAAATCTCCGCTGCACCCTCTCACGGACTCTCACAGTATAACCTGTCTCTGCTGCTTTTCTCTGATCTATGTAATTACAAAAATCTTCCCATGGCTGTGCCACGAAGATAGGATTATGCAAATTTAATTTTCAGCTGTTTTGGACAGGGAAAACATTTTGCTTTCCACTCTTCTGTTATGGGGCCCATGCTACGGGGTTCAGACATCCCTGTAATGCTGATTCCTTTCCCAACTTTTTAGTGGAGATTCTACAAGCCAATGATTCACTCACCCTCATGGTCAACTCGTACAAGAAGATCGTGGAGGGACATGAGGAGGAGAGAGTGGCCTCAACAGAAGCAGCTTCCAAAGGTAATCCTGGGGACCTTCCTGCTACTCACTGCAATTGGCCGACACCAAGGTTCATTTTGTGTACTTTCTGATGAAGAATTCTTGAAATGAAAATGCTGGGAATACTCAGTGGGTCAAACAATATCTTTGGAGAAAGAAACAAAATTAATGTTTCAGGCTGATGACCTTTCATCAGAATGGGAAAAGTGTTCCAGCTGTAACAGTTTTTAAGCAAATGTAGAGCTTGGGAAAATGATGGGTTGGGGATGGAATGAATAGAGTGGGGATGGTGGGCTAGAATGATTTCCTGACAAAAGGAGGTGATAAGAGCACAAACATGGACATACTAGATGCCTACTGAAGAAAAATTGTTAGAGAATGCCCAAAAGAAAATGGGAGTATTTTCTTTTCTCTTTTAAAATTAAAATATATTCATTGGGGCAAAAGTATATGTTCTTGTATGCCATTATTATTGGTGCTAGGGCTCCAAGGAGAAGTTTGGTTAAGCTCTAAAGTTGTTGAACTCGATGTTTAAAAGCTGTGAAATGCCCAGATCAAAGAATAACAGTGAGGGCCAGTGTCAGAGGTCAAAATGTATGTGTGGACAGCTGAAGTCAGAGAGGTCAGAGTGTGAGTGTGGAGGACCAGGGTGGGAAAGGTCAGAGTACGAGTGTGGGTACAGAGGACAGAGAGGTCAGAGTGTGAGTGGTTTGTGCTTGAATTAAATCTGGATTTTTTTGGAATCAGGATCTAAACTCGATTCTTTAATTTTTGAAGCTGATCCTGTGCTGGCAGATTTAACTGAACTTGAGTTGGATTTGAGAAATCCTGGAACCTTCTTGAATCCGGACCCTGGGAAACTGCTGCCGTCCTGGTTAGATGAAGAGCTGATGTCATTGGGTGAGTAGCATTCTGCCTTTTAACTAAATAAAATAGCACACAGTCACACATTCTGCGGCTGGCAACATGCAAAGTTTCTACCCTTGGCTATATCCTTTCTCTCTTCTTGATTGATTAAACGTGCTTGACTCAGTTGTGCCTTACTTGCATTTGAGTTATAAGATCTTGGGTTCAGTCCCACTCCAGATACTTTAGGATATAATCCAGGCTGACACTCCCAGGGCAATACTGAGAGAGTGCTGTATTGTTGGAGGTGCCATCTTTCAGATGAGATTTTGAACTGAGGGCCGTCTGCCCTCTTAGGTGGATTTGTGGTGTGAGTGAGAAGAGAGAGAAAGTTGGTGTTTAGATGGTGGGATCAACTGGGTTAATTGGCTTTGTCACATGAGCTTTGGATTCATTGACTGCTTTTCTTCTTTTCCCCCAATGGCTATTCTGAGAAACATCCTTTGATCTAAAAATTAGATTAAAATTGATTGATGTTGCCACCATTGATCAACCTTTCCAAGGGATCATGCATCAAATAATGGATAGGTGCCCAAAAAAACCACCCTCAGTGAGGGACAGGGTGTTTGGAAGGGTGCGACTAGCTTCTGTATAGTAACTCAATGGCACATTGCTCTTCCAGACCTGAATGACCCCCCACTGATGCAGCAAGCACAGGGATCCATCAGTTGGAATTCATTTGAGGTAAGTCACGTAAGGAACTGGATATCTGCCCTCTTCCTCTGCTGTATGACCTACCCTTCGATAGACTGAATGTGTGTTTGGTATATTGAGTGAGTTAGCGTGTTTTTTTTTACATGTTGATTGAATGGTTGAGTGTGTCACGCTGTACAAGTTATAGGTAGCTCTTCCTTGATGCTCCCACAGTCCCTTTCTCACCACACAGAGAATGTATATAAATATTTGTCCCTATTACAGTCAGTGTATTTATTCTTGGTATGCTGTTGTGTCTCTAATGTTGCAGGAAGCAACTTCAACTGTAACCATACCAAACTCAACAACCAATGGGAGTGGAGGCCTGGCCGGCCTAGACCTGCTGGGCAAGACACTGATGGCCGAATCTCTGGGACCTCGAGCTCAGGCGTTCCGATGGTGAGAACCACCATCGATTCCTCTGTCTCTCTGTTCCTCTGTCCATTTGTTTTTCTCTCTCTCATTCTCTTTCTGTCTCTCATTGCTGCACTCCCTCAATACTGCCACCCTGTACTACTGCACTCCCTCAGTACCATCCCGGAGAGTGCAGCGCTCCCTCACTGCTGCCCCTGAGAGTGCAGAGCTCCTTCAGTGCTGCCCTTTTGCTGATGGAGTACTCCCTCAAGTGCTGCCCTTTTGCAACTGGAGTATCCCCTCAGTTCTGCCCTTCGCAAATGGGGTACCCCCTCAGCTCTACCCCTTTGCAAATGGAGTACCCCCTCAGCTCTACCCCTTTGCAAGTGGAGTACCCCCTCAGTGCTGCCCTCTGACAACGCAGAGCTCCCTCGGGGCTGCCCCCGACAGTGCAGAGCTCCCTCGGGGCTGCCCCCGACAATGCAAAGCTCCCTCAGTGTTGCATTAATTCATGAAGTGGCTCTCAGAGCTCTTAGCAAAATCAATGATTGTTTCAAGGAACAAGGCACCAAAAACAATCAAAGAATTTAAACCTCTTCTTTTTTACGAAATAACATATTCTATTTGTCATCCAATCAGGGACCAGCCACAAGTGAAACCCACGCTGAAGGAGCTTCAGAGTCAGGCTCTGATGCACCAGCTGCCTGCAGCCATGGATCCCAATGCTCCTGTAGTGTCAGCTCAGCTCACAGCACCAGCTCTTCTCCCACAATGGACAATACCACCAGGGTTCTGCCAGGACTCCCCTTCCCAGACACTTCACACCATGCCCGTCTCTCCACAGAAACCCTCGCCTGCCAGTCCCCAGCAAGTTGGCACCGACGACATCTCCTTGAAGAATGTGTTTGTGCCTTTGCAGAGCATCAAAACAAGTAGGTGCAAAAAGAGAGATGGGAAAGATAAGGGATGACCATTGTGCTCATCAATACAGTGGGATTCCAACCCGCCCATGTTTTGACAGATGGGGTGGGATTTGATGGTGTTCAAAGTGATTTCAGGAGGGGAGGAGGCAGTTTTCGTAGTGAGCTTTAGGACTTGTTGTTAGTGAGCAGACTTTGACATACACAAGACTCAGTATCTGGAAAGGGCTGAAGAAGGGAAGTGGAAGTTAGACACTCCTATTGAGCACGCCTGGATCAACCAGATGGGCCAAATAGCCTTCCCCATCAGTCTATCACAATCTTCTTCAGTAACTGGTACAACCACAACTAACATTTATGTAGCATCTTTAATGCAGTAAATTGTCCCCAGACGCTTCGCAGGAGGATAATCAGACAAAGATTGAGACTTAGGTTCATGTGAGCCAAAGCTTGGTCAAAGTGGTGAGTTTTAAAGATTGTCTTAAAGGATGAGAGAGATGTAGGGAGATGGGGAAGTTTAGGGATGGAGCTCCTGAGCCGAAGACATGGCTGCCAGTGGTGGGGCTCTGGATACCATTCAGAGCTGGTAGGCCCGGATGAGAGATGTTCCCACCCTCCCCTTCCAGTTTGGTGTATGAAGGTCAGTTTTAATCTGCATACGACAGTCCTGGTAAGATAGTCAAAAGAGCAGGGCAGGATCTCCGTGGTACAGCCGGCATAACTTCCTTCCCCTGTTAAACCCGCAGGTTCTGTTCCGCCTGTTACAGCCTTTGACAGAGATGGTTTCCGAGTCCTGTTCAACTTCGCCAAAGCCCCTCCCCTCGGGAGGCCCGACCTTTTAGTTGTTGTCATCACACTGTTGAGCTCAGCGCCAACACCCATAAAGAGTATTACATTTCAAGCTGCAGTGCCAAAGGTATGACTGCTCATTGCAGATTGCATGGGTTTATTTGGCTTCACTCATATGAATCACATCCAAGTTGAACTGTATTTGACTGTTGCTGATGTATGCTTTGACTGTGCCTTGTGTCTGAGGGAGGCCTGCTCCATTTCTTTGCTGCAGCTGACCTCTCTTAATGTGGCGGCACACTGGTTAGTACTGCTGCCTCACAGCGCCAGGGACCCAGGTTCGATTCCCAGCTTGGGTCACTGTCTGTGCAGAGTCTGCACATTCTCCCCGTGTCTGCATGGGTTTTCTCCGGGTGCTCCGGCTTCCTCCCACAGTCCAAAAGACGTCTTGGTTAGGTGCATTGGCCATGCTAAGTTCTCCATCAATCTACCCGAACAAGTGCTGGAGTGTGGTGACTAAGGGATTTTCACAGTAACTTCATTGCAGTGTTAATGTAAGCCTACTTGTGACTAATAAATAAACTTTATTGTGTTGGAGGAGTTGTGACTGTTTTCTCATTGCTCTGGGTATTTGCTTGTTTCCAGGTCATGAAGGTGAAGCTGCAGCCCGCCTCCGGCACAGAGCTTCCTGCATTCAATCCTATACTCCCACCTCCCGTCATCTCACAAGTTATGCTTCTTGCTAACCCCCAGAAGGTAAGGGATTTGATGGGCACCTTGCTTTCAATAAACCAACTCTGGACATATTCTGGAAGGTTTCATTACATTACCTCCTGCCATTTGATTGCTTGTACTCTTGACCTCACCAAGCACTGTGTACTTGGTCATCCATATGCTTGACTTTGTCGCGTTCTGCATTTGAATCATAGAATGGTTACAGTACTGAAGGAGGCCATTTGGCCCTTTGTGTCCATGCTGGCTCTTTGCAAAAACAACTCAGTCCCACTCCCCTACCTGTTCCCTGTCACCCTGCAATTTATTTTTACTCTTCAAATAAGTTATGCAATTCCCTTTTGAAATCTGTCTCCCAGACAGTGCTTTCCAGATCCTGACCATTCACTGCATACCCCACCCTTGGAAAGCAAAGAGCCTTCCTTACTCAATGGACGATTAGTCATTTGCCTCTTTCCCTCCATCGCCAATATTTATTTGAATTGCCGTGGTGGTTTTTCTCCAGCAGTAGTGTGCAGGAGATGAATCTTCAATTCATGGAGACTCTGAGGCCTCACTGACTCCCTTCCGATCCAGAACCTCAATATGAAATCAAATGCACTTCTGCTCCTCTAAGCAAACAGTTTAACAATTTTCCTGTTTTCGTTTCTCCCATTTCTTCCTCTCCAAAATTGGCAGGCTATAACGAATGGAATGCCACAAGGGTCAGTGGTGGAACCTCATTTATTTACAAATCGCTATTAATGACTTAGATAAAGAGATGGGAAGTAATGTATCTAAGTTTCCTGACAATACAAAGCGAAGTGGGAATGCAAGCTGTGAGGACGCCATAAAGAGGCTGCAAAAGATATAGAAAGATTTAGTGAATGGGCAACAAGGTGAGAGATAGAGTATTATACATAGAAGTGTGAGGTTGTCCACTTCATAGAATCATAGAAACCCTACAGTGCAGAAGGAGGCCATTCGGCCCATCAAGTCTGCACCGACCACAATCCCACCCAGGCCCTACCCCCATATCCCTCCATATTTACCCGCTAATCCCTCTAACCTACACATCTCAGGACACTAAGGGGCAATTTTAGCATGGCCAGTCAACCTAACCCGCACATCTTTGGACTGTGGGAGGAAACCGGAGCACCCGGAGGAAACCCACGCAGACACGAGGAGAATGTGCAAACTCCACACAGACAGTGACCCAAGCCGGGAATCGGCTTGAGTAGTATGAATGGAAAAACACCATTTTTCAAAAGACATGAAACTTTTAGATGTTGATGTTCAGTGGGACTTGTGTGTGCTTGCACAAGGAACTGAGAAAGTTAGCATGCAGATACAGCAAGCAGTTAGCAAGGCAAACTATATGTTGGCCTTTGTTGCAAGGGAGTACAAGAACTAAAGAAGTAACAGAGATTTGGTGAGACCACACTGGACCAATGTGTACACTTTTGGTCTTCCTAACTCAAGGAAGAATATATTTGCATTTGAGTGAGTACAGCGAAATTCACTAAATTGTTGAGAGTCTGGGTAAATTGGGCCTATTATCACTTGAATTTAGAAGAACAAGAGGTGATCTCATAAAAAAATACAAGATTTTTAAGAAGCTTGACAGATGCTGAGAGGTTGTTTTCCCCTGGCTGGAGAATCTAGAACACAAAAGCACAGTCTCAAAATAAGGGGTTGATCATTTAGGATTGGGACGAGGAGAAACTTTTTCGCTTACAAGGTTGTGAATCTTTGGATCCCTCTAATCCAGAGGGTTGTGTATGGTGCATGATTGAGGATATTTAAGGCTGAGATACACATATTTTTGGTGACTTTGTGAAGTGAGGGATGTGGGGAACAGGCAGGAAAATGGTGTTGAAGTAGAAGGTCAACCATGATCATATTGAATGGCAGAGCAGGCTCAAGGGGACGTATGGTCTAGCCCTGCTGTTGAAGGTTGTTTGTTTTGGTAAAACAAAGTTGGTTCCGTTCCAAGCACTTTAAGTCTTATGGCTGAGGTCAGTGTAAAGGTGAGGGGTCAACTTGATGTCAAGGTTTCCATCTGTAGAATGTATTGGTGAATCGTATTTATCATGTGATTTCCAACTGACCATACAGTTCCAACATAGGCTTCTGAACAGGCCCATCTTCATGATGCATCTTCATGATCTCCCCAACCCTATTGGTCCATCCTCACAAGGCACTGCCTTCCCAGGCTCACCATCAATTGATTGGATGATTCTTGACCACCAGTCACGGTTTTTCCCCATGTCCAATATTTTTCTAAATAATAAAAGCATTCAAATAAAATTTTTCCTCTGAGAATTGGTTGCGGTAACACAAAGATTGGCCGGGTGGTTATCAGTGAGGTTGAGTGTCTTGGGTTACAGGAAGATATAGACGAGATGGTCAAATGGGTGGATAAGCGGCAGATAGAATTTAACCCTGAAAAGTGTGAGGTTATCCACTTTGGAAGGAGTAATTTGACAAGGAAGTATACTATGAAAGGTCTGACACTGGGAAGTTCCGAAGAACAAAGGGACCTTGGCATGTTTGTCCACAGATCTCTGAAGGCGGAAAGGAGGTAAATAGGGTGGTGAAAAAGGCATATGGCGCACTCGCCTTTATCAATCGGGGTATAGATTACAAAAGCAGAGAGGTCATGACGGAGTTTTGTAGAACCTTGGTGAGGCCACAGCTGGAGTACTGTGTGCAGTTCTGGTCGCCACATTATAGGAAGGACATGAATGCACTGGAAGGGAGAGGAGATTTACTAGGATGCTGTCTGAGATGGAAAATTTAAATTATGAAGAGAGGTTGGATAGGCTTGAGTTTTCGTTGGGGAAGAGAAGACTGGGGCGACCTGATTGAGGTGTTCAAGATTATGAGGGGTATGGACAGGGTGGATAGGGAGCAGCTGTTCCCCTTAGTTGAAGGGTCAGTTACAAGGGGACACAAGTTAAAAGTAAGGGGTGGGAGGTTTAGGGGGGATTTGAGGAAAACCATTTTTACTCTGAGGGTGGTGACGGTCTGGAATGGACTGCCTGGGAGGATGGTGGAGGCGGGATGCCTCACATCTTTTAAGAAGTACCTGGATGAGTACTTGGCACACCATAACATTCAAGGCTATAGGCCCAGTGCTGGCATGTGGGGTTAAGTGGGCAGGTCAGGACATTTCATGCATTGATGCAGACTCGATGGGCCAAAGGGCCTCTTCTGCGCTGTAGTAATCTGATTCTGTGATTCAGCTGTGTCCTCAAGGCTAATTTAATTCCTGGAAGCTCCAGGACAAAGCTGGAGAGTTGACAACCCCAGTGTGTGGATTGTGGTTATTTATTTATTAATTTTTGTTTTGTGTCCATTTTCAGGAAAAGGTTCGGTTGCGTTTTAAGCTACTCTACACTTTGGCAGAACGGCCCTTCACGGAAGTTGGGGAGGTCACTGAGTTCCCAGCCACGGAGACCTGGGGCAGTCTGTGAGGAGTGAACGGGATTAGTATGAAGAACCAAAGGAGGATGCAGAGTCTGAGGGGGGCACTAGCCCAAAACATGAAAAATCTCAACAACAATACCACAGAATTCCCTTGAATTACATTGTATTCCACTCCAAGAGTGATTGACAATGGTTGGGATCATTTTATTTTCGCAAGGAAATGTTGCAACTTTAGGCAGCTCTGGACACAATTTTGCCATGTTCCATCTTGTTTACTCCCCTTTCTGAAGAATTGGTGCTCGAGCAGATGAAGACTTGTGGTCACTCAGGCTTGCCATGCCGCTCAGTTAGGGGCGCAATCCCTGCCCACCCAGCATTGACAAGCTGGATTGCTCTCCCCACCCACAGTTATAGCACACATCCAGTAGCAATATGCAGGGGGCACTCTCATCCGTCACAATTAGGCTACTCATTGCAGCTCCGCACACAAGGGATGCATTCCTTCCACACAGACTGTACACCCAAATGTGGAACGTGCCCTCACTTTGTGCCCTGCCTCCCCCCAACCTCAGTTATATCTTTTGATTTGTGTGGCTCAGAGCTGTGAAGTGCCATTTACCCACTAAGTATTGGAAGGGACACCAGACCTGATGCAATGAGTTTGCCCTCTTATACTAGAAATACTCCTGTTTCCTGACCCTCATCCCTGGATATTTGTCACACTATAGCTGGTGTTCTATTTGATTAGATACAGGGCTATCCAGCAGCCACTGTTTGGAAGATGGAAATGTGCACGGATGTTATTGTTTGAGATGTTTGGAGCCTCTGTGTTCTACCAGCAGATGTCAGTAGTTTACAAAGCACACTGTATATGCTTTAGAAACTAATGAGAAATAAAGAGTAGCAAATGATCAATCCCATTGAAAGGGGATTACAACTAAAACAAAATCAGAGGAAACTTAATCAATTAAAATTTCATCTTGAGGGGTGATGATGCACTCCCGCCCCTGCTGGAACCCACCAGTCACAGAAACTCTCAAGCGTACAGGTGGACATTGTGTGTTCTCTCTCCTGCGATGCAAGGATAACCATGGAAGAGAGGCAGGCAGTCAGGATGAATGACCCCCTGAACTGCCTGGACCTGTTAATGACCAACTTGGACTGACCCAGGAGCAGACCAATTAGGAAGAAAACATAGTGTATATATCCTCATTGCAATTCCTTACACCCTATGGATATAGAATTAAACTCCCAAGCACAAACACAACCACAAGAAAAGGGAGGTGAAGAGGATACAGTCCCTTTTAATTTCCAGTTCCAAGGTCCCCCAATTCTTTGCAGCTTGGATCCTTGGCAATAATTGCAGCAGGAGGTTTGGTTGCTCTCTTCAACATGTGTAATCCACCAGAAGTCAACAACGGTGGTAATGTGACAGGAGATGCTAATGTTCAGGCAAGGGGAGTACATAGGAACAGAAATGGGCCATTCTCCCTCAAATCATCCTCGAGTAATTTGTCCTTTTGCCCCAACACTGAATTATCTACATGTGATGTAGTAATCGGAGTTGGCAGCACTTGGTATGAATAGCATAGTGGCGTTTGCTACCAAATAAACCTGTTGGACTTTAACCTGGTGTTGTTAGACTCCATACTGTGTTTACCCCAGTCCAACGCCGGCATCTCCACATCATGAATAGCATAGGTCAGACATGACAGTGAGATCTAGATTCCCTATTGTGGGCCTGTTTTTTCAAAAATGCAGTGATTGGTTGTCCAATTTGGCTTTAGTTTTTTTTTGTGCTTGCACTAGTCAGTGTATAGAAGAAAGTAACTTGTGTCTGAGCACCCAATTGAAAGAGTGACCTGTTCTCAGAGGAGTGGCAATTGCCTTACTCCATTGACGAAATAAATTAATTTGTGGTCAGAAAGTAACATTTAGGAGACTTCACACCGTTGAAAATACCATCTGGAAATTCTGCACAGCCACCTCAAAGTGAAGAGACAATTTACAAACAATGAAAACACATTCTTGGATATAATCAAGTAAATAAATGTTTAAGGAGAGAAACTAATCTTGAAAATGCAATCAAGGTGTATTTATATATATATATTTTTGTAATTTTAGAAAATGCAATAATGTAACTGTGTAGATTTGTCAAACATTTAAACTACATTACCATTCAGATTATGTAAAATCATTTAAATCTATAACGGTGCACTCCAGATGATATTTAGAAGGTTGAAGCCCGGAAATTATTTGGCCATGTATAACAACGCCATAATTTTTCAATTTAATGTGTGTCAACCTAAGCTTGATGGGTCGCATTCTCACTTTTGATTCTGAAAATTTTGTGTCAAAATCCCATTCCAGAGACTTGTGCTCATAATCTGGGTTGATACTCGGTGCAATACTGAGGGAGTGCTGCATTGTCACAAGTGCATCATTCCGACCAGATGTCGAATCTTGTCTGTGTTCTGGTGGACGTAAAAGACCCTGTAGCACTATTTAAAAGGAGAGCAAAGATTTATCCTCAGCATCCTGGGCCAACATTCCTCCCTCAATCAACAAAGATTGTGGGATTTTGCCGTGTACGATACCCTGATGTTTCTGCCTAATGATGTCTGCACTTTGAAGTAGTCCCATAGCATCTGAAGCACTTTAGGACTTGCCTGAAGTTCTTGGGTGTCATGTAATAGATTCCTTTTTCCTGTGGCAGACAGGTGACTTGAAGTTTTGCGATATTTTTAGGCTTCAAAGGACTGTAATTTGTGCACTGGATTGTGTATGAAATCATTGGGGGGCTGGGGGAGAGCTTGCTTGGAATCTGCAGGTACAAGAATTCGAGTACTATGCTCCTTCCTGAATCCTGCACTTTAACAACATGGGAGAGGGTGGGAATCACCATGATTCTGTTATGATTATCGATTATCATAATTGTTGAACTTGGCAGGTGTGAACCGTTGCACATAAGTTCAACTTTCAAGTTTGTTTTATATTTAAAATCCCCTCGTTCTTTCAATAAAATCTGACTTCTTCCATTGTACGGTGCAGTATGTTCATTGCCCTTCTCTGAGCGTGGAGTGCAGTATTATAACGGAGAGTCTACTACTGAGAGGAGTATGTACCAGGGAGATGTAATTGAGATTCTTTGAAAAAGAACTGTACTTTTCCAACTCTATCCTTGTGATTATAAATGCTGTCGACAGCTGATCCTTCAGCTGTCTGCACCCTAAGCTCTGGAATTCACTTCTTATTCTGTCCCTCTCTTCAATGATACTTCTTTAAACCTATCTCTTTGACCACACATTTGGTTCACCTGTCCTGATGGCTGCTTTGGCTTGGTATCAGTTTATTTTCTGATTATACTCCTGTGAAGTGCCTTGGGACGTTTACTGCACTAAATACACTATATGAATGCAAGTCGTTATAATATGCTCCTCCTGTTTCTGGTACTTGAGCAGTATGCTATAACAGAGCCATTGATTATGCACTTTTATGTGAACTGGTAGTTTTATGCTTTACTTTGATATATTGTTCACCAAGTCTGTTTTAGTATTTCTATCTGCTGAGAGTAAAATAAATCTTTTGAAACCGCCTCAGGTTTTATTTTGTATGTTCTTGTCTTCTTTTTTCTGTCTTCAGAACCTGCAGATGATAGCTATCCAGACTCTGTGATATGTGTCCACAGTGGCTGCTGGGAGATGTTTTGTGTTGTGGATAGGTCAGTAACTCTCAACATGTTCAATCCAGAGTAAAGCCAACCCCATTATCTCATAAATTGAGACAAACCCAATGAAGAGATTTAATATAAAAAGTGTTTTAAACCAATATAGATTGACAGTCAGTTTCAAACCTCATTAGTGGTTTATTTAATCCCTTAACAGGTCAGAAGTTGTTACAAAATCCATATTACTGTATTAAAAATATTTTATAAGAAACTTTTTTAAAAATCCTACCTGTTATCTGTTAAAGAAAGATCATCTCTCCCACCACAGTTACTGTTGGCTGAAATAGCTACCTCTTTATAGGATTAAATCAAACCCTATGTCACAGCTTAATGCATTAATACATTAAAAATACCTTGAACTACAGTGAAGTAACTATTATCAACTCTGAATTTGAATTATTCAAAATATGATAGTGGCAGTTAATATTTAGTTTAATTGTCAGGAATGGGAGCACGTGGTTATGTTATGGGACAAGTAATCTAGGGGCATGGACTAATACTAAGGAGACATGAGTTCAAATCTCACCTGGGGAATTTAAATCCAATAAAACATGTTTAAAAACCCATCTGGTTCACTTACACCCTTTTAGGGAAGGAAACTGCTATTCTTATTACTATGTGACTTCAGACTCACAGCAAAGTGGTCAATTCTTAATTACCCTCTGAAATGGCCTAGCAAGCTGAAAAAAATGTTGAGTAGGAATAAAACCAAATGGACCAACCAGCATCAAGCTAGGCACCAGATATGACAAAGGCACACTCTGCTATTATATTTCATGGATCTAGAATCAATGGCAAGGCCTCTCAGTGCCAATTCCTCTCAATTGTCTACTATTGAACCGCATGGTACATTACTGGTTGGTGATGAAGGAGCCTGCGATATAGTCCAAGCTATAAGATATGATTCAGTGAGTATGACTATGTCAGGGTGTATTAACTAGTCTGTAGTGCAGCTCTCACAATTTGACAGATTGGGAGGAATTGGCACTGAGAGGCCTTGCCATTGATTCTAGATCCATGAAATATAATGGCATCAGGTCAAACATGGGCAAGAAAACCTCCTGTTGATTACCACTTATCTCCATTTGAACACCACTTGGAAGAAGCAATGAGCAAGAATACAGAATGAACTCAGGGCGGGGGACTTCATATCCATCACCAAGAGTGGCTGAAGTACAGATTTGCCTGGCTGGGCCTGTGCTGAGAGAACGAACACAAGGGAGAAAAGCAACCAGACCTCATCCTCACCAATGGATCTATCTGCCCATTGGTAGGAGCGATCACTCTGGGTTCCTTGTGGAGACAAAGTTCCATCTTCACCCTTATCGTGTTGTGTATCACTGTTAAATGGGACAGATTCAGAAGCAGGTCTAGCAGCTCACAATTGGGCATGCATGAGGTGCTGTTGGCCATCAGCAGCAGAACTGTATTCCACCACCATCAGGCATACCAAAAAATAGCATACAAACCTGGTGAAAATCCTACCCAGCACTACATGCATACTAAGCAGCAGAGGCAGCACCCTATGATTGGAGCTAAGTGATTCAATAACCAAGGGATCAAATCAAAACTACGCAGTCCTACCACATCCTTTATTCGTAAAAAAAAATGTTTTATTCGTAAAATATCTGAAAGAATATTACAAACATTTCAAAATGGCCGTCGCACAAAGTACAATAATATTCAGGTTTTATACATACATTATTTTGCACTCTGATCTGCTTCAATACAGTCCAAGAAACATTTCAAAAGGGTCATTATAAATGTTGCAAAGGTATTTAAGTTATCTACATCGATCATGTTGCGCTCTGAGGTGCTTCCATACAATTGTGATACATGTAACATTCACTTGTATATGTTCAATGTGAGTAATGCAGCCAGAGGGGGTTCTATACAATTCCACTCCCCTCAGTTCACTATGGCTGAAAGGTCATGGACAGAGTCCTTCCCCCGCTTGCCCCTCTGCAGTGGCTGCCTCAAGCTTTGGTGCATCCCTCAGCACATAGTCCTGGGATTTGGAATGTGCCTGTCTGCAATGCTCTATGGGGGACAACTCTTTGAACTGGAAGACCAACAAGTTTCGGGCAGACCGAAGAGCATCTTTCATCGAGTTGACGATCCTCCAGCAACAGCTGAGAAGACAATAAATAATTATTGGGAGGAGAAGGCGTCATGAACAGCTCCAGGCTCTATGATGGGAAGCCCACGTTTAAAGATGCACTTTCAGAGGAGACCCCATTGGTAAACCAAAAGGGATTTATTAATAGGAATTGTTCAGTCATTTCATTGCTGCAGTTATTGCTTCTCAGCCTTCTGGCTAAGATCAAGCATTGGATCAAGCCCAAGATGGGGTGCAATGCCTTATCTTGTCAGCTTGGACCTTGTTTGTTTCTATTGTGAACTGGATTCAATGTGAAATTGGTTTTTGGAGCAAGCAAGGAGATGGGTTTGGGTTTGCCTGGTACACTCTGAGCATTGGCATTGTAATTTAAAAATGGAGTAAAGATCTGTATCCTACTTGTCTCCTGCCGAAGAGAGTACCCCTACCCCAAGTGATGATTACCCATTCTGAGTCCCAGTTGCTTCCCCCAGGAAAACTGACCCTTAATCTACTATGGGGGCAACCATCACCCTAGGGTGGGTATCTTCTGGTACACATTAAAGAAGTATGGCACAGGTTGGAACGTCTAGAGGGTCTTTATCTCTCAATTATTAACCAGATAAAGTACATTTTTATTTATTTACGGAGTGTGTACATTAAGGAAAAGCACTGAGCCTCAATTGGCCCCTGTATGATTTTAGTTTGCTAATTGCTACGGCAACCAATAGGGACTGTGACCTTACCAACATGACGGCGCGTTGTTCCAAGGAACAATTTACGGCGCGTGATTTGCGACAGCGGCCGGTTGCGATCCACTTTCCGGCCGGTTGCGTGGCGCTGGAGCGGCGGCTTTTCCTGTTTTCCTGGCCGGGGTTTCGGTTTATTCCCAGGGCCGCATACCGGGGCCGGATCCCGGGGCAGGTACCGAGCGGCCTTCTCAGGCATTGGGAATCGGGTTGGAAATTCAGGGGTCTGAGGTACAGGACAGAGGAGGCCATTCAGCCGATCTGGTTCCTGTCAGTCTGTCAGAGTGGACAACATTCTGGCATCCAGTTAGGAGACAGTGGCTTCAAGATCCACTCCAGAGACAAGAGCACAAAATCCAGGAGGGCATTCCCTGCAGTGCAGTGGGAGCGCCGCACTGTCGTAGGATCAGTGCAGTGGGAGTGCCGCACTGTCGTAGGGTCAGTGCTGTGGGAGCGCCGCACTGTCGTAGGGTCAGTGCTGTGGGAGCGCCGCACTGTCGTAGGGTCAGCGCCGTGGGAGCGCCGCACTGTCGTAGGGTCAGTGCTGTGGGAGCGCTGCACCGTCGTAGGATCAGCGCAGTGGGAGCGCCGCACTGTCGTAGGGTCAGCGCCGTGGGAGCGCCGCACTGTCGTAGGGTTATCGCTGTGGGAGCGCCGCACTGTCGTAGGGTCAGTGCTGTGGGAGCGCCGCACTGTCGTAGGGTCAACGCCGTGGGAGCGCCGCACTGTCGTAGGGTTATCGCTGTGGGAGCGCCGCACTGTCGTAGGGTCAGTGCTGTGGGAGCGCTGCACTGTCGTAGGATCAGCGCAGTGGGAGCGCCGCACTGTCGTAGGATCAGCGCAGTGGGAGCGCTGCACTGTCGTAGGATCAGCGCAGTGGGAGCGCCGCACTGTCGTAGGGTCAACGCCATGGGAGCACTGCGCAGTGGGAGCACCCCGCTGTCAGAGAGTGAGTGCAGTGGGAGCGCTGCGCAGTCGGAGAGTCAAAGCTGTGGGAGCACTGCGCTGTTGGAGGATCCGCTCAGTGGGAGCACTGCACTGTCAAAGGGTCAGCGCAGTGGGAGCGCCGTGCTATTGGAGGGTCAGTACAGTGGGAGCGCCCCATTGATGGAAGGTCAGTGCAGTGGGAGTGCCGTGCTATTGGAGGTTCAGCACAGAGTGAGCACTGCACTGTGGAGAGGGTAAGTTCAGTGGGAGCACCGCGCTGATGGAGGGTCAGCTCAGTGGGAGCGTCAAGCTGTCGGAGGTTCAGCGCAGTGGGAGCGCCATGCTATGGAGGGTCAGTGCAGCGTGAGTGCCGCGCTATCAGAGGGTCAGCGCAGCGCGAGTGCCGGGCTGTCGGAGGGTCAGCGCCATGGGAGTTCAGTCCTGTCGGAGGGTCAGTGCCGTGGCAGCGCCGTGCTGTCGGAAGGTCAACGTGTGGCAGCGCCGCACTGTTGTAGGGTCAGTGTAGTGGGAGTGCCATGCTGTCAGAGGGTCAGCGCAGTGGGAGCACCGCACTGTGGAGGGGGTCAGTGCTGTGCTGTTGAAGGGTCAGCGTGGCGAGGGCGCTGTGCTTTCGGAGGGTCAGCGCAGAGAGGGCACTACACTTTTAGAGGGTCAGCACGGATGGGATGCCGCGTTGTCGTAGCGTCAATACAGTGGGAGAGCTGCGCTGTCGGAGTGTCAGTGTGGAGGAAGTGCTGTACTGCTCTAAGAGTCATAGTTCACATGAGACATTAAACCAAAGCCCCCATCTGCTCTCCCTAATAAACAAAAGATTGCCACTATTCGAAGAAGAGCAGTGGAACTCTTTCTGGTATCCTGGGCAATGTCTATTCCTGCACCTACATCTTTAAAACTGATGATCTGGTCATTGTTACATTGCTGTTTGTGGAATTGGCACTTCTGTTTCCTGCGTTACAGCAGTCATCACAATTCAGAAGAGGGCTATAGAAGTGGAAACTTTTCCTCTTCAAATTTTTTCATCTTGAAATATTTAGTTTCTTTTTCGGATATTATAACTATTTGGAAAGACAGAACAGACTGAGGCTCTTTTCTCTAGAATAGGAAAGGTTGAGGTGTAACTTAAAAGAATTCTTTAAAATTATTGAAGGGGTTTGATAGAGTAGGTGTCGTGATGATATTTCCACTTGTTGAGAAAACTCAGGGCCATAAATTGGATTGGGCAATGAATGCTGGCCTAGCCAGTGAAGCCCACAGCTCTTGAATAAATAAAAAACAAAAGAGTCACCAATAAATCCAATAAGGAATTCGGGAGAAGCTTCACTCGGTGTGGTTTGAATATGGCACTCACAATTAGGAGGAGGTGAATCTAATATTGACAGGCAGTTAGGTAAGTATCTGATGGAGTCAGAAAGAAAATGTCATACTGAGAAAGTTTGATGAAGTATGATGGGAGGTGGCTCACAGAGGCTCCCACTGCACTGACCCTCGGACAGTGCAGCGCTCCCACGGCGATGACCCTCGGACAGTGCGGCGCTCCCACAGCGATGATCCTCGGACAGTGCGGCGCTCCCACAGCGATGACCCTACGACAGTGCGGCGCTCCCACAGCGATGACCCCACGACAATGCGGCGCTCCCATGGTTAGGGACCAGATCAGAAACCCCAAGGTACATTATGAAGCTAGACTAGAGCACAACTATTTTTGATTTTGGCATGAGTGAGAGGATAAGGGGCTTCACTCTAGATGTGATTCTATTGACCCGCTAGGAAACTTGTTTTAAAACAAACTTTATTTAACAATACAGTTTAACTATAACAAAAATAATCAGTGCAACATTTATCAATTGAAATATTTAAACATGCCAAGATCTCTATTAGTTCCAATTTAAGCATAACTCCTCTTCAAGATCAGTTAGCAAACAACAGGCCGGCATGCTGGTACGTGGGCTGCTAGCCCTCAAACCTCCAGAACACCTCTGGAGAGAGATACCTATTTTTCTAGCAGATCTAAATATATCCCCCTTGTTATAGCTTCTCCCATAAGTGGAAACACCTTTTCAGCAACCACCCTGGCAAGCCCCCTCACAAACTTGTATGCTTCAATAAGATTAACTCATTCCTCTGAAGTCCACTGGATACAGGCCAGCTTTTCTCATAGGATAGCGCCCCCATCCTTGTGATCAGTCAAGTGAACTTTCTCTGAACTGCTTCTAAGGCGCTTATACCCTTTATTAAATCAGGAGACCAAAACTGTACTCAGTACTCCAGATGTGGTTTCACCAATGCCCTGTACAAATGTAGTAAAACATCCATACTTTTATATTGTATTCCACTTGCAATAAACAACAATATTCATTTGCCTTCCTGCTATACCTGCATACTAACTTTTTATGACTTGCATACCAGGACACACACATCCCTCCATACCACCAAGTTCTGCAATCTCCCTATTTATTAATACACTGTTTTTCTATTCTTCTTGCCAAAGTGAACAAGTTCACATTTTCCCACATTATACTTCCATCTGCCAAATTTTTGTTGACTCACTTAGCCTATTGTTATAGAACATAGAACATAGAAAGCCACAGCACAAACAGGTCCTTCGGCCCACAAGTTGCGCCGATCACATCCCCACCTCTAGGCCTATCTATAGCCCTCAATCCCATTAAATCCCATGTACTCATCCAGAAGTCTCTTAAAAGACCCCAACGAGTTTGCCTCCACCACCACCGACGTCAGCCGATTCCACTCACCCACCACCCTCTGAGTGAAAAACTTACCCCTGACATCCCCCCTGTACCTACCCCCCAGCACCTTAAACCTGTGTCCTCTCGTAGCAACCATTTCAGCCCTTGGAAATAGCCTCTGAGAGTCCACCCTATCCAGACCCCTCAACATCTTGTAAACCTCTATCAGGTCACCTCTCATCCTTCGTCTCTCCAGGGAGAAGAGACCAAGCTCCCTCAACCTATCCTCATAAGGCATGCCCCCCAATCCAGGCAACATCCTTGTAAATCTCCTCTGCACCCTTTCAATGGCTTCAACATCTTTCCTGTAATGAGGTGACCAGAACTGCGCGCAGTACTCCAAGTGGGGTCTAACCAGGGTCCTATAAAGCTGCAGCATTATCTCCCGACTCCTAAACTCAATCCCTCGATTAATGAAGGCTAGTACGCCATACGCCTTCTTGACCGCATCCTCCACCTGCGAGGCCGATTTAAGAGTCCTATGGACCCGGACCCCAAGGTCCCTCTGATCCTCTACACTGCTAAGAATGGTACCCTTCATTTTATACTGCTGCTCCATCCCATTGGATCTGCCAAAATGGATCACCACACACTTATCCGGGTTGAAGTCCATCTGCCACTTCTCCGCCCAGTCCTGCATTCTATCTATGTCTCGCTGCAACTTCTGACATCCCTCCAAACTATCCACAACACCACCTACCTTGGTGTCGTCAGCAAACTTACCAACCCATCCCTCCACTTCCTCATCCAGGTCATTTATGAAAATGACAAACAGCAAGGGTCCCAGAACAGATCCCTGGGGCACTCCACTGGTCACTGACCTCCATGCAGAGAAAGACCCCTCCACAGCCACTCTCTGCCTTCTGCAGGCAAGCCAGTTCTGGATCCACAAGGCAACAGCCCCTTGGATCCCATGCCCTCTCACTTTCTCAAGAAGTCTTGCATGGGGGACCTTATCGAACGCTTTGCTGAAGTCCATATAGACCACATCCACCGCTCTTCCTTCGTCAATGTGCTTGGTCACATTTTCAAAGAACTCAACCAGGCTCGTAAGGCACGACCTGCCCCTGACAAAGCCGTGCTGACTACTTTTGATCATACTAAACTTCTCTAGATGATCATAAATCCTGTCTCTCAGGATCCTCTCCATCAACTTACCAACCACTGAGGTTAGACTCACCGGTCGGTAATTTCCCGGGCTGTCCCTGTTCCCTTTCTTGAATATAGGGACCACATCCGCAATCCTCCAATCCTCCGGAACCTCTCCCGTCTCCATCGACGATGCAAAGATCATCGCCAAAGGCTCCGCAATCTCCTCCCTCGCCTCCCACAGTAACCTGGGGTACATCCCATCCGGTCCCGGCGACTTACCAACCTTGATGCCATTCAATAGTTCCAACACATCCTCTTTCTTTATGTCCACATGCTCGATCCTTTCTGTCCTCCGCAATCCAGCAGTACAACCACCCAGATCCCTTTCCACCGTGAATACCGAGGTAAAGTATTCATTAAGCACCTCCGCCATTTCTAACGGTTCCGCACAAACTTTTCCCCCTTCACCTTTTAAGGGTCCTATGCCTTCACATCTCATCCTTTTACTCTTGACATATTTGTAGAAAGCCTTGGGATTCTCCTTAATCTTACCCGCCAAGGTCTTCTCATGACCCCTTCTCGCTCTCCTAATTTCCTTCTTAAGCTCCTTCCTACATCGCGTATACTCCTCTAAATCCTTAACACCTCCTAGCTCTCTGAACCTTCTGTACGCCTCTCTTTTCTTATTTACCAGGTTCATCACAACCTTCGTGCACCACGGTTCCCGTACCCTACCAACACCCCCCTGTCTCATCGGAACGTTGTCATGCAGAGCTCCAGACAAACATTCCTTGAAAATCCTCCACTTTCCTTCGGCACTTTTCCCCAAGAATGCCTCCTTCCAATTTACCCGTCTAATTTCCTCCCTGATGACACTGTATTTCCCTTTACTCCAGAGAAACACTTTCCTAGCCTGCCTGACCCTATCTCTTTCCAATGCTATCGTGAAGGAGATAGAATTATGATCGCTATCCCCAAGATGCTCACCCACCGAGAGATCCTCCACCTGTCCAGGTTCATTAGCCAGCACCAGATCAAGAACAGCCTCTCCTCTAGTAGGCTTATCCACATACTGTGTCAGGAAACTCTCCTGGACACACCTAACAAACTCCTCTCCATCCAAACCCCTAGCCCTAGGGATATTCCAATCTATGTTTGGGAAATTAAAATCTCCCATCACGACAACTCTGTTATTCTTACATCTCTCCAGGATCTGTTTCCCCATCTGCTCCTCAACATCTCTGTTACTATTGGGCGGCCTATAGAAAACACCCAGCAAAGTTACCGACCCCTTCCTGTTCCTAACCTCCACCCACAGAGATTCCGTAGTCAGTCCCTCCACGGCGTCCACCTTCTCTACAGCCGTGACACTATCCCTGATCAACAGTGCCACTCCCCCCCCTCTCTTGCCTCCCTCCCTGTCCTTCCTGAAACATCTAAAACCCGGCACCTGAAGCACCCAGTCCTGTCCCTGAGACATCCAAGTCTCCGTAATGGCCACCACATCACAATTCGAAGCAGCAATCCACGCTCCAAGCTCATCCACTTTATTCACTACACTCCTGGCATTAAAATAGACACATCTCAGACCTTCAGCCTGAGCACTTCCCTTCTCCCTCACTCGTCTAACCTCCCTCTTACCCTGTCTACATTCCTTATCTATTTGCGAGCTAACCTCCTCGCTCTCAGTCCCCTCATTTCGATTCCCTCCCCCCAACCTTTCTAGTTTAAAGTCTCACCAGTAGCCTTAGCCAACCTTCCCGCCAGGATATTGGTCCCCCTGGGATTCAAGTGCCACCCGTCTTTTTTAAACAGGTCACACCTGCCCCTAAAGAGGTCCCAATGATCCAAGTACCCAAATCCTTGTCCCTTGCTCCAGTCCCTCAGCCACGCATTAATTCTCCACCGATTCCTGTTCTCACTCTCCCGCGGCACAGGCAGCAATCCCGAGATTACTACCTTTGCATTCCTCTTTCTCAGCTGTCTACCCAACTCCCTATATTCTCTTTTCATGACCCCTTCCCTCTTCCTACCGATGTCAGCAGTACCTATATGCATCACGACCTTGGGCTCCTCTCCCTCCCCCTTCAGGATTTCTGGGACTCGACCAGAGACATCCCGGACCCCTGCACCAGGGAGGCAAACCACCATCCGAGAGTCCCGTCTGTGTCCGCAAAAACGCCTATCTGACCCTCTCACCGTAGAGTCCCCAATTAGCACTACCCTCCTTTCCTTACCCCTTTGCACTACTGGGCCAGGCTCAGCTCCAGAGACACTGCCACCGCTGCTTCCCCCAGGTGGGCTGTCCACCCCAGTAGTACTCAGACAGGAGTACTTATTATTAAGGGGCACATCCACCGGGGTGCTCACCATCACCCGAGCTTTCTCCTTCCTCACTGTTACCCAGTTACCCTCCTCCCGTGGTCCCGGTGTGACCACCTGCCGATAGCTCCTGTCAATGACCTCCTCACTATCCCTAACCCGGCGAAGGTCCTCGAGCTGCAATTCCAGTTCCCTAACATGGTCCCTTAGGAACCGCAGCTCAACACACCCAGCACAGATATGGTCGTCCGGGAGGCTAGGAGCCTCCAGGACCTCCCACATCCTACATTGGGAACAACATACTGGCCTGACAGTCATAATTGCCCTTTTAAACACAGGGAAAAAAGTGAATGAAGAATATTCCTCTCTGTTCCAAATTATTTCTACCAAGGTACCCGGAGAAAAGTAACTTATAAATAAAATTTTTTTAAAAATAAGAAACTCACCCCTGCTCGCCCTTTCTGCCTAAGCCCGATGAGCCAAAGCCCCTCAGTTCTCACTCAGCTCCGTCTCACTCCGCTGCCCGCTCCCAACGCTGCCCGCTAGATAGTGGGACCTGCCTTTTAAACCTCCTGTGCACTAAAAAAAAACTCAAGAGACCCTTCCCAGTAAACCCCGCGGCCACTGCCGGTTGCGCGCCAAAATTTAAAACTAAATTAAATAAATAAATAACACCCGCGGAAAAGTACTTAAAACTAATTCTTACCCCAAAAATCCTGTCACCAGTCACAGCTCTGCCTTTCTCCACAGCAACAAGAGGACTAACCTCCCAACTAACTGACTTATATAGAACTTTTGACCCTTCCCAGTAAACCCCGCGGCCACTGCCGGTTGCGCGCCAAAATTTAAAACTAAATTAAATAAATAAATAACACCCGCGGAAAAGTACTTAAAACTAATTCTTACCCCAAAAATCCTGTCACCAGTCACAGCTCTGCCTTTCTCCACAGCAACAATGATCGCTGGCCAGATCCCATGAAGGGGGAAGATCCAGCCAGGGACCAATAATGTTTAGTTTAAGATTCATGATGCTTACCAAGTGACTAAAGTTACAAGATTCCATGGGTTTTGAACAAACAAAATTAAACTTTACTATGCAAGGTCAGAATGATAAAACAATTTACAATATGGATCTTGTACTCTAACATTTAAGGTATGTTTGCAGTCCGATTCCATGGATTTCTCAGTACTCCACCCAGACGTTTGATATGTTGTGAGCCAACCAATCTCACTGAGACTTTACCTTTCTCATGAGTGTTTCTTATCTCCTCATTTGAAGATCCTGCCTTGGAATTCTCTCTAAATGTAGCTCTTACTCGGGCAGCTTTAACAATGGCCCAACCTCACAGGGTTTCATTCTCACCTTTTGAGTTTCCTTCTCCCTGGATTGGAAGCACATTCAAACACTATCTCACAAGTACACTTTCAGACCTACGGCCTTGCCAAGCAGAGCAGGCTGCCCCAAAGGGATACCTATGCTATCCAACAGTCCCCTTTATTTAGAGTCTGATCCCTGCAGCCCTTTCTCTAACTAACTGAGCTTAACGGGGACCTCTTCCTGTCTCGGTGACACTTGTTGGTTGGCAGATGCCCCGAATCTGCCTCAGGAAGAGCTGTTCATTGACCTTTGAACTGATCTCGCGACCCGTCACAACACTGCACGAGGATTTGGCCTTTATTACTAAGAATGAGGCAGTGTAACAAACATTGGAACATTCTGTACTTTAAATATTACAATCGCTACACCAATTTAGCACCAGGGCACAATGAGTTGATTTCAGAACACTATCTATATTCCTTTGTAGGCTCATTATGTCCACTTCACAATGTGCTTTTCTACCTATCTTTGTGTCATCAGCAGTTTTAGCAATCATACACCACACGGTGTGACTGTTAGCACTGCTGCCTCACAGTGCCAGGGACTCGGGTTCGATTCTGGCCTTGGGTGACTGTAGAGTTTGCACATTCACCCCTTTCCTGCGTGGGTTTCCTCCCACAGTCAAAGATATGCAGGTTAGGTGGATTGGCCATATTAAATTGTCCCTTAGTGTCCCAAGATGTGTAGGTTAGGTGGATTATCTATGATAAATGCGCGGTGATAGGGCGGAGGGTGGACCTGGGTAAAATGCTCTTCGGAGAATCAGTGCAGACTCGATGAGCCATACGGCCTCCTTCTGCACTGTATGGATTCTATGATTTGACCCCCTTATCCAAGTCATTGATATAAATCACTTTTGTTTCAGAGTTTTTGTACTTTTATTCCAATTCAATCAAATCAAGTCCAATTCAGAGTCTCAACAAGTGAGACATTCCCGATCCAAGCTGAGACAGGGCTCTCACCTCCTGTCTTGGGCTTGATCTACATGATCCAAGCTGATTGGAGTAGGCATTGCACCTCCACCAAGGCTTGATCTCATTTGCATCTTAGCCAAAAGGCCGAGATGCCGCTTTTAAAAATAGCTTCCAATGAAGCTAAAATGTAACCTAATGACTTCAACCAAGCACAGCATGTCGATACTACACTTGATCTTAGCCAAAAGACCCAAGCAGCAGTAATCGCACTCCACTTGTCACATGTTGCCAACCGCAAAACAATCCATTCTGTCTATCCTCCACTTCCTGTTAACTACTCAATCCTCGATCTGTGCTAATATGTTACCCCCTACAGTACACCATTTTGCACAGTGAACTTTGATGTGACACCTTGGCCAATGCCTTCTGGAGATCCAAGTGCAGCACACCCAGAGGTTCCCCTTTATCCACGTTGCATGTTGCTTCCTCAAAGAACTCTAATGTTAGTCAAACATGATTTCCCTTTCACAAAACCATGTTGACCCTGCCTGATTGCATTGAGATTTTCTAAGTGCCCTGCCATAACCTCCTTAATAATAAATTCCAACATTTTCCTTTCTAATATATGTTAAACTAACTGGCCCGTGGTTTCTTACTTCTCGTCTCTCTCTCGAATTCTGCTGGGATCATTCCAGAACCTGGGGAATTTTGGAAGATTAAAACCAGTGCATCTAGAACTTTAGCAGCCACTTCTTTTAAGACCCTATGGTGAAGTCCAGCTTTTAGTTCTAATTATTTTCTGGGTACCCTTTCCCTGGTGATTGTGGTTTAAGTCCCTCCATTCCTTTCACCTCCTAATTCACACTCATTTTTGGGATGACTGGAACTTGGTTTGGGGTGACTGATGGGTGATGTAATGTAGCCCCTACTGTTAGGGTGAAGGGGTGAAGCGGGGGTGTGGGGGCAGGATTGTGTAATTGACCAAGATGTCATAGACAAAAAGACAAAGTGAATGTAAATGGTGGTTATATATGCTGAGAATGGTGCTAATAGTATCCATGAAGAGATCGGAATGTCATGATCTTACTGAATGGTGGCGGAACAGGCTTGAGGGGCAATAAAAACACAAAGCTGTAAAAGACTCATCAGGACAGGCAGCATCTGTGAATAAAATAGCACTCAACATTACAAAATGTTTATCTTCCTTGAACATTTGAGTCGTTGATTTTTCACTGGCTTGAATATTTCTAGTTCTTTTCAACCATACAAGTCTCTTTATCACAATGACATATGTTTCCTCTTGGACATAGCAGATGATTGAAACATTGTTGTTGGATGGTTTGTTTCCACAGTGAGAGATTTATCTGCTTTTAATGCGTGAAGAATGGATTTTTCAAAATTCCTGGACAACAACTTTGATGTCAAGGACTGGGTCAATGGAGCTTTCAAGACTGTTCAGGAGGAGGAACCTGGGAAGGTAGACAGTCATGCTGCCACTCTGGTGATGAAGTTGCAGTTGTTCATTCAGGAGGTGAACAATGCCATTGAAGGTTTGTGTCACATGGTTACCTAGGTGTATATATTGGTTATTACATGGGCTTTCCCGAATCTATCGGTATTTACAAAAGGTCGCAGCGAGCGCGTTACTATTTACAGGAAGACCCCAGGAGTGGTTTACTATTCATAGGGTGCCCCAAGGCTGCCTCAGTATTTGCAGGGGACCCCGGGAATCTGTCGGTATTTAGATGGCATCCCAGGGAGCGTGTCAGTATTTGCAGGGTGCTCTGGGAGCGTGTCAGTATTTGCAGGGTGCTCTGGGGAGTGTGTCAGTATTTAGATGGCATCCAGAGAGTGAGATCCCCAGGAGTCTGTCAGTAATGGCATGAACTTTGTGGGAATGTGCTAGTATTTTTTTAATATTCTTTCATGGGCTTTGGTGTTGTAGGCAAGGCCAGCATTTATTGCCCATCCCTAATTGCCCTTAAATTGAGTGGCTTGCTACCCCATTTCAGAGGGTAGTTGAAAGTCAACCACATTATTGTGGATCTGGAATCACGTGTAGTCCAGACTGGATAAGGTCAGCAGATTCCTTTCCCTGAAGGACATTAGTGAAGCAGGTGGGTTTTTATGATGATCAATGGTCGCTTCATGGTCACCGATACCGAGACTAGGTTTCAATTCCAGATTTATTAATTGAATTTAAATTCCACCAGCTGCTGCTGTGGGGGGATTTGAACCCACGTCCCTGAATTACTAGTGCAGTAATACATTTGCAGTGGGGTCCCCGAGAGTATGTTACTAGTTATAGGAAAACCCCAGGACTGTCAGGAGTTCCTGGAAGTGTGGTGATATTATAGGGGATCCCATGGAATGTGTTAGCATTTAAAGGGGATCGATCCCCTGGTTTACATCAGTATTTACAGGAGGTGCTGGGAGCATGTCAGTATTCAGAGGGGATAGTCTGGTATGTTTCAGTATGGAGGGTCCCTGGAGAGCATTTCAGTATTTACAGGAGGTCCTTGGGTAATGTGATTTTATTTACAAAGGATCCCCAAGGAGTGTGTCGGTATTTACATATTATTGACTGGTTTAGAGGCAAGTCTGTTTAGTGTTCTGTATTCTGGTGATTACCCCATTGCATGTGTCAGTTCTCATAGAGTGGAGATTGGAAAATGTCTGTTTGTGTGATTATGCATGACCTTTCTATCTTACAATCTGTTTTGTGCTCAGAGACCAGTCACCAGGCACTTCAGAACATGCCCAGGGCTCTCCGGGATGTGGAAGCCCTGAAACAGGAAGCTTCCTTCCTGAAGGAGCAAATGATCCTTGTCAAGGAAGATATTCGGAAGTTTGAACAGGACACAGCGCAATCCATGCAGGTGAGGATGTTAAGTGATTTGCTTCACAGCTCCAGGGACCTGGGTTCGATTCCCGGCCTCGGGTCACTGTCTGTGTGGAGTTTGCACATTCTCCCCGTGTCTGCGTGGGTTTCCTCCGGGTGCTCCGGTTTCCTCCTACAGTCCAAAAATGTGCGGGTTAGGTTGATTGGCCATGCTAAAATTGCCCCTTAGTGTCCTGAGATGAGTAGGTTAGAGGGATTAGCGTGTAAAATATGTAGGGATTTAGGGGGGGGGGGGGGGGGGTGCCTGGGTGGGATTGTGGTCGGTGCAGACTCGATGGGCCGAATGGCCTCTTTCTGCACTGTAGGGTTCTATGATCTATGATCTATGAGGCTTGGATTGGGTTCAAGCCAGCTCAATGATGCCTGTTGGGGAGTTGTTTTTGAAATGCAAAAAATCTTCTTTTTTTTGCAAAAGAGAAGATCCTGCTCCAGATGTGAACTGAATGTCCTCCCTGTCAGTTTGGCTCAGTAGGGAATACTCATATGTGTGGTGACATCTAACCCTAATCAACATATCTTTCTGTATCTTTCGCCCATTTGTATTACTCGAGCTTCCTCTTAAATGCATCTATGCTTTTTGACTTAACACCTCTTGTGGTAGCACATTCCACATTCTGATCACTCTTTGGCTAAGGAAGTTTCTCCTGAATTCACTATTGGATTTAGGCTGCATCTACCCTATCAAACCCCATCATAATTTTAAATCTTTCTTAGGCCAACCCTCGGTCTCCTCTTTTCCAGGATAAAAGAACCCTAGCCTGTGCAGTCTTTCCAGATACCCTCTCAGTTTTGGTGTCATCTTTATGAATTTTATTGTTCCTTCTCCAGTGCCTCTCTTAAGTTGAGTCCACACCCATATGCTAGAAGTCCATCAGTAAAAGGAATTACCAGCCGGGCTCCTCCGCCTCCTTTCCCACGATCAGCTTGTGTTTATTTGTTTTTGGTGTGTGCTGCAGGTTTTGGTCGAGCTCGATGAAGTGAAGTCCAGGATGCAGGCAGCATCAGAGGCACTGCAGGAGGCTGACAAGTGGAGCACACTTAGTGCAGATATTGAAGAAACGCTGAAGTCACAGGTAGGAGCGGAACCTGTTTCAGTCCATCACCACCAGGGATTGCAGGCAAACAACGGTGTATTAAAATGGTGTTGGCATGAGGGTGTGGAGCCGGGAGCTTGCAATGCTGCCCTGTGATCCAATGTGGGTTCAGGTTTCACACAGTCTGAATTCCCCGTCTCTGCTCTACTGAAAAAGATCCTGAAAAAAAACCACACAGTCAATGAATCGGATAGCTGCCATGATTTGGTGGGCTGGTCTCTGGACTTAAAAGGCCATGAGTTCAAGATGACACCAAAGATTTCAGCTCATGATCCAGGCTGACACACCCACCCTGAGGGATCACTGCACTGACAGGTGCCATTTTCAAATGAGCCACCAAACAGAATTGGGAAATGTGCTGCTTTGTGTTCCACAGAATAGGAAAGGGCCAGTTTTGAGCTTTGCTGTGAGATCTCAGTCAGGTAAGGCACTTTGGAAATATCCCAGGGGAAATTCTCCCAGGTTTGGAGAAGCTGGTAACATCACCTTGGGCTCTATCTGCTGGTAAGAAATGCCTGTGGGGTTTGTGTGTGTGTCAATGTCTGTATATAGGCACGTGTGCGCTTGCATCAGAAGACGATAGGCTTGAACCCAGTTGTGTTGATCATCATACTTGAGGAACAGCTAACCGACACTGTAAGGGCCAACCCATGAAGGGCAGTGGCTTGGCTGAGATGGCAGAAGTTTCTGAATTCCCTTGGAGCAATGCAGCAATCCCAATCTGAGAAAAGCTGGATATTTACTATTTGTTAACCGCTGTGCGACTTTCTGTTGCAGTAGTCGGGCCGGCATCCCAGGATTGCTATCCTGCCAGTCTCTTGGTTACTGTGGGGGATGGTGGCTGCTCCTTATGTGATGGCATCCAGTGATGGAAATGTTTTACTCCCCACAGGACGTTGAGACCATCTCTGTGAAGCTGACCGGTATGCAGAACAGCTTGGCAATGCTGGTCGACACACCGGATTATTCCGAGAAATGTGTTCATCTCGAGGCACTAAAAAACCGGCTGGAAGCCATGGCAAGCACACAGATTGTAGCTGCATTCAACTCTCAGTCTATTGGTGAGTGATCCAGGCCCTGTGAGTGCTGTTGGGATGTGTGGTGACATTTAGATCTCTTTCGTTCCTCCTTGTTTCAAAATGAACAAGAATATAGTGCCTTTAATGCATAAAGCATCCCAATGCGCTTCACGAGAGAATGACCAGAATAACATTGACAAGTCACAAAAATACATGTTTGGGCAAGTGACCAAAGGCTTTGTTAAAGAGGTAGGTCTGAAGGAGAATCTTAAAGGAGGGGAGAGTTAGAAAGGCAGCATGATATGCAAGAAGCCAGAATTGGAGGACTGCAGAGGCCTTAGAGGGTTGTAGGACTGAAGGAGAAACCAGAAATAGGAAGGGGGGGCCATGGAGGGATATGAAAGTAAAAATGAGAATTTTAAAATTGAGGTGTTGCTGGATCAGGAGCCGTTGTGGGTCAGTGAGCATGGGTGAATACGACCAGGGGAATAATTCTTTCAGAGAGACAGATGGAAAGAGAGCAATGGTAACTGACCTTCTGTTCTGACCATTCTGTAAGAGACTTGGGTACAAGGCTAGGAAACAAACAGCAGGGTCTCTCTGTCAGCAATCTGTGATCATTCACCACGAGAACTGAGCGGGGGGAATGTGAATGAAACCAGAATGCAAATTTTAAAGTCAGAGTTTTTCCTTTGGTATGGCAAGTTTAGATTACAGAAGGAGCAGAAATCCAAAAGTTTTGCCAAAAGACTAATGGACTATCTCATTAGCAATGATCTTTTAGGACTATTGGGAGTACTGGGGACAAAGGCACATTTGTCAAGACCAGTCTAAGGTGGACAGCTTGCTTCACTCCTTTTCCCCTTCCCTGTGCCCTATTTATCCCTCGTCTGTAGAAGCTGTGATGAATTAGCCATGTTGTCGTGCCATGCCCAAGTGGCCATTCTTCACACATCAGCCTAAGTAGTCAGTACGGTCAGGCTATTTGACTGCGAGGACATCACAATCAAGTTTAGTTGAAGCTTCATCCAACAACTTGCACCATGAGTCAGTGAATATTTAGTCACAAGTAAGAACCCTGATTGATTCTTCTGATTTGTACAGCCTCCCCTCCCCCAAAACTCTTGAGATAATTCATCAAACCAGCAGACCATAAGAAATAGGAACAGGAGCAGGCCATTCAGCTCTTAGAGCCTGCTGCACCATGCTGTAACACTACATTCTGCATTCTCTCCTTTCCTTCTCTATGTACGGTATGCTTTGTATAGTATGCAAGAAAAAATACTTTTCACTGTATACTAATACAAGTGATAATAATAAATCAAATCACTATTTACCACCCTACCAATTTTTGTATCATCCGCAAACTTACTGATCAATCCTCCTACATACAAGTTTAAATCATTTATATAAACCACAAACAGCATGGGCCACAACACTGATCCCTGCAGGACCCAACTGAGCACAGTCTTCCAGTCTGAAAAACACCCCTCAACCATCACCATTTGCTTCCTGCCACTCAGCCAATTCTGGATTCAATTTGTCAAATTTCCTTGGATCCCATGGGCTCCTAGCTCCACTGTCAATCCCCCATGTGGAGCCTCATTAAAAGCCTTGCTGAGCTCCAAGAAGACTACTTCAAATGCATTGCCCTCATCTACACACCTGGTCTCCTTCTCGAAAAATTCAGTCAAGTTGGTCAGACATGATCTCCCCTTAACAAAACCATGCTGACTGTTCTTGATTAATCCCTGCCTCTCCAAATGCAGATTAATTCTGTTTCTCAGAATTGCTTCCAATAGCTTTCCCACCACTGATGTTAGACTGACTGGTCTGTAGGTTCCTGGTTTATCCCTTCCTCCCTTCTTGAGTAATGGCACCACCATGGCTGTCCTCCAATCCTCCGGCACCTCTCCTGTGACCAGTCAGGAATTGAAAATTACTGCCAGCAGCCCTGCTATTTCCTCCCTTGCCTCACTCAACAGCCTGGGATACATTTCATTTGGCCTTGGAGATTTATCTACTTTTAAGCCTGCCAGAGCATTCAGAACCTCTTCTCTGTCTATGTCATTTTCTTTAATACAATCACAGTCCTTCTCCCTGATTCCTGTACCCACATCGTCTTTCTCATTCGTGAATACTGACACAAAGCATTCATTTAGAACCCTACTTAGTCTCTACACATAAATTACCACTGTGGTCCTTAATGGGCCCAACTCTTTTCTTCGTTATCCTTTTACCCTTAGTGTCCTTGTAAAATAATTTAGGATTCTCTTTTATTCTACATCCCAGTATCCTTTCATGTCCCCTTTCTGTTCTCCTACTTTCCTTTTTAAGTCCCCCTTGCACATTTATAGTTCTTGGGGGCTTCTGCTGTTTTGAGCCCTGAATGTCTACCATAAGTCTCCCTTTTTTTCTTTATCCAATACTGCATATCCTTCAATATCCAGGGTTCACTGGATTGGTTGGCCCCACCCTTTTTCTTTATTGGAACACGTTGGCCATCTACTCTCCCTTTTTCTTTCTTGAATGTGCCCCACTGTTCCGTCAGATTTACTTAAAAGTGTTTGCTCCCGATCCACTTTGGCCAAATCATATCTGATCTTATTAAAATCAGCCTTCCCCAGTTTAGAACTTTGATTTCTGGCCCATCCTTGTCCTTTGCCATAACAATCTTGAATCTAATGAAGTTATATCACTGTCTGCAAAATGCTCCTCCAATGATACTTCAACCACTTGCCTGGCTTTGTTACCTAATATTAAGTCTAGGACCACCCCTCTCTTGTAGGATCTTCTACATACTGGCTTAAAAAGTTCTCATGGTTGCATTTTAAGAAATCAGCTCCTTCTAAACCTTTCACGCTATGACTACTCCAACTAAAGTTGGGGAAGTTGAATCCTCCACTATCACTACCCTGTTACTTTACACTTCTCTGAAATTTGCCGACATATCTACTCTTCTACTTCCCTTGGACTGTTAGGAGCCTATAGAACACTCCAATTGCTCCTTTTTAGTTTTTACTGTCTACCCATATGGCTTCTATAGAAGAGCCTTCTAAGATGTTGTCCCTCCTTACTGCTGTAATTGATCCCTGATCAAAATTGCGACACTCCCTCCTCTTTTACCTCCTCCCCTGTCTCGCCTGAAGATCATATATCCTGGAATATTGAGCTGCCAATCCTGTCCCTCTCTCAACCACGTCTCAGAGACAATAATGACATCGTATCTCCATGTTTTAATTTGTGCCCTCAATTCATCTGTCTTGATCGTCAGATTCCTTGCATTAAAATAAATACCACCCAATCTTGCCAAACTCCCTTGTGCCTAACTGGCATACAACTTCGATGCCTTCCTGACTCACTTGCTATCTCTTCTAATTTTGGCTGTGCATCTCTCCCTGCTGAACCTTCTCTCAGGATCTCACGCCCCTGCCAAGTTAGTTTAAACCCTCCCCAACAGCACTAGCAAACCTCCCTGCAGGGTCGCCGGTCCCATTCTGGTTCAGGTGCAACCCATCCGCCTTGTACAGGTTCCACAGTCCCCAAAAATGGTCCAATGTCCCAGAAATCTGAAGCCCTCCCTTCTGCACCACCTCTCCAGCCATGCATTCATCTGGACTCACTTTCTATTTATAAATCACTGGCACATGGCACCGGAAGTAATCCAGAGATTACTACCTTCTGGGTTCTGTCTTTTAATTTACTTCCTACTCCCTAAATTCTGTTTGCAGGATCTCATCCCTTTTTCTACCTTTGTTGTAGGTACCAACATATACCACAATCTGTTTGCCTGCCCCTTTGAGAATGCCCTGCAGCCGTTCAGTGACATCCCTGACCCTGGAACCCAGGAGGCAACACACAAGCCTTTTGCAGTTGCAGAAATGCCTGTCTGTTGGCCTTATAATTGAATCCCCTACAATATAGTCCTGCCGTTTTTCCTCCTCCCTTTTTGTGCAGCAGACCCACTAACGGTGCCATGAAGTTGGCTGCCACTGCTTTCCCCTGCACAGGCATCTTCCTCAACAGGATCCAAAACAGTATATCTGTTAGAAAGGGGAATGGCCATTTTGGACTTCTACACTTCCTGTCTCATCTACTCTGCCTGGTAGTCACCCATGCCCTTTCTGCCTGTCCAATCCTCGGCGACCACCTCACTGAACATGCTATCCACAACTTGCTCAGCATCACAGATGCTCCACAGTGAAGCCACTCTCAGCTCCAGTTCCGAAATGCAGTTAGCCAGTTGCTTCACTGCACACACTTCCTGCACACAAGGACACCAGGGACAACTGAAGCTTCCATGATTTGCCATATAGCACAGGAAGAGCTTATCATGATGCAAACTCTCCTGCCATGAATACCCTTAAACCCCTTATTTACTCCCCTTTTTTAACAAATAATTGCGCTATATAAGACTACCTTTGTTTACTGATATTACTTTATTATAATGATCCTGACTTCACTTATTTGTGTTGTTTCTCAACTAATCCCCCTTCCAAAAAGAAAAACACACCTCCCTCCCCGTCTTTACCTAACTCCCACTCTTAGCAAACTCCCACTCTCTTTGCTCGTTGTATTCTCTGTTGCAACAGAATATAACCCTCACAAACTATAAACTACAAAATAGAGACTTGATAAACTGTAAGTGATAAAGAAAGACCTTACAAACTGTCAGTGATAGTTGCGGAGCAGCGCTGGAGATGCCTGGGAGCAGGTGACCTGCTCACATTAAAGAGTCCTTCACGGTAACTAAAAGAAAAAAACTTACATTTCTGTAGCACCTTCTGTGACAGGATGTACCAAAGTGTTTTAAAGCCTTGATCACATAAAGTACTTTTGAAGTGCAGCCACTGTTGTAATGCAAGGAACACAGCAACAGATTTGCACCCAGCAAGATTGCACAGGCAGCAGTGTGACAATGACTCAATCATCTGTCTTTGACAGTGTTGGTGGAGGGATAAATATTGATCAGGGCAATGTGAAGGGAAGGATATAAATACAGATCCAAGGAGCGGCAGATTGCCGTATTTACCTCTTTGTATTTGTTTCTGTTTCAGATCAGGCCCGGCTTTTTGTGAAAGTGTTTGTGGCAGTGGACCGAATGCCCCAGCTCCTGACCTATTACTACAAGTGCCACAAGGTTGGGTACAGTGCTGTCCTCCCAGTACTTAAAGCAAGGGCCACCCAGCCACTGTAGCAGGATGGGGGCAGTGTGGGGAATGGGTGCAAAGCAGGGTTAATTCTTAAAATCAAAAGGTCAAATATCCACAGGGGTTTACGGGTAGCAGTGGCAATTACTGCTGTGGGGCTGGGTGATTCGCTGTGGGAAACTCCCTGTCTTACGAGGGTGGGGAAATCTCCCGTGCTCCTGTTTAATTTCAGACATAGCGCATAGTCAATTAGCCTTTAATGACACTTTCAACCTGCAGTCCCTCTCGATCGTAATATCCCCTGCAATTGCACTCTTTTGTTAATAACCCCATGGGTGGTGGGTTTGGAGACCCTGCCCCTGATCATTGTTCAGTGAATTTCACAACATGGGATTTCTAGAAGCTGCAGCTTTGAACTCCTCTCTCATTCACTGTTCAGGCTGGCACACAATGGCAACTAAAGTAGTGTACTGCAGATGGCTGGGTGAGCCCCACCTGTCCCTGTGTGGGCCCCACCTGTCCCTGTGTGGGCCCCACCTGTCCCTGTGTGGGCCCCACCTGTCCCTGTGTGGGCCCCACCTGTCCCTGTGTGGGCCCCACCTGTCCCTGTGTGGGCCCCCTGTGAACCTCATCTGTTCCTGTGTGAAACCCCCCGTGAAACTCACCTGTCCCTGCGTGACTGCCTCTGTGAACCCCATCTGTCCTTGTGTGAACCCCATATGTCCCTATGCGAACTCCACCTGTTCGTGTGTGAACCTCATATGTCCCTATGTGAACTCCACCTGTTCCTGTGTGAACTCCACCTGTTCCTGTGTGAGTACCTCCGAGAACCCCACCTGTCCCTGTGTGAACCCCACCTGTCCCTGTGTGAACCCCCTGTGAACCCCACATATCCCTGTGTGAAACCACCCATGAACCCCACCTGTCCCAGTGTGAGTACCTTCGTGAGCCCCAGCTGCCCCTGTGCGAGCCCCAGCTGCCCCTGTGCGAGCCCCAGCTGCCCCTGTGCGAGCCCCAGCTGCCCCTGTGCGAGCCCCAGCTGCCCCTGTGCGAGCCCCAGCTGCCCCTGTGCGAGCCCCAGCTGCCCCTGTGCGAGCCCCAGCTGCCGCTGGTGCGTGGAGCCTGAAGAGATAGGAGAGGCGCTAAATGAATATTTTTTGTCAGTATTCACGCAGGAAAAAGACAATGTTGTCGAGGAGAATACTGAGATGCAGGCTATTGGACTAGACGGGTTTGAGGTTAATAAGGAGGAGGTGTTAGCAATTCTGGAAAGTGTGAAAATAGATAAGTCCCCTGGGCCGGATGGGATTTATCCTAGGATTCTCTGGGAGGCAAGGGAGGAGATTGCAGAGCCTTTGGCTTTGATCTTTATGTCGTCATTGTCTACAGGAATAGTGCCAGAAGACTGGAGGATAGCAAATGTTGTCCCCTTGTTCAAGAAGTGAGCCTTACGTCTGTTGTGGGCAAAGTTTTGGAAAGGATTATAAGAGATAGGATTTATAATTATCTAGAAAGGAATAATTTGATTAGGGATAGTCAACACGGTTTTGTGAAGGGTAGGTCGTGCCTCACAAACCTTATTGAGTTCTTTGAGAAGGTGACCAAAGAGGTGGATGAGGGTAAAGCAGTTGATGTGGTGTATATGGATTTCAGTAAAGCGTTTGATAAGGTTCCCCACGGTAAGCTATTGCAGAAGATACGGAGGCATGGGATCGAGGGTGATTTAGCGGTTTGGATCAGGAATTGGCTAGCTGTAAGAAGACAGAGGGTGGTGGTTGATGGGAAATGTTCATCCTGGAGTTCAGTTACTAGTGGTGTACCACAAGGATCTGTTTTGGGGCCACTGCTGTTTGTCATTTTTATAAATGCCTGGATGAGGGCGTAGAAGGATGGGTTAGTAAATTTGCTGATGACACTAAAGTCGGTGGAGTTGTGGACAGTATGGAAGGATGCTGCAGGTTACAGAGGGACATAGATAAGCTGCAGAGCTGGGCTGAGAGGTGGCAAATGGAGTTCAATGCGGAAAAGTATGAGGTGATTCACTTTGGAAGGAGTAACAGGAATACAGAGTACTGGGCTAATGGTAAGATACTTGGTAGTGTGGATGAACAGAGAGATCTCGGTGTCCATGTGCATAGATCCCTGAAAGTTGGCACCCAGGTTGATAGGGTTGTTAAGAAGGCGTACGGAGTGTTAGCTTTTATTGGTAGAGGGATTGAGTTTCAGAGCCAGGAGGTCATGTTGCAGCTGTACAAAACTCTGGTGCGGCCGCACTTGGAGTATTGCGTACAGTTCTGGTCGCCGTATTATAGGAAGAATGTGGAAGTATTGGAAAGGGTGCAGAGGAGATTTACTAGGATGTTGCCTGGTATGGTGGGAAGGTCTTATGAGGAAAGGCTGAGGGACTTGAAGTTGTTTTCGTCAGAGAGAAGAAGGTTAAGAGGTGACTTAATAGAGGCATACAAGATGATCAGAGGATTAGACAGGGTGGACAGTGAGAGCCTTTTTCCTCGGATGGTGATAGCTGGCATGAGGGGACATAGCTTTAAATTGAGGGGTGAGAGATATAGGACAGATGTCAGAGGTAGGTTCTTTACTCAGAGAGTAGTAAGGGCGTGGAATGCCCTGCCTGCAGCAGTAGTGGACTCGCCAACATTAAGCGCATTTAAATGGTCATTGGATAAACATATGGATGATATTGGAATAGTGTAGGATAGATGGGTTTTAGATTGGTTTCACAGGTCGGCGCAACATTGAGGGCCGAAGGGCCTGTACTGCGCTGTAATGTTCTATATTCTATGTCCCTGTGCGAGCCCCAGCGAACCCCACCTGTCCCTGTGTGAGTACCTGTGTGAACCCCACCTATTCCTGTGTGAACCCCCCGTGAACCCCACCTGTCCCTGTGTGAGTACCTGTGCGAACCCCACCTGTCCCTGTATGAACCCCTCGTGAACCCCACCTGCCCCTGTGTGATCCCCCCGTGAACCCCACCTGTCCCTGTGTGAGTACCTGTGCGAACCCCACCTGTCCCTGTGTGAACCCCCCGTGAACCCCACCTGTCCCTGTGTGAGCATCCTCCGTGAACCCCCATTTGTCCCTGGGTGAACCCCCCACGAACCTCGTATGTCCTGGGTAAGTCTCTTGTGAACCCCATCTATCCCAGAGTGAGCCCACCTGTCCCTGTGTGAGCCCCACCTGTCCCTGGGTGGCCCTCAGTAAGCCCTACCCACCTCTGTCTGAACCCCATGTGCCAGCCTATGTTCTAGCCTCATGTGTCATAGCCCCTTGCTAGCACCTTCAGGAGTGGTGAGCTGTGAATTGGAGGGGGATGGTGTTAATTCAGTGTGTCCCTTTATTCATGCCCTGTCTATACGTTCAGTCTCTCCTCAGAGTCATTAATACCTGTGCATTGCAAGAATTATAGACTGCCTGACAGCCCCTTACTGGAGTGGGGCACAGGGAGGTTAAGGAAGTAAAGATGTGAAATAAGCTGTAATTGTGCCGAGGGTGCATTCGGGGCTGGGTTTGTGCTGTTTATTGCAATAACTCGTATTATACCATTCCTTTAGTTGAATTTATTTTTTGCATTCTTCAGAGTCAGCTGGTCTCTGTGTGGCAGGAGCTTTGTCAGAGTGACCTCAGTCTCAATCACCAGCTAACTGAGTTCTACGATACTCTGCTGGCAACATGGCACTCCCAGCTACAGTGGACCAGTCAGGTAATACCCAAGCCTACAAATGAATAAAGGCCCACACTCACATAAAGAAAAAAATATCTTGCTTTTCTGATGCGCCTTTCACAATTTCCGGATGTTCTAAAGCTCTCTACAGCTGACGAAGTACTTTTAAAGTGTAGTTACCAATGTTCCTGCTAAGTCGCACATGTGTGTACCGTGCAGTAGCCTGGAAGGTACCATAGAGGCCTTGTTCCACCTTCAACTCTGCAGCTGTGGAATATTTAAAGCGACCATGCATTGGAAAAACTGGCTGTCCACTCAAATCTTTACAGGGAAGTTTGATAGTTACTGTTGTAATGTAGGAAATGTAACAAACAATTTAAACACAGCAAGCTCCCACAACTAGCAGTGTGATAAATGACCCATACAATCTGTTTTAGTGTTAGTGGTTGAGGAATAAATATCAAAAACCAGTCCTAGCATAAACCTCTTGCTGTTTTGACAAGGGTAACAGCAGAGCAATAGATTATGGTGTCATAGGTTACTTGTACCATAATTTTCTTAATCTGGCATAATGGTGTATTACTGTAGATGCAACATTATTATAGTGCAGTTTTTCAGAGCAGCACTCCCTATTTTTCAAAATAGTGCCATGGGTCAAAAGTATATTCTTGCCACTAGAGGGAGTACGTTATTTTGAAACAAATAGTTCTGGGATACTGGTGACACCAGCAAGAGCAGCATTTATTGCCCATTAATTGTTCCCTGGGATTTATGAATCAGCCATGTAGTGTGAAACTGCAGTCATCGTTTGGCCCAGATCAGCTCAGGGTGCAAGATCCTTTCACAGAAGTACATTCGTGAGGCAGCTGGGTTTCTGCAACAAACTTCCACAATCGCATGTCTGCACACCATCCCTCGCGTGCCCGCGCGCCATCCCTCGCGTGCCCGCGTGCCCTCGCTTGCCGGCCCGCGCGCCCTCCCAAATTGCTTTCCAGAAGGTGATGGGGAGCTTCCTTCTTGAATTGCTGCAGTCCATCTAGTGTAGGTACACCACAGTGCTGTTTGGGATGAAGTTTCAGGATTTTGACTCCGTGATGTTGAAAGAATGCTGATGTAGTTCCAAGTCAGGATGGTGTGTAACTTGGAAGGTAACTTTCAGGAAGTGATGTTCTCATACATCTGTACCCCATCTTCGAGGTGAAAGAATGAATGGGTTTGGAAGGTGTTGTTGAAGGTGCCTTGGCGAGTTGCTGCATTGTATATACACTATTGTTACAGTGCATCAATGGTGGAGGGAGTGAATGTTTAAGATGATGAGTGAGTGCTGATCAAGTGGATTGCTTTGTGCTAGATGGTGTCAAGCTTCTTGAGTGTTATTGGACTACACACAAATCGGCAAGTGTTTCATTGTCTTCCTGACTTGCGCTTGATAGATGGTGGCCAGGTTTTGGGGAGTCGGGAGGTGAGTTGCAGTATATCCCAGCAGGACTGAACCGCAATGCCAGGGCAGCTATGGACCCAGGAAAGTAAGTGTTGTTTTCCTTTACTGCTGGAATTGGCTGGAGGGGACTGTGGCTGTGAAGGAGAGGGAAAATTTACAGCAGTTACGTGCCTCTTATTGATGAGGGCATTACAGCTCCAAAATGTTAAGTGAAATTGTGCAAGGGCAGAATAGTTCTCAGCTAGCTGCAGGTATCGCAATGTGCCTCGTTTTATGTTCCCATAACAGTAAAAAGAACAACACCTTGTCAATTTAGCTTCTGAACTGATGCAGATATCAAGTCCCATTAATCACTGGAATGCGTTTGTGGAATTTGTTTAATGACAACCTGTGAACTGGTTGTTTTCTGGTGTTGTAGTGTTCTGAATGTGCTTAGTGTTTGGCTCTCTTTATTCTCTCTCTCCTGTTCTTCAAGTCCCTGAATTTTCAGCTGGAGATTTCAGTAGTTTCCGTCTACACCCAGCCCTGTGCGTGCCCAGCCCTGCTGCCCCCTCTTGGAACGATAAGTGAACCACAGCTAATCTGGGGTATTCCTGTCTCAATCCGTGACCTATGCTGAACTGGTTGACCAACTGAGGTTGGGATTAGGATCCTGAAAAACTGCCTCAAGCTTAGTTCAGAGTGTGAAATAAAATTGACCAGAGTTCCTACTCTTGACTGTTGTAGATTGACCACCACGAGCAAATGTGAGCTTTGCTTACACCATTTGAACGTCACTGCCTCTTATCTGGTCTTGTGCTCTCTCACATAATTTAATATAACACTGAACAAAACATGATCATCACCCTATCACTTTCAGTTTTTCCAGATAAGGTCACCACCCATCACTCACCGCCATTCCAGGCATGGACATCAGTGGTCTTCATCGTCCACGTGAGGGATAGTCTAATCCCATGTGCCTGTACTGTTCCATATTTCTTTATCACGCTTTCCTTCAATCATTTCCTTCAATCCTTCAAAGGCTATTTCCTCGGGTGGATGGAGCTATTACAAGGGGGCATAACTATAGGGTTCGTGGTGGGAGATGCAGGAAGGATATCAGAGGTAGGTTCTTTACGCAGAGAGTGGTTGGGGTGTGGAATGGACTGCCTGCAGTGATAGTGGAGTCAGACACTTTAGGAACATTTAAGCGGTTATTGGATAGGCACATGGAGCACACCAGGATGATAGGGAGTGGGATAGCTTGATCTTGGTTTCAGATAAAGCTCGGCACAACATCGTGGGCCGAAGGGCCTGTTCTGTGCTGTACTGTTCTATGTTCTATTTATCCGTAAGATGTTGGCATGGGCTCTGCTTCATTCACTCACTCTGGTAATACACTTCCAAAGGCTTTCAAGAAGTTCCTGTACACTGCAGCAACTACATTTTCCCCATTTTGTTTGATGGGTGTGTGTGTGTATATATATATAGGGGAACCATGGAGAAAACTAGTAATGAAGAGTTGGGTATACAAATCAGATGGACAGCTGGATGCAGCAGTTTGGAAAGTGAGTGTAAGGGGGATGATGATTCCTGTAGTTGAGATTTTATTTCTGGATTTAGGTGTCGATTTGCACTCCCTGGTGTTTTATTTCATACCCTTTAAAGGAAATATTCCACCCTGCTCAGTCAAGCATTTGTTAAAATTCTTACCTTCCCTTTTAATTGTTTCCCAGAGGGTATAGTCTCCAGTCCAGTACGATTTGTTACAAATGTATTAAATGTTCTGCCTTATCTCCGATCAGTTTCCAAGAATAAATTTGTGCTATCAGATTAAACATTACTTCTGAAAAGCAATAAATGAGAAATGTCAGTTAAAATATCTACGGATCTTGCATGCTGTGTTCCATAACTGCAGGCAACTTATTTAGGGCAGTCATCCGTGGTCAAGACTCAAATTAACAGGGAATTAAGTCTTTGACCGGAACTTTACCTGTACGTAGACATAGGATGAGAAATAAAGGGGAAGCACTCAGAAGGTTCAAATCCCACGCCTGACTAGAGCACGTAATCCAGCCAGGCAATCCAGTGTCAAGAACACATAAGCCAGGTAGGCACAACAGTGACAAGAGCACATTTTCTACGTTACATTGGTTTCAGATGCATTTTCTTGGCATCAAAGTTCTTTGGGACATCCTGAGGCTGCAAAAGGCCAATTAACAAGGAAGTCTTTCCATACCTGTACGGACATATGAGAGAGAAGAACCATGGGATGATTTCTATTTGGAAGCTGCAAGTTAAAAGAAATCTGGAATTAACAGGAGAAGGCAGATGCACAATATAAAGCACCTTTCCCCTCATAAAATGCCCCAGAGGGGGCGGATTTGAATTCCAAGTAGGGGTATTGATTCTGTTATTAGTCTCAGAATCCATGTAATAATTCCACAGTGTGTTCTTTAGAGTCATAGAGGTTTATAGCATGGAAACAGGCCCTTCGGCCCAACTTGTCTATGCCACTTTTTTTTTTAAACCACTAAGCTAGTCCCAGTTGCCCAAGTTTGGCCCATATACCCATCCAACCCATGTAACTGTCTAACTGCTTTTTAAAAGACAAAATTGTACCCGCCTCTACCACTACCTCTGGCAGCTCGTTCCAGACACTCACCACCCTCTGTGTGAAAAAACTGGCCCTGTGGACCCTTTTGTATCTCTCCCCCCTCACCTTAAACCTATGCCCTCTAGTTTTAGACTCCCCTACCTTTGGGAAAAAATATTGACTATCAAGCTGATCTATGCCCCTCATTATTTTATAGACCTCTATAAGATCAACCCTCAGCCTCCTATGCTCCAGAGAAAAAAGTCCCAGTCTATCCAGCTTCTCCTTATAACTCAAACCATCAAGTCCTGATAGCATCCTAGTAAATCTTTTCTGCACTCTTTCTAGTTTAATAATATCCTTTCTATAATAGGGTGACCAGAATTGTACACAGTATTCCAAGTGTGGCCTGACTAAAGTCTTGTAGAACTTCAACAAGACGTCTCGACTCCTGTAGTCAATGTTCTGGCCAATGAAACCAAGCATGCCGAATGCCTTCTTCACCACCCTGTCCACCTGTGACTCCACTTTCAAGGAGCAATGAACCTGTACTCCTAGATCTCTTTGTTCTATAACTCTCCCCAACACCTGACCATTAACTGAGTAGGTCCTGTCCTGGTTCAATCTACCAAAATGCATCACCTCGCATTTAACTAAATTAAACTCCATCTGCCATTCATCAGCCCACTGGCCCAATTAATCAAGATCCCGTTGCAACCCTAGATAACATTCTTCGCTGTCCACTATGCCATCAATCTTGGCGTCATCTGCAAGCTTACTAACCATGCCTCCTAAATTTTCATCCAAATCATTAATATAAATAATAAAAAAATAATGGACCCAGCACTGATCCCTGAGGCACACCGCTGGTCACAGGCCTCCAGTTTGAAAAACAACCCTCTACAACTACCCTCTATCTTCAGTCATCAAGCCAATTTTGTATCCATTTGGCTACCTCACCCTGAATCCAGTGAGATTTAACCTTATGCAACAGCCTACCATGCGGTACCTTGTCAAAGGCTTTACTAAAGCCCATGTAGACAACATCAACTGCACTGCCCTCATCTACCTTCTTGGTTATCCCTTCAAAAAACGTTTGAGTTCAGGTTTTTAAATAACTGGAATTAAAAAGCTGGTCTCAGTAGAAGTGATGATCAAGCTATCAGGTTGGTGTTTTTAAAAAAAACCCAACTGGTTCACTAATATTCCTTTATGGAAGGAAATCTGCCATTTTTACCCATTCTGGGCCCATAAGTGGCTCCAGTCCCACACTGACTTGACTTTGAATTGGAAGTAGTCTGGAATTTGCATGAAATTATTCCCAGCATTTCAAGCAAACTTGCTCCCATATTCTCACGCCAACTAGGGATGGGCAGTAATTGCTGACCTAACTAGTGGTGCTCATGTTCCGAGAAGGTATTTTGAAAAGGGTGGGGATAGCAGGAAGTTAGAGGAGAGGAACAAAGACACAATCACAAAGTGGATAGATTTGAATCAACATGCCGCCCACAGAAGCAATAAAGGACTTTGGATTTATGGCAAGACTTTATCAATTCTCAAAGCTTTTGACAAATTGAGTAGAGTTTTTGCTTGCAAAAATGACCGATAAGATAGATAAAGTAATGATGTGGTGTGTGTTGATTTTTCACAAGGGTTTTGATAAGAGGTGAGTTTGCAAACAATGAAGAGGATTATGAAAGATTGAAGGAAGACATTGGTTAGCACAGTGAGAAACCCGGTGCATTTTAGTGTATGATAAGAAAATTAAGGGAATGAAAGTATCTACTCAATGGAAAGACACTCAGGAGTAAGGATAATTAGAGACCCAGGGATTCAAATGCAGAATTCCCTGAAAGTGAGAATGCAGGTCTGTAAAACTATTAGAAGCAGCCAGTAACATTTCGGGGCTCTATAATTGGAAGGCATAGAATATAAAATAGGCCTCCTTCTGTACTGTAGCATTTTATTCCAGGGTGATACCAAGAATCTAGAGTTAGGAGATATGATTTGAGAAAATGATAACTTGCACTGGAGGAGAGGAAACTGAAGGAAGATTCAATAGAGGTTTTAAAATTCTGAAGAGTTTTGGTAGAATGGGGTTAGTGCTGTTGCCACATAGCACCAGGGACTCTGGTTCAATTCTGGCCTTGGGTGATTGTGTGGAGTTTGCACATTTTCCCCGTGTCTGCATGGGTTTCCTCTGGGTGCTCCGGTTTCCTTCCACAGCCCAAAGATATGCAGCTTAGGTGGATTGCCCATGCTAAAATTACCCTTTAGTGCCGCAAGATGTGTAGGTTAGTAGGGTAAATCCGTGGATTTACGGGAAAGGGTTAGATACATTGTTGGCGAGTCGGTGCAGACTCGATGGACTGAATGGCCTCCTTCTGTACTGTAGGGATTCTATGATTCTTTTAGGGAGGCAGTGTTTCCATTAGGCAATGAAGAGGGATCATCAATTTTTATCACCATGAGTGAGAAGAGAGTTTAGGAGAAATTTCTTTCCACACAAGGCTGTTGGAGCGTGCCACGGGGACTGGTTGAGGCAGAGGCTTTGCATCTCTTACTGTATCGATCTCTCATTTTGCATGGTGGCAGAGTGTGTTTTCATACCATGTACGAACTCCTCAAATGTATTCCCTCTTTACATGGCCGGGATTTCTGAGAAAAGGGTAAGTTCTGTCATCAGGTTCATATGTCTGTCCTGAGACTGCGCAGGCGGGCGGTGGAACTGCAGTGACGATCTTCCCAGCGACAACATCTTAAACAGCTGCCTCTAGGCCCACCATTCAATGAAGGACACTGGGCTGGCTCTGCATGCAGCCTGATTGGAGGGCTGCCAGCCACACATCCTCAGTAGCAACACAGAGAGAGGTGGCCACACCACCAGCTGCCCTGGTAGATGGCCCTCAACTGGGCCTTCAGTCGGTTACATTTTCCTAAAGTCAATGGGTAGCCAAGCCACTGCCATTCCCATCGCTGTTAAAATGGCCGGCAGGGGAGGGGGACTGTGATGGGGAAACCCCCTGACCTGCCTCCCCAACATTTTATAAACCCCCACCCCAATGCCTCCTAGCCTGTCGCCCAGGGGCCAGTAAATTCTTGCTCTGTGTGATTAGGTTAGCAACACATTGGCTGTACTTTTGGCATTCCTTGGTCGCTATCACAATCCATTCAAAGTGTCATCAGTAATTTCTACATTTTCATGTGTGTGTTTGTACACAGGCACACTAAAAAATGTGAGAACACAACATTTCATTACAAACACCAGGAAAAGTTGTGACTCTTTGCGGTTAGGAAACCTTTTAAATAACATACAGTACATTCACAAAAAACCCCAGACAAATGAATAATCAACAACCTGTTGAAATCGTGTTCCCCAAAGGCAAAATTAAAAATAATTAGTTCCCAGGGTCTTATTAAAAGCAGAAAAGAAAATCAGAGGTTTTAACCCTTTAACAACCAGAGACTTTCTAGTCAACAATACTTTAAAGTCATCTTCAAGAAAGAACTTGAGGGACTGGTTTGGTCAATGATTTTAGATACTCTCTCTCTTTAGGTGTCATGCCCTAAAATGGTGTTGGCAACCATGGATTTCCATGTGTTGGTCCATGGATATGCTTGGCAAGGTACTGTAGTGGTTTGCCATTGCCTTCTGCAGCTTCTAGCTGACCTGGAGACTCTCCCACTCTTATCATCTGCCAAAGGTGATAATCAGCCTATTGACCATGTTATGAATGCCCCTTCCGTGGCCCTCAAGTCTCAGAGTTTGACACTGACCTGGAACTTCTGCTTCAGAGTTAGGGGCATTACGATTGTGCCACAAGAACTCATATTTTAGATACTGCACTTGTATCAGAAGCTTATGTGTAACTTTCAGTTATAAGTGTTTTCCACAATTTCAAAATGTCTCGAGGCCTGTACAGCAAATTATGTACTTTAGAAGTGTAGTCACTATTATTATGTAATGTTAGATACGTATTGAGTAAAATACTAGGGTGAACCAGCCTGTTGTTCTTCAGGAAGATGGGTGGGGTCCTATTTTCTCATCTCATCCAAAAGTTGGCAGCTCTGACAGTACCACACTCCCTCAGTACTGCACTAGGGTGGCAATTTAGATTATGTGTTTAATTCTCTGGGGTGTGACTTGAATATTTGACTTGATGACTCAGATGAAAATTCTGTCTATTGAGTCATGGCTGTTGGTTTTATCTATAAAACAGATAGGCATCGTATCTTGAACAAATTCACTGCCATGTGGAGTATTTTAGGTGAATTGCATTGATAGATTTAAGGGAAAGCTCGATAAACAATTGAGAGAGAAAGAAATAAGTGGATATGCTGATAAGGTGAGGGATGCAGGAGTCTTGTGTGAAGAATAAATGCCAGCATACACATTTTGGGTCGAATGGCTTGTTTCTGTGCTGTGATACGTCCCATACATTACATGCTGCAGTCATTGCTTTTATATGAAATTCACTATCGCTAAAAAAAAGTCTTTATGTTGGCCAGGTCTTCAGGAACCCCTGTGAGATTGTTACTGTGCTACAGATCCAGACCCTGGGGGCTATCGTTCCATCAATCCCCGTTTGCCTCAGCACAGCAATGGAGAGAGCAAGCCTGGAGGACAAGCTTCAGATGCTACTGGATCTCCACGGCAGTACTGTTCACTTTGCTAAGGGCCTGGAGGCCGCAATGCTTCCACACCTAGGTATGTTGGCACACTGAATCTGGCATCCTACAGGAATAGCAGGCTTAAGGGGGGGACATACCTAAAGGACAATATATTGGGTCATAACTTCCTTGGAGTGGCAGTCGGTGTCAGATTGCCATTCTGTACTCAGTTATCTCGCCCAACCTCCCTGACTCAGGCCGGGTGTGATTCATGCAGCACAGCGGGTCCCTGTTTCGAGTGTGAGAGGTCAGAAGAATGGCAACAAACGAGGACACGCAGCCTTTTTAATGTTGTAAAGCAGGTGAGTTTTAATGTCCAAATGAAAATAATAGGATAGGGGGAAGGTAAGTGGCTGGGATTTAGAGCATTGGATATTGGGGAAGGGTGGGGTTGTTTGACATTGGGTGAGCCTGTGAAGAAATGGGCAGGCGGACAACATTCAGTTGGGGGAGGGGCGGGGGCCCGGGGTGGGGGGGGGGGGGGGGGGGGAGCCCGGGGTTGGGGGGGGGGGGGGAGCCCGGGGTTGGGGGGGGAGGGGGGGGGAGAGAGTAGATGTTTAGGTTGGAGGGGTTGCAGCTCAGATCAGGTCAGGAGATGAGGCTTGGGTCAAGTTAAAGGGGATTGGCTTGGGTCATAGGGAGGTCAGGTGGGGTTCAACCAGGTCAGGTTTGGTGGGGAGGGGATGCTTAGTTGGGGTGGGGGAATCTCCTGTGAGGTTGCGAGTGTGGTTGTGTCCTATGTGGGAACCCATCTGGCTGTTTAAAAAAGTTATGCTGAAGTTAGAAATGGTTTTATTGCTCCTAACTTTTTCAGAGTAGCTGTCAGCACAACATTGGCAGAATCGTTTGAAGTTAGTGATTTAAATCACTTTGTCAGATGGTTCTCAGAGCAGCACAACTGTCCAGGATTCCCCAGTGCATCCTTGGGGTACCCTCCAAATCTGACACAGCAAATCCTAGAAGATGCAAGCCATTGAGTAACTCTCCACTTGGATTAGAAGAATTCTGAGGAACAGGACAACCAGCAGAACCTATCCCTTCGTTATAGATCGTTGTAAATTCACACTGGTCTCCTGCTTCCGGAGGGAAATGCCAGGTGGAAGACAAGCCACTGCTTGTCACAGCCCTGTTCCCACCAATCCAGCAGTTTGACTACAGCTCCCATTAGCTGTGCAGGACTGGTGGATTTACCCTCCAGTCACTTAATCCCTGATGCACCTGGAGCATTGTTTCAATTGCCTGTTTCAAAGGTGCCTTGTTCCACACAACTTCTCGACCTTGTATAAGGTACAGAGAATCTTCACCATGGGGATTCCTGCAGAACCTTTGGACCAATTCAGATGCAGCTTTAGCAGTGTGCTGAATGTGACGATTGGTGTTCTTCAGGAATCTATATTGGGGTTTCAGTTTTACACTCAATTGGATCAAGGAACAATGTTCCATATCCACGTTTGCAGACAACATTAAGTTATGGAGAATGCCAGCATTGCGGCTATGTTACTAGACCAGTGATCCAGAAGTCTAGATTAATAATCCCGAGACAATTCAGATCCCACCTTGGCAAATGAGGAATTAAAATTCAATTAATTCATTAAAAGTTAATGTCAGTAATCAGGACCACGAAACTACAAATGGTTGTAAAATCCCATTTTGTTCATTAATGCTCTTTAGGGATGGAAATCTGCTGTCTTTACCCAGTCTGACCTGTCTGTGACTTCAGACCCAAATCAACATCGTTGACTCTTAACTGCCCTCCTAAGCACTTATTTGTATTCAAGGAGGTGTCTCACTCCCACCTTCTCAATGTCAATTAGGAATGGGTAATAAATGCTGACCTTGCCAATGACACCCACATCCAGAGAACAAATTTTAAAAAGGCACAGAAAATTGTGTGGGTTAGTGAAACGTGCTACAAACAGACAAGGACAGACTAGTGAATGGGCTCTAGTGAATGGGCTCTAGTGAATGGGCTCTAGTGAATGGGCTCTAGTGAATGGGCTCTAGTGAATGGGCTCTAGTGAATGGGCTCTAGTGAATGGGCTCTAGGGTGGGCAGAGTTTAATGTAGAGGAAATGTGACAAGTGACTTGGGATCTGAGAAAGACAAACTTAAATATATTCATGATGGTGAGAGACTAGGAGCTGTGAACACCCAAAGGATTTGGATGTCCAGGGTAAACATCACTAAAAAGTTGGACCTAGTCTCCCCAATCAGCAGAAATATTTTTTCTCTATCTATCCTTAATATCTTGAAAGCATTGATCAAATCATCTCTTAATTTTCTAAACTGCAGGACATACAACCCTAATTTTTGTAAACTCTTATTGTAACCTAACACCTAGAGTCCAAGTATTATTCTCGTAAATCTACACTGTAGTACCTCCAAGGCATGGAGCCCAGAACTGCTCATCGTACTACAGGTGTAATCTAACCAGGGCTTTTTAAAAAAAACATGACTTCTATCGCTTGTATTCGCTCTAGTCCTATAAAGGCCAGCATTCATTAGCCTATTAATTACTTTCTACATAAGAACATAAGAACTAGGAGCAGGAGTAGGCCATCTGGCCCCTCGAGCCTGCTCCGCCATTCAATAAGATCATGGCTGATCTTTTTGTGGACTCAGCTCCACTTACCCGCCTGCTCCCCATAACCCTCAAGACCTTTACTGTTAAAATTTTTTATCTATCCTTGCCTTAAAAACATTCAATGAGTAAGCCTCAACTGCTTCACTGAGCAGGGAATTCCACAGATTCACAACCCTTTGTGAAGAAGTTCCTCCTCAACTCAGTCCTAAATCTGCTTTCCCTTATTTTGAGGCTATGCCCCCTAGTTCTAGTTTCACCCGCCAGTGGAAACAACTTCCCTGCTTCTATCTTATCTACTCCCTTCATAATCTTATATGTTTCTATAAGATCTCCCCTCATTCTTCTAAATTCCAATGAGTATAGCCCCAGTCTACTCAGTCTCTCCTCATAAGCCAACCCTCTCAACTCTGGAATCAACCTAGTGAATCTCCTCTGTACCCCCTCCAGTGCCAGTATATCCTTTCTCAAGTAAGGAGACCAGAACTGTACACAGTACCCCAGGTGTGGCCTCACCAGCACCTTATACAGCTGCAACATAACCTCGTTGTTTTTAAACTCCATCCCTCTAGCAATGAAGGACAAAATTCCATTTACCTTCTTAATTACCTGCTGCACCTGCAAACCAATTCCTTGAGATTCCTGCACAAGGACACCCAGGTCCCTCTGCACAGCAGTACTATACTTGTTTAGAATATTTCAATGATTTATGTATCGACATCCAATCATTTTGCATCTCCACTGTCTCTAGCTTTTTACCAATGAAAAAGTACCCTGTCTGCTCTTTCCTGGTCCAAAGTGGATGATTTTATATTTACTTACATTGAAATCCATTTGCCACTGTTTTGTCCATTCACTGAATCCATCAATATCATTTTGTAATTATGATTTCTTCTGCACTGCTTTACAATGTCATCTGTCTTTGTGTCATCAGCAAATTTGGGTATACGGTTTTCTATCTCATCACCTAAGTATCGATGAATACAGTTACTAGTTGAGGTAGTTACACAGGCATTACTGCTTGCCTCTTCCAATGCACTACCAGTCAGTCAGCCTCCAGAGGTCATGCCCGTCAGTGACAGTCTCCCAGTTGTCAGTGTCAATGCTGGCACACTTTGGGACACCACGTGGTACATTCTGTCAGCTAGAGTACCTGGCCATTGTCTCTGTCTCCTGCCACTCAGCAATTTCCTAACCATTTCATTAATTTGCCTTCAATTCCATGAGCTTCAACTTTAGCTGACAGTTTCTAATGAGGGATTTTATAAAATGCTTTCAGGAAGGCCATATAAACAATATGAATAGACATTCACCTATCCACTACTTTCTTCACCTTTTCCAAAAATTCAGTCAGATTCACCAGACATGCCTTACCCTTTACAAATTCAACTGGCGATCTCTTGATCAGCTGAAAAGTTTCAAGGTGTTCAGTCACCCTATTCTTAATTATAGACTCTTGTAGTTTCCCAACAACAGATGTTGAACTAACTGGTCTATAATTCCCTGTTCCCCCTCTCACTTAAATAACAGAGTGACATGCATTGTTGCCATCTGGAGGAACAGTTGCCGAATTGAGGAACTGAGAAGTTTATAGTTGGGGCACTTGCAGTGTTCTCAGCTGCTTCTTTTAAACCCTGGGTTGGAAACTATTTAGTCCTGCAGATGTGTCACCCTTTAGTGCCACTAATTTCCTTCATCGGTTATTTTAGATACGTTAATTTTAGTGATTCCCTGACATTGACAGGCTGACCACTTCTTCGACTGTAGATATGCGTGTCTGTTATTTTCTTATGTTGATCAGCATGGTCAGTTTTTAAGGGGCACCTATTGCTGTTGACCACACTTTTTCCTAATGTAATTTTTGTGTTGATTTTGATTTCCTTTGCAAGTTTCTTTTTATAGTCACGTTTTGTAACTCTTTCTGTTTTGGGACCCTTTGTTCTTTGTATCTTTCCCATTTACTAGGATTTGTATTTTTTTGAATGCTTTCAGTTTTATGCTGTCTCTTACCTCTATATCTGTCCATAGCTGTTTTTTTTGGCAAGTAGAGTATTTGCCCCCAAGGGGTATGAATTTGTTTTATATCGCATTAAATACATTTTTTTTTTGTTTCAATCCAATTCAAAATCTCAGCAAGTGAGACATTCCAGATCCAAGCTGACAAGACAGACAGGCATCCCACTTCCTGCCTTGGTCTTGATCTACATGATCCAAGCTGATTGGAGTAGGCATTGCACCTTCTCCAAGGCTTGATCTCATTTGCAACTTAGCCAAAAGGCCTAGATGCTGCTTTAAAAAAATTGCTTCAAATGAAACCTCAGCGCAACCCCATGTCTTCAACAAAGTGCAGGACGCCAAAACTACGCTTGATCTTAGCCAAAAGGCATTAAATACATTTCTGAACACCTCCCACTGATCTTTGGTCATTCTGACAATTAACGTATTTACTCAGTTTACTATGGACAGTGTCTGTCTCATCCCATTGAAGTCAGCCTTACCTCAATCTAAAGTCTTAGTTGTTTCAGATTTCTCTCTTTCAACACAACATTGAACTCGATTATATTATGATTGCTATGAGGTAAATGTTCATGCACTGTTGAGCTGTTAGCTAAATATGGCTCATTACTCCATGCTAAATCTGGCTTATTACTCATTACTAAATCTAAGAAGGTACACTCCTTTGTTGGTTCTTTGACATATTGCAACAGAAAACTATCCCACTCACATTCAGGAACTTTGCAACCCTTCTAACATGTGCTAGTGTGCTAATCCCAACCTATTTGAAGTTAAAATCCCTATTAAAACCACAATTGCTACCCGGGTCCTATACACAACTTCCACTATCGTCGTAAATCCTTTTCTGCTTCTTTGTTCAATCCTCTCCTCTGCCTGTTTGCCACTCGTTATATCCTTTCTTGACATTATGGTGCTTTACAACGGCCGCCTTCCAAGACATAGGACGATGGTTTGTACTGTGGTAGTCAAATGAATACGAGAGTAAACTAGTGAAAAAGTAAAAACACACTGTAAAAGCTTCTATAGGTATGTAAAATGGAAAAGATTAGCAAAAACAAACATGGGTCTATCACAAGTAGAGTCAAAGAATTTATAATGGGGAATAAGGAAATAGCAGAGAAACTAAAGAAATACAAAGAACAAAGAAAAGTACAGTACAGAAACAGGCCCTTCGGCCCTCCAAACCCGAATACTTTGGGGGTGATTTTACCAAAATAATTCTCAGTCAGAGCTTGAAAACAGGAGAAATTTGCGCCGTTTTTTTGAATGACTTAATAATCGAATAATAGGCAATTGAGTATGCAAATGATATGTTGGCCTTTGTTGCCAGAGGATTTGAGTATAGGAGTTAAGATGTCTCACTGCTCCTTACCTCAGAAAAGATATACTTGCCATAGAGAGATAGGTTCACCAAACTGGTAGCATAGTGGTTAGCACTGCTGCTTCACAGCGCCAAGGACCCTGGTTCGATTCCTGGCTTGGGTCACTGTCTGTGTGGAATTTGCACGTTCTCCCCGTGTCTGCGTGGGTTTCCTCCGGGTGCTTCAATTTCCTCCCACATTCTGAAAGACGTGCTGGTTAGGTGCATTGACCCGAACAGGCACCGGAGTGTGGCGACTAGGGGAATTTCACAGGAACTCCATTGCAGTGTTAATGTAAGCCTCACTTGTGACTAATAAATAAACTTTAAACTTTAATTACTGGATGATACGATTGTGCTATGAGGACAGAATAAATAGACTGGGATTTTATTCTCTGGAGTTTAGAAGAATGAATGGTGATTTCAAACATACAAAATTCTTACAGGGCTTGACAGGATAGATATAGGAAGGACGTTTACCCTGGCTGTGGGGATTCTAGAACCAGGAGGCACAGCCTCAGAATAAGGGGCAGACCATTGAGGACTGAGATGAGGAGGAATTTCTTCACTCCGAGGGTGGTGAAGCTTTGGAATTCTCTGCTCCGGAGGCAGTGGAGGTTCTGTTGTGGTTTATGTTCAAGACTGAGATTTCTACATATTAAAAACATCAAAGCATAGAACCATAGAACATTACAGCACAGAAACAGGCCTTTTGGCCCTTCTTGCCTGTGCTGAACCATTTTTGTGCCTAGTCCCACTGACCTGCACCTGGACCATATCCCTCCACACCCCTCTCATCCATGTACCTGTCCAAGTTTTTCTTAAATGTTAAAAGGTGGCATTCACCACCTCATCTGGCAGCTCATTCCAAACTCCCACCACTCTCTGTGTGAAGAAGCTCCCCCTAATATTCCCTTTAAACTTTTCCCCCCTCACCCTTAACCCATGTCCTCTAGTTATTTTCTCCCCTAGCCTCAGTGGAAAAAGCCTGCTTGCATTCACCCTATCTATACCCATCATAATTTTATACACCTCTATCAAATCTCCCCTCATTCTTCTATGCTCCAGGGAATAAAGTCCTAACCTATTCAACCTTTCTCTGTAACTCAGTTTCTCAAGTCCCGGCAACATCCTTGTAAACCTTCTCTGCACTCTTTCAACCTTATTAATATCCTTCCTGTAATTAGGTGGCCAAAACTGCACACAATACTTTAAATTCGGCCTCACCAATGTCTTATACAACCTCACCATAACATTCCAACTCTTATACTCAATACTTTGATTTATAAAGGCCAATGTACCAAAAGCACTCTTTACAACCCTATCTACCTGTGACGCCACTTTTAGGGAATTATGTATCTGTATTCCCAGATCCCTCTGTTCTACTGCACTCTTCAGTGTCCTACCATTTACCTTGTATGTTCTACCTTGGTTTGTCCTTCCAAAGTGCAATACCTCACACTTGTCTGCATTAAACTCCATCTGCCACTTTTCAGCCCATTTTTCTAGCTGGTCCAAATCCCTCTGCAAGCTTTGAAAACCTTCCTCACTGTCCACTACACCTCCAATCTTTGTATCATCAGCAAACTTGCTGATCCAATTTACCACATTATCATCCAGATCATTGATATAGATGACAAACAACAATGGACCCAGCACTGATCCCTGTGGCACACCACTGGTCACAGGCCTCCACTCAGAGAAGCAATCCTCCACTACCACTCTCTGGCTTCTTCCATTGATGTGGAGATGCCAGCGTTGGACTGGGGTAAACACAGTAAGAAGCTTAACAACACCAGATTAAAGTCCAACAGGTTTATTTGGTAGCAAAAGCCACACAAGCTTTCGGAGCTCCAAGCCCCTTCACCTGGTGTTGTTAAACTTCTTACTGTGTTCTTCCATTGAGCCAATGTCTAATCCAATTTACTACCTCTCCATGTATACGTAGCAACTGAACCTTCCTGACTAACCTCCCATGCGGGACCTTGTCAAAGGCCTTACTGAAGTCCACTTTCTTGGTAACCTCCTCGAAAAACTAATAGATTGGTTAAACATAGAACATAGAACATTACAGCGCAGTACAGGCCCTTCGGCCCTCAATGTTGCGCCGACCAGTAGAACCAATCTAAAGCCCATCTAACCTACACTATTCCAATATCATCCATATGTTTATCCAATAACCATTTGAATGCTCTTAATGTTGACGAGTCCACTACTGCTGCAGGCAGGGCATTCCACGCCCTTACTACTCTCTGAGTAAAGAACCTACCTCCAACATCTGTCCTAAATCTCTCACCCCTCAATTTAAAGCTATGTCCCCTCGTGCTAGCCAACACCATCCGAGGAAAAAGGCTCTCACTATCCACCCTATCTAATCCTCTGATCATCTTGTATGCCTCTATTAAGTCACCTCTTAACCTTCTTCTCTCTAACGAAAACAACCTCAAGCCCCTCAGCCTTTCCTCATACGATTTTCCCACCATACCAGGCAACATCCTGGTAAATCTCCTCTGCACCCTTTCCAACACTTCCACATCTTTCCTATAATACGGCGACCAGAACTGTACGCAATACTCCAAATGCGGCCGCACCAGAGTTTTGTACAGTTGCAGCATGACCTCCTGGCTCCGAAACTCAATCCCTCTACCAATAAAAGCTAACACACCGTACGCCTTCTTAACAACCCTATCAACTTGGGTGCCAACTTTCAGGGATCTATGCACATGGACACCCAGATCCCTCTGTTCATCCCCACTTACCATTAGCCCAGTACTCTGTATTCCTGTTACTCCTTCCAAAGTGAATCACCTCACACTTTTCCGCATTAAACTCCATTTGCCACCTCTCAGCCCAGCTCTGCAGCTTATCTATGTCCCTCTGTAACCTGCCACTTCCCTCTGTAACCTGCCACTTCCCTCCGCACTGTCTACAACTCCACCGACTTTAGTGTCATCCGCAAATTTACTAATCCATCCTTCCACGCCCTCATCCAGGTCATTAATAAAAATGACAAACAGCAGTGGCCCCAAAACAGATCCTTGCGGTACACCACTAGTAACTGAACTCCAGGATGAATATTTCCCATCAACCACCACCCTTTGTTTTCTTACAGCTAGCCAATTCCTGATCCAAACCACTAAATCACCCTCAATCCCATGTGTCCGTATTTTCTGCAAAAGCTTACCATGGGGAACCTTATCAAACGCTTTGCTGAAATCCATATACACCACATCAACCGCTTTACCCTCATCCACCTCTTTGGTCACCTTCTCAAAGAACTCAATAAGGTTTGTGAGGTACGACCTACCCTTAACATGACCTACCACGCACAAAGCCATGTTGACTCTCCCTAATAAGTCCCTGTCTATCCAAATATTTGTAGATCCTATCTCTCAATACTCCTTCCAATAATTTACCTACTACTGACGTCAAACGTACCGGCCTATAATTTCCCGCATTACTTTTTGAACCTTTTTTAAACAACGGAACAACATGAGCTATCCTCCGATCATCTGGAACCTCACCCGTGCATACCGACATTTTAAATATATCTGCCAGGGCCCCTGCAATTTCAACACTAGTCTCCTTCAAGGTCTGAGGGAATACCCTGTCCGGTCCTGGGGATGTATCTACTCTGATTTGCCTCAAGACAGCAAGCATCTCCTCCCCTTTAATCTGTATAGGTTCCATGACCTCCCTACTTGTTTGCCTTATTTCCATAGACTCCATGCCAGTTTCCTTAGTAAATACGGATGCAAAAAACCCATTTAATATCTCCCTCATTTCTTTTGGTTCCATACATAGCCGACCACTCCGATCTTCAAGAGGACCAATTTTATCCCTTACTATCCTTTTGTTCTTAATATACATATGGGGATAGTGCAGGAAAATGGTGCTGAAGTAGAAAATCAGCAGTGATCTCAGTGAAGGACTTGAAGGTGCAGGCTCAAAGGACTGAATGCCTACTCCTACTCCTTATGTTCTCATATTCTAGTCTGGAATTTGTATCTACTTTGTTACTTTATTAAACTCAGCACTTTATGCAGGACAAAAAATTTAAATACTTATTGCCTCAAGCTTATACCTTCAGATTCTGGGAAATTGCAGCACGTCTTTAAGCAATTGTTATTTTTCATTGATTTGCAGGTGAGACCAATTTGGTGAAAGTTACAGAACTGGTTGCAGCAATCCACAGCCCATACCTGCCTTATCAACTGCAGTACGGAGATCTAGAGGGGTCACACCTGCTTATCCAGATCAGTGCAGTCCCACTGGTAAGACCCAGACTAGACTGCTCACATCACTGTCTGCTGCCCTGCTGGTGTAAGAACAGTGGGAGAGATAGCAATGGAGTTGGGAAGGGAGTATAATGGGGACTGGGGTGGGTTGTGGGGAAAGTTTTGGCATCATGGTAACTGGTGCTGGTCTTGATAAGAAATTGTTACTGATCTTTAGTTTTGTTTAAAATCTGACAGAAAGGGCTGTGACAGAATATGTACTTGTTTAATTTTATTCTCAGTGATGATGCGGAATGAGGGGGACTGGACATGACCAGTATAATCTGTACACTGCAAAAGCAGTCCATACAATGATATGGTCTAATACCTTTAACTCAGGCTTGTTCAACTTTTTTGAAAGGCAAGAAACAATTGTTGAGCAAAAGTACAGCAATGTCATGACATTAAATTGTTAAGTTTAAAAAAGAGAAAGTGATAAAAGTCAACAGGATGTACGCGGGTCAGTGTATATGGGTGAGTGAGTGTGAATATGTGCGTGTATTTGTGTTGGTGTTGGGAGTGAGTGGGAAAACATGAGATTGGGCGTAAGATAGAGTTAGACTCACCCTCCACACACTCACTCAGTGCCATAAACCCCCCTCCACACACTGCACCCCCCTCCACACACTGCACCCCCCTCCACGCACTGCACCCCCCCCTCCACACACTGCACCCCCCTCCACACACTGCACCCCCCTCCACGCACTGCAACCCCCTCCACACACTGCACCCCCCCTCCACACACTGCACCCCCCCTCCACGCACTGCACCCCCCCTCCACGCACTGCACCCCCCCTCCACGCACTGCACCCCCCCTCCACGCACTGCACCCCCCCTCCACGCACTGCACCCCCCCTCCACGCACTGCACCGCCCCTCCACGCACTGCACCCCCCCTCCACGCACTGCACCTCCCCTCCACGCACTGCACCCCCCTCCACGCACTGCACCCCCCTCCACGCACTGCACCCCCCTCCACGCACTGCACCCCCCTCCACGCACTGCACCCCCCTCCACGCACTGCACCCCCCCTCCACGCACTGCACCCCCCCTCCACGCACTGCACCCCCCCTCCACGCACTGCACCCCCCCTCCACGCACTGCACCCCCCCTCCACGCACTGCACCCCCCCTCCACGCACTGCACCCCCCCTCCACGCACTGCACCCCCCCTCCACGCACTGCACCCCCCCTCCACGCACTGCACCCCCCCTCCACGCACTGCACCCCCCCTCCACGCACTGCACCCCCCCTCCACGCACTGCACCCCCCCTCCACGCACTGCACCCCCCCTCCACGCACTGCACCCCCCCTCCACGCACTGCACCCCCCCTCCACGCACTGCACCCCCCCTCCACGCACTGCACCCCCCCTCCACGCACTGCACCCCCCCTCCACGCACTGCACCCCCCCTCCACGCACTGCACCCCCCCTCCACGCACTGCACCCCCCCTCCACGCACTGCACCCCCCCTCCACGCACTGCACCCCCCCTCCACGCACTGCACCCCCCCTCCACGCACTGCACCCCCCCTCCACGCACTGCACCCCCCCTCCACGCACTGCACCCCCCCTCCACGCACTGCACCCCCCCTCCACGCACTGCACCCCCCCTCCACGCACTGCACCCCCCCTCCACGCACTGCACCCCCCCTCCACGCACTGCACCCCCCCTCCACGCACTGCACCCCCCCTCCACGCACTGCACCCCCCCTCCACGCACTGCACCCCCCCTCCACGCACTGCACCCCCCTCCACGCACTGCACCCCCCCTCCACGCACTGCACCCCCCCTCCACGCACTGCACCCCCCCTCCACGCACTGCACCCCCCCTCCACGCACTGCACCCCCCCTCCACGCACTGCACCCCCCTCCACACCCTCTCAGTGCCATACACCCCACTCCACACTCTCATGGAGGTCGTGGTGCCCAGCGGAAAGCCCGTTAAACGGCCTCCACTTATGTCTCCCGGCCTGCTGCGCTGAATCGCCCCCGGCACATCCATTAGTGCAGCACTCCCTCAGTACAAGTGTCTGGTCTCTATGTGTGGCAGGCTTAAGGAATTTGACACTATTCAGGACAACGCAATCCACATGATTGGCCTCTCATCAGCCACTTTAAGCAGCTTCCCAGCACTGACATGGCGACAGCAGTGTGCACTATCTATAAATTAGATTACAATTGTTTTCCAAGCCTTTTTCAAAAATACCTTCCAAAGCTTCTATCACCTCGAAGGAAGTGTTTCCTTTTTTCTGTTACCGCTGGCCTCCGTATCAGAATAAGAATTCGCCTCTCGCAGGGAGCGTAGGGGTTCAAGGAAACTCCCCACCACCTTCTCAAGGGGCAATTAGGGATCTGCAATAAATGCTGGCCTCGCCAGCGACACCCGCATCCCATAAATGAGTAAAACAAATAATCATGGTTTGGTTATACAACTGCATTAACCATATGTTTTCATGATGGTACATTTTTAGCATCTTTTAAAAACATCCTTACTTTGAATAACTCATCTAGCTCCTGTGGATTATGATTTGTATTGCACAGTAACAAGATTTTACTGTTTTTAACCAACTAGAAAGAGTGCAGAAAAGATTTACTAGGATACTACCGGGACTTGATGGTTTGAGTTATAAGGAGAGGCTGGATAGACTGGGACTTTTTTCCCTGGAGTGTAGGAGGCTTAGGGGTGATCTTATAGAGGTCTATAAAATAATGAGAGTCAGAGATAAGGTAGATAGTCAACATCTTTTCCCAAAGGTAGGGGAGTCTAAAACTAGAGGGCATAAGTTTAAGGTGAGAAGGGGGAGATACAAAAGGGTCCAGAGGGGCAATCTTTTCACAGAGGGTGGTGAGTGTCTGGAACGAGCTGCCAGAGGTAGCAGTAGAAGTGGGTACAATCTTGGTCTTTTAAAAAGCATTTAGACATGGATAACTTGGGCATAGAGGGATAATGACCAAACACGAGCAATTGAAACTAGCTTAGTGATTTAAAAAAAAGGGTGGCATGGACAAGTTGGGCCCGAAGGGCTTGTTTCCATGCTGTAAACCTCTATGACTCTATGACTAGGGCAGCAGATACAAGGGAACACTGTCACTGTAACTTCCCCACCATCCTGTCTTGGACTATGTCACCATTCCTTCACTGTCTCTGAGTCAAATTCTGGAACTTCCTCCCTAACAGCAGTGTAGGTGCACCAGATCCACTGCTGCAGATCAAGAAGGTAGCCCACCCCCAGCTTCCCAAGGACAACTTGGGACGGGCAATAAAAGCAGTGTTGCTCACGTCCCAGAAATGAATTTGTTTTAAAAGAATTTGTGATAAATTGCCCTTCAGTGTTTAAAATGTTTGTCTTCATTTGTCAACAATTCCCTTTTCCTGCCTTTTCTCTTCAGGAATGTGGAGAGGTGATCGACTGTGTCCAGGAACTTAATCAGTCGGTGAATAAACTCTTCAGCCTGGCCAATGGGGCAGTGGACAGATGCATCAAACTAACTGATGGTCTTGCAGTTTGTGGCTTACTCAAAGCACTGAAAGCTCTCTTCTCAAAGTGAGTCTCTTTCTATTGTCCAGTGGCTTTGCGCTGCCCAGTGGCCATATGCCACTCCGCCGCCGGTGACATTGGGCCATTCCGCTACCCGGTAGCTATGGATCACTCCACCGCTCAGCGACGGTGGGCTGCTGCTTTGCCCAGCGACGGTGGGCCACTGTGCCGCCTGGTGACGGTGAGCTGCTGCGCTGCCCGGTGACGGTGAGCCACTGTGCCGCCCGGTGACGGTGAGCCCCCGCGCTGCCCGGTGACGGTGAGCCGCTGCGCTGCCCAGTGACGGTGAGCCACTGCGCTGCCCGGTGACGGTGAGCCCCCGCGCTGCCCGGTGACGGTGAGCTGCTGCACTGCCCGGTGACGGTGAGCCACTGCGCTGCCCGGTGACGGTGAGCTGCTGCGCTGCCCGGTGACGCTGAGCTGCTGCACTGCCCGGTGACGCTGAGCCGCTGCACTGCCCGGTGACGGTGAGCTGCTGCGCTGCCCGGTGACGCTGAGCTGCTGCACTGCCCGGTGACGCTGAGCTGCTGCGCTGCCCGGTGACAGTGAGCTGCTGCGCTGCCCGGTGACAGTGAGCCACTGCGCTCCCCGGTGACGGTGAGCCGCTGCGCTGCCCGGTGACAGTGAGCCACTGCGCTCCCCGGTGACGGTGAGCTGCTGCACTGCCCAGTGACGGTGAGCCACTGCGCTGCTCGGTGACGGTGAGCCACTGCGCTGCCCGGTGACGGTGAGCCACTGCGCTGCCCGGTGACGGTGAGCCACTGCGCTGCCCGGTGACGGTGAGCCACTGCGCTGCCCGGTGACGGTGAGCCACTGCGCTGCCCGGTGACGGTGAGCCGCTGCACTGCCCGGTGACGGTGAGCCGCTGCACTGCCCGGTGACGGTGAGCCGCTGCACTGCCCGGTGACGGTGAGCCGCTGCGCTGCCCGGTGACGGTGAGCCGCTGCGCTGCCCGGTGACGGTGAGCCGCTGCGCTGCCCGGTGACGGTGAGCCGCTGCGCTGCCCGGTGACGGTGAGCCGCTGCACTGCCCGGTGACGGTGAGCTGCTGCACTGCCTGGTGACGGTGAGCTGCTGCGCTGCCCGGTGACGGTGAGCCGCTGCGTTGCCCGGTGACGGTGAGCCACTGCACTGCCCGGTGACGGTGAGCCGCTGCGTTGCCCGCTGACGGTGAGCCACTGCGTTGCCCGGTGACGGTGAGCCGCTGCGCTACTCGGTGGTGATGTATTAGAATTAGTGGAAAAACGCCACTAGAGAGATTTTGTCTTGACATCTTTCTCTGTGTTGGTGCACTCAAGCAGCTGCCTGACTTTGCATTCTAACTTCTGCACATACAAATTGTTGATCCCATTTTCCATCTGATATTTTATATACCTGCAACAAGTATTGCGATCATTGTACTGTAATTTAGCCTCTTGTAACAGGAAAATCGTCTGGTGCACTTAAGCAAGACATAGGGTGGAATTTTCCCATCCCGCCCACCCGGTAATTGTAGTGGGTGAGGGGGGGATGGGAATCATGCCAAGGTTCGTTGACCTCGGGCGGAATTTTCTAGTCTTGGGATGGGTGTGACCGGAAAATCCCACCCATAATCTTTATCAATCACTTAGATTTGTCACATATTCTGTGGTGCAGGTTATTCTGAATCAAGTGGTGGAGGAGGCAATGGCCTAGTGGTGTTACTGCTAGACTATTGATCCAGAAACTCAACGAATGTTTTGGGGGACCCAGGTTCGAAACCCACCACGGCAGATGGTGGAATTTAAATTCAATAAAAAAAAAATCTGGAATTAAGAATCGACTGACGACCACGAAACCATTGTCGATTGTCGTAAAAACCCACCTGGTTCACTAATGCCCTTTAGGGAAGGAAATCTGTCGTCCTTACCTGGTCTGGCCTACATGTGACTCCAGAGTCACAGCAATGTGATTGACTCTCAACTACCCTTGGGCAACTAGGGTTGGGCAATAAATGCTGGCCCAGCCAGCGACGCTCACGTCCCACAAATGAATTTTTAAAAAGTTAAAATGTAACATATTGTAGTTTAATTCTCTGGAGAGGAGGGTGCCAATGTTGTGTCATGGGTTATACCTGTGAGGGTGCTTGCAGCTCACGTTTTAATTCCCTGTTCCAGATATGTGTCCAGCTTCGCCAGCACTCTTCAGTCCATTCGCAAGAAATGCAAACTGGAAGAAATCTCCAGTGGATCCTTGTTCCAGGAAGACTGGACAGCGTTCCAAAACTCTATCAGGTGATGGGGCAGTGAATTCAGTGCAGAACCCTCATCCCTTCTTCACCCCTTTGCTGACAGTTTAACTCTCATACGCCCCATCACACATACCTGTGTTGATATATGTTTCTTCTCCATCGACATCATCAATGTAACATCAACAGAAAATGCTGGAAAATCTCAGCAGGTCTGACAGCATCTGTATAGAGAGAGAATAAAGCTAATGTTCCAAATTTGGATGACCCTTCATCAAAGCCTTTCCCTTCCTTGACCTCTCTGTGTCCATTTCTGGTGATAGACTGTCTACCAGTATCCATTACAAGCCCACCGACTCCCACAGCTACCTTGACTTCACACCCCACATCCGTAAGGACTTCATCCCATTCTCTCAGTTCCTTCGCCTCCGCTGCGTCTGTTCTGATGATGCCACTTTCCAAAATAGCGTTGCCGATATGTCTTTCTTCTTCCTCAATTATGGATTTCCTCCCACTGTGACTGACAGGGCTCTTGACTGCATCCCCCTTGTCCTCACTTTTCACCCCACCAGCCTCCACATTCCAAGGATCATCCTTTGCCATTTCCGCCAACTCCAGCATGATGCCACCACTGAACACATCTTCCTCTCACTCTTCTGGTCAGCATTCCACAGGGACTGTTCTCTCTCGGACACCCTGGTCCACTCCTCCATCACACCCAACACCTCACCCTCTGCCCACAGCACCTTCCCATGCAATCACACAAGGTGCAACACCTGCCTCTTTACCTCCTCCCTGCTCACCATCCCAGGTCCCAAACAGCCCTTTCAGGTGAAGCAGCGCTTCACATGCACCTCCTTCAATCTGCTCTATTGCATTCGTTACTCCCAATGCGGTCTACTCTACATCGGAGCAACCAAACGTAGACTGGGTGACCACTTTGCTGTATACCTTCTGTCCATCCACAAGCTGACCCAGACTTTCCTGTTGCTTGCCACTTAAACGCACCACCCCTCTGCTCTCTGCCCACATGTCAGTCCTTGGTCTTTTGCACTGTTCTAGTGAACCAGCTCTGATGAAGGGTCATCTAGACTCGAAATGTTGGCTCTACTCTCTCTCCACAGATGCTGTTAGATCTGCTGAGATTTTCCAGCATTTTCTGTTTTTGCTTCAGATTCCAGCAGCCACAGTATTTTGCTTTTATCATCAATGTAACAGATGGTTTTACCCAGGAATATACTTGGTCCTCATTGTAACACATGCTTGTTCAGATGTTCCTTTCTGCACCCTTGCATTCGTGCCAGTTTAATGTCTCTAATTTCACGCCCCTCCTCACATTGTCTGTCCATTTGGTTTAGGGGACAACAAAATGTTTTTTAATACGATTTCCCAAGGAAAGACATTTTCTACATCCTATTCTTTTTGCTGATTGTTGCCAAGACAGTTGGTATGAGAGCAGACTTGCGATTTGATGAGGGCAGGCTGACAGTTCCCCCATCAGAACCAGTATCAGAGAGGGAAGAAGCTGCTAGAAAGATTGCAGAAAAGGATGCTACTGGGACTTAATGGTTTGATTATAAGGATGGATAGACTGGGACTTTTTTTTCCCCTGGAGCATAGGAGGCTTAGGGGTGATCTTATAGATGTCTATAAAATAATGAAGGGCATAGGTAAGATAGATAGTCAACATGCTTTCCCAAAGATAGGGGAGTCTAAAACTAGAGGGCATAGCTTTAAGGTGAGAGGGAAGAGACACCAAAGGGCCCAAAGGGGCAATTTTTTCACTCAGAGGGTGGTGAGTGTCCGGAACAAGCTGCCAGATGTAGTAGTAGAGGTGGGTACAATTTTGTCTTTTGAAAAGCATTTAGACAGTTACATGGGTAAGATAGGTATAGAGGGATATGGGCCAAATGTGAGCAGTTGGGACTAGCTTAATGGTAAAAACTGGGCTGTATGGACAAGTTGGACCAAAGGGCCTGTTTCCATGCTGTAAACCCCTGTGACTCTATGCTGTCATTAATGGTGGTGATGTTTGAGTTCAGTCAAACCAGTAGCTGCAAGTTTCTTCTTCAAGAATCCTTGACAATCCTTCTTCTTTCGGCAACAACAGATTGTATTTATAAAGTGCCTTTAACATAATGAATCATTGAAAAGCTTATCACAGGAACATTAGCAGGAAAAAATTGACACATAAGGTGATACTTGGGCAGATAGCCAAGAGCTTGATCATACAACTAGGATTTAAGAAACATCTTAAGGGAGGAAGGAAAGGTTTAAGGTAGAAATTCAAGAGCTTAGGGTCCAAGCAGCTGAATACACAGCTGTCAAAATTAAAGTTGTGAATGTGGAGAGCAGAATTAGTTAAGTGCAGATGTACGGGAAGTTGCAGGGCTGGAGGAGACGATAGAGCTAGATAGGGGCATGACCATGGAGAGATTTGGAAACAAGGATGAGAATTTTAAAATCGTGGCGCTGCTTGTCCAGGAGCCAGTATGGGTTAACAAGCACAGGGGCAATAGGTGAACTGGACTGAGCACATATAAGGGCATGGGGCGCAGAGTTTTGGATGATGCCAAATGTACGGAGAATGGAATGTGAGAGCTGACCAGAAGTATGTTGGAAGTAACAAAAGGCATAAATGAGGGTTTCAGCAGCATGTAAGCTGAGGTAGGGACAGATTCGGACAATGTTATGGAATTAGGAATCGATGGAGGACTGTTAATAGGTTCTGTGTGTTCTGATTTTCATTCATTTCACTTCTGATCAAAGTTCTGTTAGTTATGACTGACTATTTGATTCTTTCCCACTCTCTAATCACACATTGTTTTAATTTTAGAATTATAGCAACCTGCGGTGAACTATTGCGGCAGTGTGGGGACTACGAGCAGCAGCTGTCCAACAGGTTAGCTCCAAATAACACACTCGTGCTTCCATTAGAGCCTACTGAAAGGTGAATAGCAAAATGGAGTTAATTACGAGAATGGGGAAGGAAGCCTGCAAGTCTGGCTAACGGGGCGAGAGGTTGAAGGGAAGTGTGGCATATTCATCCAGTGAGGCTAGCTGTGTATGGAGTGGTATTAAGCCAGTAAACGAGGTGGTTTGTAGGATGCCTGCGATGCCGGTTACAGTGGGATATGGATGGGAATCTGATGAGTGTGTCAATTTGGGTTGTTGGGAAACAGTATGCTAGATAGACCTTCATCTACAGCCCACTAACGGAATGCAGATGAGGTTCACACACCAGCTTCTGGTGGGTTTTCTGATCCGACATGGCGGACACCAGAGGAAGATCCAGCTGTAAATTCATGCTGGCATGAAACCAATATCTGGGCCTTGTGCCATATTCTCTCTCTCTCTCTCTCTCTCTCTCTCTTCCCCCCCCCCCCCCCCCCCCCCATGCCCATCATCAAACCTGCCAGTGGGAACTTGGGAAACTTCCTCTCAACCTAAGTGCTTCAGATGGGGCAAATCCACTGAACGTCGACCTTAAGACTACCACAGGCATGATTTCACAAGGAGATGGATAAAGATATCTTCACACTGAGTGGTTAAAATGTGGAATTTTCTTGTCAAACACCACTGTTGAACTAGAGTCTGTAAATTCTTGTACAGAGGATTAGAGACCTGTTTGAAGAAACAGAATGCAATGAGTGTGAGGAAGAATGAGTGTGATGTAGTGATAAACACTGATACAATGCAATGGCCTAGTTTAGTTCAGTAGTATTCTATGTAACGGGGAGAGACCAATTCAGAGACTGTTCTCCACTTTACAAATGCGCTGCCATGTTTAAGCTGGATTGTAAGCTTTTCCAATCCTTTTGAATCTCTCTTGCAGGATATTATCTACTGCAGGGAAGTATTTGTCTGAGTCATACAGCCCACACAGTCTGACTGGCATACAAGAAACCAGCTTCTCCGACAAAAAAACCTCCATCAAAAATCCTTGGCAAGAATATAATTATTTACTGAAGGCAAATCCAAGTGAATATGCCAGTCTGATGGAAATACTTTATATGTTGAAGGTAAGATTCCATTCTTTACCAGAGAACAGGCGAGAAAACTGGGAGGGGAACAATCGAAAACCTTTCAAAAGGTCAGATACAATGGGTCCCTGTGGTTAAGGATTTATCGCTAAAATTCTTTTCTTCTGCTTTGTAGGAAAAGGGAACGGGGAACAATAACTTGTTGTCGGAAGCTCGTGCAGCGCTGACCCGGCTTAACCAGCAGGCGCATCAACTCGCCTTCGACTCTGTATTCCTCCGCATCAAGCAGCAGCTGGCACAGGTGCCCAGGATGGAGGTGAGATGGTTGTTCAGCCCATTGGAGCTTACCCCTCATTCCTAGGATTTTTAGGATGATTTGACTGAGGGGTTGGGGAGGGGGCAGGGCAGGCTTTGGTTGGCGGCGGTACTGTCTGTGGGGCGAGTGATTGCATTGGGGGAAATTACAGTGCCTGTGAAGAAGAAACTTAGCACAAACACAAATGTTTATATTGGTTCCACGATTGTTTGCACCAGATGTTCAGTTTCTTTATCAAATGCACACTGACTCTTGTGTTTTCTCCTTGCCTCCTGAAAAGACCTGGAACACGGGAACAATGGGAGAGACACTGACTGAGGATCTCCCAACATTTAGCCTTGCTCCTCTTGAATACATCAGCAATGTAAGTGTCTTGTTTTCTTGAAAAGCAATCTTGTCTTTGTTATAACTCATATGAATCATTTTCTCCAGTTTCTGCACCCACTCTGACCAGGTAGGTATTTACATATAAATATCTTTACTATGTGGGTGTTGCTGGCAAGACCAACATTTATTACCCATTTTTGATTGATGCTGGTGAGCTGCTGCGTTGAACTGCTGCGGTCTGTGTGGTGAAGATATTCATAGAAACATAGGAGATAGGAGCAGGAGGAGGCCATTTGGCCCTTCGAGCCTCCTCCGCCATTCATTACGATTATGGCTGATTGTCCAACTCAATAACCTAATCCTGCTTTTTCCCCAAAACCTTTTATCTTATCTTATCGTTTTTTCACTTACACGGTGAGGCGGGGAGGCGAGCCCCGAGGGGCTCTTGCGGTCTAGTTTGGACCAGGGAGCAGCGCGGGCTTGGAGGGCCGAAGGGCCTGTTCCTGTGCTGTATTGTTCTTTGTTCTTTGATCCCATTCACCCCAAGTGCTATATCCAGCCGCCTCTTGAATACATTCAATGTTTTGGCATCAACTACCTCCTGTGATAATGAATTCCACAGGCTCACCACTCTTTTGGTGAAGAAATGTCTCCTCACCTCCATCCCAAATGGTCTACCCTGAATCCTCAGGCTGTGACCCCTGGTTGTGGACTCCCCTACATTGTAAAGGCCAGTGCCAGGGTGGAAGATTGGGAATTTTTTAAAGATCAACAAAGGGTTGCTAAAAAATTCATTAAAAAGCAAAGGTAAATTATGAAAGACAGCTAGCACTAAAAAAGGATAGCAAAGGGGAAGAGAGGAGCTAAAGTGAATGTTGATCCCATGGAGGATGAAACCGGTTAATAATGGGGAACACAATAATGGCGGAGATGCTAAATCAATATTTTGCCTCCGCTTTCACGGTGGAGGACACTAGTACCACCCCAATAGTAACAGGTAATGCAGAGGTTATAGGAATGGAGGAACTTAGAACAATCATCATCAATAAGGAAATAATACTCAACAAACTATTGGGATTGAAGGCAGACAAGTCCCCAGGGCTTGATGGCCTACATCGTTGGGCATTAAAGGAAGTGGCAGCGGAGAGAGTAGATCCACTGATTATAATATTCCAAAATTCCCTGGATGCGGGAAAGGTTCCAGTGGATTGGAAAAATGCTAATATACACCCTTATTCAAAAAGGGAGGGAGGCAGAAAGTAGGGAACTATAGACCAGTTAGTTTAACATCTGTTGTTGGGAAATTGTTAGAATCCATTATTAAGGAAGTAAGAACAGGACATTTGGAAAGTCAAAACTCAATCCATCAGAGTCAGTATGGTTTCATGAAAAAATTGTACTTGACTAATTTGCTAGAGTTCTTCAAAGATATAACAAGCCAAGTGGATAATGGGGATCCTGCAGATTAGTATATTTAGACTTCAGGAAGGCGTTTGATAAGGTGCTGCACAAAAGGTTAATACACGAGGTAAGATCACAAGGGGTGGGATAATTTATTAGCTTGGATAGAAGACTGGCTAACTGACCGAAGGCAGAGAGTTGGGATACATGGGTCTTATTTTGCTTGACAAGATGTAACTAGTGGGGTGCAGTAAGGTTCGGTTCTCGGATCCCAACTATTTACAATCTATATTAATAACTTGGATACAGGATTGGATGGTACTATAGCCAGATTTGCAGATGACACTGAAATAGATGGGACAGTAAGTTGCAATGAGGAAATAAGAAACTCACAAATGGATATAGATAAGTTAGGTGAGTGGGCCAAAGTATGGCACATGGAGTTTAACGTGGATAAGTGTGAGGTTATCCATTTTGGTTGGAAAGATGGAAAAGCAACTTATTATCTAAATGACGAGAGACTTCGGGATGCTTTGGTGCAGAGGGATCTGGTGTCCTTGTGCAGAGTCCCAGAAAACTGGTATGCAGGTACAACAGGTAATAAAAAAAGCAAATGGAATTTGGCATTTATAGCTAAAGAAATAGAGTATATAAGTAAGGAAGTATTGCTGCGATGATACAAGACATTGGTGAGACCGCACCTGGAGTACTGTGTACAGTTTTGGTCCCCTTATTTGAGGAAGGATGTAGTGGCATTAGAGGCAGTTCAGAGGAGGTTCACTAGATTGATTCCAGAGATGAGAGGTTTGCCTTATGAAGAGAGACTGAGCAGTTTAGGCCTATACTCTCTAGAATTTAGAAGAATGAGAGAAGATCTAATTGAGGTATATGAGATGATAAAAGGTATTGACAAAGTAGAGGGAGAGCAGATGTTTCCTCTTGTGGGGCAATCTAGAACAAGAGAGGTCATTATCTTAGGATAGGGGGTAACAGATTTAAAACATAGATGAGGAGAAGCTACTTCTCTCACAGGGTTGTGAATCTGTGGAATCTGTGCAGAGGATGCCAGGACATATTGAAGAAGGAGATCGACAGATTATTAATTAGTAATGGGTTGAGGGGTGATGGGGAATGGGCAGGAAAGTGGAGTTGAGGCCGAGATGAGATCCGTCATGATCGTATTGAATGGTGGAGTGGGCTCGAGGGGCTCAATTGCCTATTGGCTGCTCATAGTTCTTCTGTCTTATACAATTTCATGCTTTTCTGAGTCGGAGCATGCCCACCCAAGCAACATAAAATTCTGGCCCATCTTTTTGCCATGTGCCATTCCCTGACCAAGAAAGGTGGCTTAGAGAGCTATCTGTGTAGCTGATTGTGGAAACATTTTTAAAACTGAGAAGGTGGGCAATGAAGGAAGAATACTGAAAGTCCACAACAGGTAAGTCAGAAAGGGACAGAACAAGTCAATGTTTCAGGTGGGATTGGAATTCCAAGGAAAGCAGGTGTTAGGATGTCATATCTGAAATCTTCATCTTCCCTTTTCAGATGCAAGTCAGCCTGCTTTGTATTCTCAATTTAATGTGTTAACCCACTTTCCCCAGACTGGAATTTCTCATGTAAACTGATTCACAATGTCTCTCAGTGAAGCTGAATATTTGGGTGTCTCTATTACCCACCTTCCTCTGTCCAATTTGACAAAGCCATATCCAATAACCATGGTTCCTCGTAGCGACCACAAGTGGCCATGGGGCCTTGGCTAATGGTCGCACCCCTGTTGAGTGAGATCGGGTCATTCAGTACAGGTAGAAATACAACCCTCTGCTCCAAGTCACTGCTGCTTACTGACTCGCTTATTCGTCCTTGCAGGATGTGTTTGTGTGTATTTAACCATTGTCTTTCCTCTGACTTTGATGAGGTATGATTTGGCATTTGTTAACTGAGACAGGAATTTGGGAAAGCAAACACGCAAAAATGTGTTCGCATCATCAAGGCTTTGCCATTATAATCATAGAATGATTACAGCACAGAAGAAGGCCATTCAGCCTGTTAATGTCTGTGCTGGCTCTCTGAAGTAGCAATTCATCTAGTGCCATTCTCCCCATAGCTCTGCACATTTTTCCTTTCAAACCATAATCAAATTCCCTCGATTGAACCTGTCTCCAGCTCTCTCTCAGGCAGTACATTCCATATCCTAACCATTTGCTGCATTGCTTATTTTGCCAATAACCTTAAATCTATGCCCTCTGTTCTTGATACTTCCATCATCAGGAACAGTTCCTACCTGTCCACCCTGAGCAAGACCCCTCATGATTTTGAATACCTCTACCAAATCACCTCTCAGACTTCTCTTCTTCAGGGAAAACAATCCTAATGTTTCCTATCTATCCACATAACTGATGTTCCTCACTCCTGGAATCATTCTCGTGAATCTTTTCTACACTAGTGCTTTCACATCTTTCCTAAAGTGTAATGTCCAGAACTGGACAGGATACTCCAGTTGAGACCAAACCAGTGTTTTATATAGGTTTAACATAACTTCCTTACTCTTGTACTCTCAGGCCCTTATTGATGAAGCCCAGGCTGTCATATGCTTTATTAACCATGCTCTCTACTTATCCTGACACATTCAATAACTTATATACACCCAGGTCTCTCTGCTGCTGAAGCCTCTTTAGTCTTATACCCTTTGTTTAAATCGTTTCTCATTGTACTTTCAACCTAAATGAATCACACTGCACTTACTGCATTAAATTTCGTCTGCAACTTGTCTACCCGTTCCACCAACCTGTCTATGCCCTTTTGAAGTTCTGTACTATTCTCCTCAGTTCACAATACTTCCCAAATTTTGTATTGTCAGCAAATTTGAAATTGTTCCCTGTCCACCGAAGTCTATATGTATAAGGAAGAGCAGGGTTTCTAACACCAACACCTGAGGATCTCTACTGTAAACTTTCCTCCGGTCTGTAAAAAACTGGTAACCACTACTTCTTGTTTCCTGTCACTCAACCAATTTCATATCTGCGTTGCTACTGGCCCTTTTATTCCATGAGTTCTAGCTTTGCTTACAAGTCTGTTGCGCGGCACTTTATCCAGTTCCCTTTGGAAATCCATGTACATTACATCAACAGCTTTACCCTCATCAGCTCTTTCTGTTACCTCATCATAAAACTCGAGCAATTTAGTTAAACACAATGTACCCGTAACAAATCCATACTAGCTTAATTACCCCACATTTTTCCAAGTGACTATTAATTTTGTCATGAATTATCATTTCTAGAAGTTTCCCCACCATCAAGGTTAAACTGACCGGCTTGCAGTTGTTAGATTTATGAGTTCTAATTGTTTTCTGGCGGTGTCTGTTGTTTCCCAGATTGGCCAGTACATCATGTCCCTGCCTCTGCACCTGGAGCCCTTTGTAACACAGGAGGATCCAGCACTGGAGCTGGCACTGCACTCTGGGAAGCTTCCATACCCTCCGGAGCAAGGTAAGGGGTGGGGGTTGTAAGGTGGGGTCAGGATGGAGGGAGAGAGGGGTACAGTAGAAGTAAGCAGGGGGAGTCATGGAGGTGGGGCGATGGAGCAGGGAGTGTGGTCTGCAGCTGGGAGCAGACTTGGGTGAGTGGACAGGATTATTTACCACATTGTGAGATGACAAAGAAAGTTCAAAAATAGACATTGTTCCACTGACTAATCTGCAAATGCATGGCTTTGGAGTTTGCTGTTTCTGAAGATGTGATTTTATTAGCAGCTCAATTAATGGAGGAAAGTTATCATAATGAAACTAGACTTGGAGAGTTAAATTACAAAGACAAGTTACTTAAACATGGCTTTTATTCGATTTGATTTGATTTATTATTGTCACATGTATTGGTATACAGTGAAAAGTATTGTTTTTTGCGTGCTATGCAGACAAAGCATACCGTTCATAAAGTACATAGGGGAGAAGGAAAGGAGAGGGTGTAGAATGTAATGTTACAGTCACAGCTAGGGTGTAGAGAAAGATCAACTTGATATAAGGTAGGTCCATTCAAAAGTCTGACGGCAGCAGGGAAGAAGCTATTGAGTCAGGGTTTGTATGTGATCTCAGACTTTAGTATCTTTTTCCTGATGGAAGAAGGTGGAAGAGAGTATGTCTAGGGTGTGTGGTGTCCTTAATTATGCTGGCTGCTTTTTCAAGGCAGTGGGAAGTGTAGACAGAGTCAATGGGTGGGAGGCTGGTTTGTGCGATGGATTGAGTGATGGACTGGGTTTTGTTCGCAACGTAGCCCTTTGTAGTTTCTTGTAGTTCTGGACAAAGCAGGATCCATACCAAGCTGTGATGCAACCAGAAAGAATGCTTTCTATGGTACATCTACAAAAATTGGTGAGAGTCGTAGCGGAATGCCAAATATTCTCTTGAATATCAAAAATAGTAAAGGATTTTGATTGGATAGAAAATGAGAAATTATTTCATCTGGTGGGGTGATTGAGAACAATGAGGGAACATTCTTGAAATTTATTATTGTCACAAGTAGGCTTACATTAACACTGCAATGAAGTTACTGTGGAAAATCCCCTAGTCACCACATTCTGGCGCCTGTTCGGTTATACTGAGGGAGAATTTAGCATGGCCAATGCACCTAACCAACACGTCTTTCAGACTATGGGGGGAAACTGGAGCACCTGGAGGAAACCCATGCAGACACGGGGAGAACATGCAGACTCCGCACTTTCAAGACTGAGATGGATGGATTTCTGTTGGGTAACTGACTGTTTGCAACCTTGGTGCAGTGTTTGATTCTAAGATGAGCTTCCAATTACATATCTACACCATCACTAAGACCATATATTACTACCTCAAACATCACCCAAATCTGCTCCTGTATAAGGTAACCATGTTCCTTTTCCATTGGGGAATTTCACCCCAAAGGTGAACAGGGAGCCAGTATAGGTCATTAAGATGTATGGGGAGCTGATATGGGTCAATTAGGTGCTGAGGGAGTGGGAACTTGATGTGGGCTGTTAGACAATTTGAGGTTTATGGAGAGCAGTGATGGAAGTTGTGTGCATTTTCGATTTGTATTCACTTATAGCTGGGATTTGACACTTTGCATGCTTGTAATCCCTGATAGGTGATGAGCTACCAGAGTTAGACAACATGGCTGATTACTGGCTGGGCTCCGTTGCCAGGGCGACAATGCATACTTACTGTGAATCCATTCTACAGATCCCAGAGCTCACACCACACACAACCAAACAGCTCGCCACAGATATTGGTAAGTGGAACGTATACGGGAAGAGATTTATGTGTTTTATTGATACTGTTATGATTAGTGATAGAATCATACAGCATAGAAGGAGGCCATTTGGTCCAGCTTGCCTGTGCCAGCTTTTTAAAACAGCTATTCAATTGGTACTGTTCAATATGCTCTTTCCCGATGGCCAAATATTCCATCCTACATACTCTTCCTCCTCCTCCCTGTATCCTGACTCTATTGAAGGATATGCCAGCATGATGGTTACGCTATTGGACTAGCAAACCAGTGGCTTGGACCAATGATCCAGAGACATGATTTCAAACCCCACCACGACAAAGGGGAATTTAAAACCAATGAATGAATGAAATAAAATTTGAGATAAAACTATTCACTGTAATGATGACCACGAAACTACTGGATTGCTATGAAAACACATCTGGTTCACTAATGGCCTCTAGGAAGGGAAATCTGCTTATTCAGTTTGGCCTGTATGTGGCTCCAGACTCTCAGCAATGTGGTCCACTCTTCACTGCCCTCTGATATGGCTTAGCAAGCTACTCAGTTGTACTCTCAAATGCAACTAGGGATGGGTAATAATTGCTGGCCTTGCCAGTGATGCCCATACCTTATAAATTAATAAAAAATAAATCTTAGCCAGGACCTCAGAATTGTTGAGATGCTCACCTTCTCCCTATCTCCTCTACATCAATAAGCTTTCAAAACCCAACTTAATGTGACCTAAATGAAGAAGTCACATCTTCTCCTGTTTCCAATCTTGATTCTGTTCTACAGAGGGTATACTATAAATGGAAGGTGTTATTTGGCAAATTCTTTAAGGAAGCTGATCTTACTTAAAGGAATGTTGCATATCTTTTGTTCCCAGATTACCTCAGCAACGTGATGGATGCTCTTGGTTTACAGCCATCCCGGACTCTGCAACAGATTGTGACTGCCCTGAAAGCAAAGCCCGAAGAGTTCAGGCAAACAGTGAAGGGACTCCCCCGAAGACTGACCAGCGCAATCACAGCCATGAGGAACATCCATTACTGACCGACAGTTCTGCTCACAAAACAATAACACGAGTACACTATTTACTGACAAAAATCTGTGTTTCATTCTGGTGGTTGAGAGCTATCCTAATTCTGATAGGTTCTCAAACCAACTGATGAGACTGTTCCATTTTCCTGCTAAGATGCTTTGAACTGAAGCCGTACTATTTTAGAAAGGTTTAAGTGGGGGGTCTTCTGATGGTTTCCAGCCCAGGTTTGATCTCTACTTGTGCTGAATAAACTGGGGTAGGTGACTGGAATGCTGCACGTATCCCTGAACTAGGGAGAGAGAAATTGAATAAGGCCCCACTTTGATTGCTATCCAGAGACACCACCCATAACCCCCTCACCAAAGCTGGAAGAAGGTGTGTGATTGGGAAGATGGGAACCAGGATCAACGTGATGGCCTGTTGATGCTTTCTAATCTGGTCACGTAGTTGAAAATTATCCATTGAATTGTCCTATCAACTGACATGGAATCGACGTCTCCGTGAGCGGAGAGAATAACTGAACATTGAAGGTATGTTCTGGAAAGGAGGGTAGTGTAATGTAGCGTTGTGTTATACATCGCACACCTCCCCACTGCCTCCCACCTGAGGCACCTGACTCTTTAAGAATTGGTCTGGAGCAGACCCAAGAGGGGAAGTTACAAAGGCTCATCCCACGGTCCACTGAGGCTGATCAAAGGACCACGTTGACCAAGCAGAAGAGGTTGTTTCCACACTTTCGTGACAACCATGGAAGAGCAAGCCTGTGTGATTCTGTAATGATTTGAATACAATATGTAAGTTTAGTCACAAAGTGTTTGTGGCTGAGGTTTGTACAGGCTGCAAACATTTGTGATAAATTAAGGGTGCAAGCCCTGAATTTTACTTTAACATCCCATGTTAAAATCAAGATAAAATTAATGGCTACCTTTTGATAAAACCGATGAACTGAGGATATAATAATCATTTGTTGTAACTATGTGTGCTTCTTTGCATAGTGTGTAGGTAGAATATTGTATTTACAGCAATTTGTATCTTAGGAATCTCTGTAACCATTTCTCAATCATTTCATTGCTGACCTGTAAAAGAATTTAAGGAGCTGATGCAGCAGAGAGCCACAAGATCAGTCCCTGGGGTCAGAACTGAGGAGGAGAAGCTTTGGATTTTCTATCCTGGATGGAAGTGATTGAAAAGGGCAGCTTACAGAGGAATATAAGGTTGTAAACCGGGTAGGACAGGGAAACGTGGAACACTGAACTGATCGATGACATGGGGGTGGGGGTATTCAAACTGGGAGAAAATAAATTCAGGACAAGTGGCTTGGGGGTGTCTGTGTATTTCTGATTGGGGATGTGTGTGGATTGGGGGTGTGGGCATACAAAGTGTGCCAGTGATGCCCTCACTGGGTGGCACTGTTTGCAGATGGGCAGCAAGGAACTGGAAAGAGACTTGTGTGTGTCTGTGTTTTTGTTAAAGGAAATGTGGATCTGATAAGTTGTCACCCAGTATTGGTGTTGCTTTGTGCTATGATCAAACATGGGATAATATCCAGGTTCCTCAAAGGGTGAATACCTGGTTTTTACTCCTACAAAGGGAGAGATGAAGAAGCCAGGCACTAATGAAAAGACATTCCAAAACATTTTGACGCTGGTGGATTCAGTGTCAGTTGTGGCTCAGTGGGCGTCATTCTCGCTTTCGAATCAGAAGGTTTTGAGTTCAGGTCCCATTCTGGATTTGTGAGGATATGGTCCACGCTGACAGTCCCAGTGCAACATTGAGGGAACACTGCATTATCGGAAGTGTTATCGGTAGAAGTTAAATCATGCCCATTCTCTTGGGTGGATGTAAAAGATCCCATTGCACTATTTCAAGAAGAACCAGACAGATATCTTCACAATACTGCCTCAACTAACATCGCTTCGGAAAATAAACAGATTATCTGTCACTGTCACAGTGATAGTGGGCACAAATTGACTACCACATTTCTTACATTATAGTGCACTGTAAGTACTTAATTGTCTGTAAAGTACTTGGGATTGTCCTGGGGTCAGAAAAATGCATAAATGCACGTTTGTTCTCTCTCCCATGTTGCGGATGGCCAGCTGCTTGAGTTGTAGATTTTATCATCATTCACTTTGGGTATTCGCACATCTTGCTGTTTCAAACTTTCTTCAACCAACCAATTCTGACACTTTAAGCCTTAACTGCATTAATAATTTATTCCTCTCTCAATTCTATCTGTGTCTCCACAGATCATTCAAGAATTTTTTGTTCCATGCAAAGTATCTCTGTCCCCTTTCCCCTTGGTCCATCAGTGCTACTGTCTGAATTTTAAAAAGCTGATGCTTTGTTGATTCTTTCCAGCTGGCAAATCTTTGGCTGCCCCTGTGTATTGAATTGATTTAAATTATTCTGAAATAAAAATACTGATGATTTGGTTTCCCTTGTATTTCAGATCTGAAAATATTTTGTTAAAATAGCTGACTCCTGGTCCTAGTCACTGTCACAAAAGTATGAGAGAGAGTTTATTTTTGGTTGTCATTTCTCACATAGAACCTCCAATCGCTAGCTCTCACTTTCTCTTCCTTGCTCACTCTTCCTTGCTTACTCTCGTCTTCTGCACTGCTTTTCTCCTAACCTCCAATGTTCACTCACTCACTGTCCCTCATTTATTCACATTCTACCTCACTGTGAAATTATCGCACATGATTTGGTTCCATAACTCTCATTCACTCTCTCTCACTCTGCAGCTCCTCTACATACTTTCTCTCCCCTACTCGTAGTCTCGAAAGAGCAGTACCCGAGATAAGGCTCCATCACTTTCCAATATTCTTGCATTCTTTTCATCTCTGGGTCCATAGCTCCTGAGGAATGTTTGATGGGACAATGTAGAGAGAACTGGTGGTAGCTAGTCAGTGCAAGAGCCAAAGACTATACCTCTATTTTCTACGTCTTTTTTTAAACCTTCACAAATGTTTCTTTCCCATCTATCATGAAGGTCTTGCCACCTTGCTGGTGTTCATGCCTGATTCTGAGCAGCCTATGGATAAAGGCTATGCAGCTCGATGGGAAGTCACACCTGATCCTGTCTTCAAGCAACATCCATACACATAAATATCCCAGAGAGGTTGCTGGAGAGAGATCAGGAGCTGGAACCTGACTGATTCTGTATTCTGTCCATGTTTATTGTTTGAACCTGGCAATCAATGGCCAGCTAACTCTGGCTAAGGCATCTACCCTGGTCTGTATGCTGCTGCTCATTGAGCAACACAGGAAACATTCTCACTCAGTGTGAATAATTAATTGCTTTTCTCCCAATTACACATTTTGCCACAATCCCACATAGAGTCATGATGCAGATAAATACACCATTTGGCCCGTTGAGCTATTTGGCCCACAAGCTCTTTATAAAAGCCACTGTATTTGATTAGTCCCACACTCCTGCCCTTTCCCCATAGCCCTGCAAAAATTACCTTTTTATGTATTTATTCAATTCTCTTTCAATGTTACTGCTCATTCTGCTTTCTTTGTGTTTACAGGCTGCGCATTCCAGATCATCACCTCTCACTGCATAATGAAAAACATCGTCTCCCCAACTTCTTTTGCTAATTATCTTAAATGTTTCTTTGGTTATTAACTCTCCTGCCTGTTGAAACAATTGTGAATATATCATACAGACTGCTCTCTCTTCAAATTCAACTTAGTTGTAAGCAGTTCTTCAGAGACATGCAGGCAGGTTCTTGTTAAAATGACTCTTTGAACAACCGATAAGTACGCATAGACAATTGACTGGAAGCGCATTCTATGCACATTAATAACAGTTCACAGACACAGAACCTTCTCGCACCTATTGCAAAAGTTTGTGTCTGAGTTGTGGTCGGTTAAATGCTGGTCAAACCTGTACTCGGTCTACCTTTCGTGCAGTAGAGTTACTGTAGGTTGCGTGTGTTTGGTTGTTTTTCTTCAGCCTCTGCCTAAGGGTGGAGAGGATATATTTTCACCTTTCCTTTAGTCACCCATCTCTTTCTGGTTGAACAACTGCAAGAGAGAAACTGCCAGCAGTAGAAGCCCAGGCAAATGCCTAACCTCAGCCTCAGTCAGTTGAGTTCCAACTATTCAACACAAGTCCATTTGAGCAGCTTATGGCACTGGCAGACTAAAATACTAAAATGTGCATTAAACTCTTGATTATTCTTAATTCATTGTCAAAATGTAGGCCTCTTTGCCAAGGCCAACATTTCTTCCTAGAATCGTAGATTCCCTACAGTGCAGAAGGAGGCCATTCGGCCCATCGAGCCTCTACCGACAATAATCCCACCTGGGCCCTGTCCTCATAACCCCACGTATTTACACTGCTAAACCCCCGACACTAAGGGACAATTTAGCATGGCCAATCAATTTAACCTGCACATCTTTGGAGTGTGGGAGGAAACTGGAACACATAGACGAAACCCACGCAGACATGGGGAGAACGCGCAAACTTCATACAGGCAGACAGTCACCTGAGGCTGGAATTGAATCCGGATCCCTGGCGCTGTAAGGCAGCAGTGCTAACCACCGTGCCACCCATCCTGAGTTGGTATCAAAGATGATTTCATGCAACTAAGGCGCCTCTTTACCCTCCCCCTAACCTGTGCGATTTCTGCCTTGGGGAGTATTTGATGGAATAGTGTTGTGTATCTAATTTGCACTTAATTTGGAAAGGGGGTAATTACCCTATTTCCCAGCAGTGATTTCCTTCATCTTAACTGAAAACAAATTCATTGGAATATAAGGGTAAATGAGTTTCTCAGATGCGTGAGTTGGTGTTATCTTCTGCCCTAATCTCACTACAAGCAAGGCTGTGTGTTATTAATCCTCTAGCGCTCTGCCCCATATCGGAAACTTTCAATGTCCTGCTACAATGTAATGGCGTTCTGTACTTTTCCATAAGCATCAAGAAAAAAATATTTAAAAACCTGGTCAAGGTCTTGTTTCCATTCCAGGAAGATGGAGTGGGGAGACATTAAGATGGGAAGGTGGAGGGGATGGGACAACAGGTAAGTTGGGTCCCATCACAATCAAACTCTGCTTTGTTCCCAACCTTAAAAGTGGAATTTCTTTAATTCGCTTTCCCCCTTGTCTGCTGAAGGTGCAGACCCTTGATCAGGTGCGGTGCTGCAGAATGCTATCTGTTACTTTGCCCATGCATCCATCAAATAATATTGGCCCAGTTGTGTTGGTTCAATGTTTGACAGTGGTGGAATGCACGATAAACCCAGGTAGCCCTATCCCTGATATTCTCTTGCCCCCACACCACACACATTTTGTGCACACTCTTACAGGAGTGGCTGCTTGATGACTATCAGACTGATTTCCTTCCCTGTTTTTAGCATCCTAAAGCCAATTATAGCATCTCTCTTATAGGCTGAGACCAGCTAACTCATCACGGACCAGGGATTGAATTATTTCTGCCTGAAAGGGATATTGAAGCTGTTACAGTTTAATTGACCAGATTATAAACATCCTTTTTCATGTTGAACTTCAGATTTGCATTTGTTTTCAAGACCTGCAGTGCGGTTATCGCTCGCCCCAAGAATGCTGCTGAGTGGATATGGGAGTTAACCACGCAGTGTAGGATTGGACTTCCAAGTAGATCATTGCAGATTGGGTTGGTAGGATCCTCTCAATAAAGGGAATGAGGCAACTAGTTTGAGCTTCATGACAATCTGGCACTTTTCAGGCTCACTTTCTCTGGTTCCAGTCCACTAATTGCCACATTCAGCCAATTCAACTTCCCACATTGGGATTTGAGCTCCAGAACTAAATCCGTGGCCCTGTCCATGTGACCAATTGGTGCATTATCATAACATTATCGTTATTTCTGGTAATTCCCATGCTTGCTTTGGTTTTTCCCAAACTTGTGGCTGAGAGAAGTTTCTGGAATGTCGATACCCACAAGATGCACACTGCTCACTCTATGCAATACCCATTTGTGTCCATCTTTTTCAATAGCATGTTTTTAAAAAATAAATAAATATATTTTTATTTTCTCAAAGCAAGCGATTGTTAAATTCTTATTTATTTTTAAAATTAGCTTTGGTGCCTGTTTAACCCATCACATTGGAAGCATATTTCTGGCTAAACATTTCAAATTACAATATAGTCAGTATTTTCCATGCTTAATATAGTGTCAATCATGGCAGAGTGGGTGGCATTGTTGATTTAATTGCCACTCCAGAGACCTGAACCCAGAATCCAGACCGATTTCCCCCAGTATGGTACCGAGGGAACATTGTGCAGTTTAAGTTGCCATCTTTCAGATGAGATGTTAAATCTAGGCCACAGAAGTCCTCTCAGGTGGACATTATATATTCCGTTATACTCTTCCAATTAGAGCAGCATGTTCTCCCCAGTATCCAATATATATCCCTCAACCAACCACCAAAATAAAGTACCTGGTTATTTATCTTGGTGGTGTTGTGGGATCTTGCTGTGCATTAATTGGCAGTTAGATTTCCTAAAATACAAGAGTGACTACACTTAAAACAAAATCCTTAATTGTGAAACAATTTGGGATATCCTTAGTTGAAAAATAATGCAGACTTTTTCTTTACAGATTGCATAATTGGGAATGCATTTTTTATTTGGGCTGGGGGACGCTGAACTCGATGGATTGTGCCACTCAGGTACCTGCACATATGAGAGAGCAACAGTGATTTTACTTGAGCCTCATGGAAATTCCACCACCAATGGTGTTGGAATGTGGCTCAAAACATCAATTCTCATCATAATCGCAAGTTATGTCACGCTGGTGAATTGGGTAGATCCGGAGTGAGTCGTACTGAGGAGGGGGTGTCCCTGGGATCACCATGGCGCAAGGTCTTTCTATACGGGTTTCAGGTTGGTCTGGTTGGAATCCGGCATTGGTGTGGTCTTGGGTTGACTGGGCTATGGTTGACGGTGGGTCAGAGTAATGCTTCCGAGCTCGATGGGCTTTGCGCTCCACGTACCACTTCACCACCTTGATGACAGTGATCCACAGGCAGTCGATCAAGATCTCAGTCAGCTCGATGATACAGAGAATGGAGCCACCCATCCAGAATCCAAACTGGCCACCCAGTTTGGAGGGAAGCCAATCAATCTGGAAAAGAGCCAGAAAACCATCAGGAAAAGGTTTCTCTTGCAATATAAATGTATACAAGCACATAGGAAATGTGTGGTAACACAGTGGTAATGTCACTATGCCAGGCTGATGCTCACGGGCCGCTGATTCAAATCCCAACAGGGTAGCTGATAGAATTTGAATAATTAATTAAAAACCTGGTTCCACTAATGGTGACCATGAAACTATCATCTGGAAAAATCCATCTGGTCCCATCCTTTAGGGAGGAAATCTGGTGTCCTTGCCTGGTCTGGTCTAAATGTAACTCCAAACTCACAGCACTGTGATTGACTCTTAAGTGCCCTCTGGAATGTCACTCAGTTCACCAAACCACTACAGAATACAAATAAAACCAGACAGGCCAGCTGACACATCAAAGTGATGGAAGGTGTCATTGACAGTTCTATCAAGCAGTACTGACACAGCAATAACCTGCTCACTGATACTCAGTTTGGGTTCTGCCAGGACCACTCAACTCCTGAAGCTATTACAGTCTTGGTCTAAACATGGACAAAAGAGCTGACCCCAAGAAGTGAGATGAGAATGACTGCACTTGACATCAAGGCAGCATTTGACCAAGCAGAACATTAAGGAGCCCAAGCAAAACTGAGTTAATGGGACTCTCCATTGGTTGGAATCATACCCGGCACAAAGGAAGATGGTTGGGGGCCAATCATCTTCAGCTGCTTCATCAGCGACCTTCCCTCCATCATAAGGTCAGAAGTGAGGTTGCTCACTGATGATTGCGCAATGTAAGCGCCATTTGTGATTCCTCAGATACTGTCTATGTTTCTATGAAGCAGTGCGTGGCCATATGCAGCAAGACCTGGACAACATTCAGGCTTCGGCTAATCAGCGGCAAGTAACATTTGTGACATACAAGTGCCAGGCAGTCACTAAATCCAACAAGAGAGAACTTATCCATCTCTCCTTGGCATTCAATGGCATTACCATCGCTGAATTCCCCAATATCAATATCCTGGAAGAGTGGGGAGAGGGGTTACCATTGTCGAGAACCTAAACTGGACCAGCCACATGGGAGCAGGCCATAAACTGGGAATTCTGGAGGGGGCATCTCACTTCCTGACTCTCCAAAGTTTGTCCACCATCTAGAAGGCATAAGTCAGGGATATTCCCCACTTGCTTGGATGAGCGCAGCTCCAACAACACTCGAGAAGCTCAACACCATCCAGGACAAAGCAGCCCATTCACCACCGAAAATGGCAGCAATGTGTACCATCCACGAAAAGTACTGCTGCAACTCACAATAGCTCCTTTGACAGCACCTCCCAAACCCGTGACCACTAGCACCAAGAGGACAAGTGCCAAATAAAACCTGTGCCACGCAAGTGCCAGGCAACGACATTTTCTCCAAGAAGAGAGAACCTAACCATCTCATTTTGACATTCAATGGCATTATCTTCCCCCGCTATTCTGGGAGTTACATTGATCAAAACCTTAACTGGACTAGTCATACCAATACTGTAGTTACAGGGATGAGTGAGAAGCGCTGAATGGCCTATGTCTACTCCAGATCAGTAGCTGGGAATTCTGTGGTGTGTAATCCACCTCCTGACTCCCCAAAGCCTGTCCATCATCTACAAGTCACAAATCAGGAGTGTGATGGAACACTCTCCATTTGCCTGGAGGAGTGCAGATCCAGCAACACTCAAAAAGCTGAACGCCGTTCAGGATTAAGCAGCCTGCTTAATTGACACTCTATCCACCACCCAAAATATTCACTCCCTCTTCCACCAATGCACAGAAGCAGCAATGAGTACCATCTATAAGAAGCACTGCAGCAACTCACCAAGCCTCCTTTGTCAGCACCTTCCAAACTCACAAACTCTACCATCTAAAAGGACAAGGGCAGTAAGTGCATGGGAACACCACCACCTGCAAAGTCCCCTCCAAGTCACACATCTTCCTGACTTGGAACCATATCCTTCATTATCACTGAGTCAATATCCTGGATCTCCCCACCTGATAACATTTCAGGTGTCTCTCTAGCACATGGACTGCAGTGGTTCAAGAAGGCAGCTCACCACCAGCTTCTTGAGGGCAATTGTGGATGGGCAACAAATGCTGGCCTAGCCAGTGATGCCCACATCCCATTAAATAATAAATAAATAAAAAACATTTGGAACATCAACGCACACGCCATGTACAATCCCCCGATTCCAGACACTACCAATGGATGGGGTGAGATTTTCCCGCCGTGCTCGCCCCAAGGCCAGAAATTCCCGCCCGAGTTCAACGGACCTTTGCATGGTCCATGAGCCACCCACTACAATTCTCATGGTGGGTGGGATGGGAAAATTCCACCCATTGAATCTTCTTCTATACCCAGCCTGTAACTACGCACTCCATTGTGTGACAGTGTCTGGCACTGTGTGCCTCAGATGCAAAGAGTCTGTGAAGCCCACCGATACTTTTGGGGGAATGTAGATTGAAGAGGTTGATGTGCACTGTAGAAACTTACTGTAAGAGCAGGGTCCTCCTGTATCGTCCTGTAATTAATCTCTTGGAAGTAAAGGTTTAATTTCAGGATGTTTGTCCTGCAAAATATTTCAAGTCATGATTAAATGCTGTTTTAGGTTTTATTAGAGTCATAGAGGTTGACAGCATGGAAACAGGCCCTTCGGCCCAACTTGTCCATGCCACCCTTTTTTTTAAAAACCCCTAACTAATCCCAATTGCCCGCATTTGGCCCATATCCCTCTATACCCGTCTTACCCATGTAACTATCTAAATGCTTTTTAAAAGATAAAATTGTACCCGCCTCTACTACTATCTCTGGCAGCTTGTTCCAGACACTCTCTACCCTCTGTGTGAAAAAATTGCCCCTCTGGACACTTTTGTATCTCTCCCCTCTCACCTTAAACCTCTGCCCTCTAGTTTTAGCCTCCCCTACCTTTGGGAAAAGATATTGACTATCTACCTTGTCTATGCCCCTCATTATTTTATAGACCTCTAAAAGATCACCCCTCAGTCGCCTACGCTCCAGAGAAAAAAGTCCCAGTCTATCCAGCCTCTCCTTATAACTCAATCCATCAAGTCCCGGGAGCATCCTAGTAAATCTTTTCTGCACTCTTTCTAGTTTAATAATATCCTTTCTATAATAGGGTGACCAGAATTGCACACAGTATTCCAAGTGTGGCCTTACCAATGTCTTGTACAACTTCAACAAGACGTCCCAACTCCTGTATTCAATGTTCTGACCGATGAAACCAAGCATGCCGAATGCCTTCTTCACCACTCTGTCCACCTGTGATTCCACTTTCAAGGAGCTATGAACATGTACCCCTAGATCTCTTTGTTCTGTAACTCTCCCCAACGCCCTACCATTAACTGAGTAAGTCCTGCCCTGGTTCAATCTACCAAAATGCATCACCTCGCATTTGTCTAAATTAAACTCCATCTACCATTCGTCAGCCCACTGGCCCAATTGATCAAGACCCCGTTGCAATTGGAGAAAACTTTCATCACTGTCCACTATGCCATCAATCTTGGTGTCATCTGAAAACTTACTAACCATGCCCCCTACATTCTCATCCAAATCATTAATATAAATGACAAATAACAGTGGGCCCAGCACTGATCCCTGAGGCACACCGCTGGTCACAGGCCTCCAGTTTGAAAAACAACTCTCTACAACCACCCTCTGGCTTCTGTCAAGAAGCCAATTTTGTATCCACTTAGATACCTCACCCTGGATCCCATGAGATTTAACTTTATGCAACAACCTACCATGCGGTACCTTGTCAAAGGCCTTGCTAAAGTCCATGTAGACAACATCAACTGCACTGCCCTCATCTACCTTCTTGGTTACCCCTTCAAAAAACTCAATTAAATTTGTGAGACATGATTTTCCACTCATAAAGCCATGCTGACTGTCCCTAATCAGTCCTTGCATCTTTAAATGCCTGTAGATCCTGTCTCTCAAAATACCTTCCAACAATTCATCCACCATAGATGTGAGGCTCACAGGCTTTTCCTTGCAACCCTTTTTAAACAAAGGCACAACATTTGCCACTCTCCAATCTTCAGGCACCTCATCTGTGACTATCGATGATTCAAATATCTTGGCTAGGGGACCTGCAATTTCCTCCCTAGCCTCCCACAATGTCCTGGGATACACTTCATCTGGTCCCGGGGATTTATCTACCTTGATGCGCTTTAAGACTTCCAGCACCTCCCTCTCTGTAATATGTACACTCCTCAAGACATCACTATTTATTTCCCCAAGTTCCCTAACATCCATGCTTTTCTCAACAGTAAATACTGATGAGAAATATTCATTTAGGATCTCACCCATCTCTTGTGGACCCGCACATAGATGACTTTGTTGATCCTTATGAGGCCCTACTCTCTCCCTTGTTACTCTTTTGCCCTTTATGTATTTGTAGACGTTCTTTGGATTCTCCTTTGCCTTATCTGCCAAAACAATTTTGTGTCCCCTTTTTGCCCTCCTGATTTCTCTCTTAACTCTACTCCTACAACCCCTATACTCTTCAAGAGATTCACTTGATCCCAGCTGCCTATGCATGTCATGTGCCTCTTTCTTCTTCTTGAGCAGGGCCTCAATATCCCGAGTCATCCAGGGTTCCCTACTTCTGCCAGCCTTGCCCTTCACTCTAAGAGGAATGTGTTTACCCTGAACCCTGTTTAACACACTTTTGAAAGCCTGCCACTTACCAGACATCCCTTTGCCTTCCCACAGACTCCCCCAATTAACTTTTGAAAGTTCCTACCTGATACCATCAAAATTGGCCTTGCCCCAATTTAGAATTTTAACTTTTGGGACAGACCTATCATTGTCCATAGCTATCTTAAAACTAATAGAATTATGGTCACTGGTCCCAAAGTGATCCCTCACTAACACTTCTGTCACCTGCCCTTCATTATTTCCCAAGAGGAGGTTAAGTTTTGCCCCCTCTCTAGTCGGGCCATCCACATACTGAATGAGAAATTCCTCCTGAATACACTCAACAAATTTCTCTCCATCCAACCCTCTAATACTATGGCTGTCCCAGTCAATGTTGGGAAAATTAAAATCTCCGACTATTACCACCCTATTTTTCTTGGAGCTTTCTCTAATCTCCTTACATATTTGCTCCTCAATTTCTCACTGACTATTTGGGGGCCTATAATACAACCCTATCAAAGTGATTTCCCCCTTTTTATTTCTCAGTTCTACCCATATAGACTCAGTGGCCGAACCCTCGGATATATCCCCTCTCAGTACGGCTGTGATGTTTTCCCTAATCATAAGTGCAACTCCCCCTCCTCTCTTACCTCCTATTCTATCTTTCCTATAGCATCTGTACCCTGGAACATTAAGCTGCCTGTCCTGTCCCTCCCTTAACCATGTTTCAGTAATTGCTATAATATCCCAGTCCCACATACCTATCAATGCCCTGAGTTCATCGGCCTTGCCCGTCAGGCCTCTTGCATTGAAATAAATGCAGTTTAATCTGGACTTCCCTTGCTCTCTGTCTTGCTTTTGCCTGATCTGTCTGGTACTAGGATTACTGACTGCCTTTACTAATTAATGTGCTCTCTTTAACTTCTGTGCTATCCTCAAACTTCTCTTCTGTCTCCCTACTGCTTTGGATCCCACCCCCCTGCCAAACTAGTTTAAACCCTCCCGAGTGGATGTTAGTCCCCCTCCAGTTCAAATGTAACCCATCCCTCTTGAACAGATCAGCCCTTCCCCAGAAAAGATCCCAATGATCCAAAAATCTAAATCCCTGCCCCCTGCACCAGCTCTCAAGCCAGGCATTCATCTGCCTAATCCTCCTATTCCTACTCTCACTAGCAATTGGTACCGATGGTAGTCCTGAAATTACTACCTTCGAGGTCCTGCACGTTAGTCTTCTGCCTAACTCTCTATATTCACATTTCAGGACCTCATCCCTTTTCCATCTATGTCGTTGGTACCAATATGTACAACTACCTCTAGCTGCTCACCCTCCCCCTTAAGAATGTCCTGCAACCGCTCAGAGACATCCTTGACCCTGGCACCAGGGCGGTAACACACCATCCTGGAGTCTCGATTGTGGCCACAGAAGCACCTGTCTGTGCCTCTAACTAGCGAGTCCCCTATTACTACTGCTCGCTTGCTCTTTGCCCGACCCTGTCCCACAGCAGAACCAGCTGTGGTGTCACAGGCCTGGCTGCTGCTGGTATCTCCCCCTGACAGGCTATCTCCCTCAACAACATCCAAAACGGTATACCTGTTTGAAAGGGGAATAGCCACAGGAGACTCCTGCACTACCTGCCTGCCTCTCCTGGCAGTCACCCATCTACCTGTCTGAACCTGTGGTGTGACAACCTCCCTGTAACTAGTGTCTATCACACTATATTCTCAGATATATCCTGCCCATTTAGATATAGCAGTACTTGTGCTTATCTCAGTGCTCCAGCATATCTTTCCAGTTCTATTGTTTTCACTTCCCCACTTCTAATTTTAAAGATTATGACCCTTATTATGGCCCTTAAGGACTCTTCTTCCCCCCCCCCCTCACCCAATGCCCATGGGAAATGGTTTCTCTTTATCTACTTATTGAATCCTTTAATCTTTTAAATACTTAAATTGGATGATCCCTCAACCTTCTAAACTCGAGGGAATGTTGTAAATGTTGTATATAGTTTGCTAGGTCTCCTGAAGAGGTTCTGAGTCTAACAATAATTGTTTATTATCATATAGCAGCTATATATATATGTGTACAGTATAAGTTCTAACCTCGGAGTTGTCTCCATGCTTGCATTTACACATGTCTCTGTCCAGTACAAGACTACCCTCCAAACTTGGATCATGTGTTCCTTTACATCACAATGTGGGTGGTACTGCACTCAGTCCTGCGTTAACCCTTTTTATGCCAGACCTTTACACTGCAGGGAACACTTTGGCTGCCAAACTTTGATACAATCCTGCAAAATGCTTTGTGACATTTTCCTACATTAATGGTGCTTTATAAATGTGAGTTATTCTCGTAAACCCTAACCTATACATCAGACAATGTATTCTCGACTGCGTCTGCTGTTCATAGCCCTTAGCAGATTACCAGTACCGGGTGTTGGAAAGCTCAAAAGTCCTCTCCAGAATCCTCCAAATATATTTTAGGATCTGGGAACATGAACCCTGTGATTTGGCTGACTCTGGGAGCTCACCTGTTTACAGTAACAGCAGCTGAGGAATCCCTCTCGTATGACAAGATGTGGTAAATCCAGTCCTAAATTTTAGATTAAAAAAGGATTTTTAGATACTTTTATTAATGGATTTCTGCAGCAAACCTCCCATTGATGATCAGATTTATCCAATGAGTCATAAAAACCAGGACTTCCAAGTTTGCATCTGTGGGCTGTACTGAGATGGTTGACTCCAGCCAGGACAGAATTAGGTAACTATGCATTAAGGAAGGGTCAAATCAGCCAAGTGATCTCAGTCATTAACCCATTCCAAAGAGCTTGCCGTGCAAAAATTGTCTGTTGCATTTTCCACATTACAACAGTGATTGCACTTCAGAAGTACTTTAACCATCTAGTATATTGGGATGTCCAGAGATCATGGAGGGTTATTTATTCTTGTTTACTTGGACAGTTGATAGGTGGTTACTCTCAGGCCAGCTGACCAGGGTCTGAAAGAATGAAGTGGCAAGTGGACATGCCTGGGCTGAGGAGTAACTGCCAAGTCCTGGAACTAAAATTCATAGTCAGTACAATAGGTAAGCACACTGCATGCTTGAAAAAGAAATATATATTAGTTGACTGTTTCAGGTATGGCTCAATCGTAATTCAGGCATCGTGTTCAACCCTTTAAACCATAGTGGTTTTCTACATAGAAGGAGGCCCATTGTATCAATGCTAGATCTTTGCCGTGTCAGTGAACCCTAATCCCTATGCCCTGCTCTGTCTCCATAGCCCTGTATCAATCCACATTTACTCCCACTGCCTGCTTCTCACGCCATAGCCCCAAACTTACTCTGATTCACATTTTTTACCTTATTTTCCTTTAAGACACCATTCTCTCTGCCTTTACCCCAAACATTCTCTGCGGCAAAGTGTGTCATTCAACCCCCTGTAAAAAGAAATTTCAGTAAGAGTTTTAACAACACCAGGTTAAAGTCCAACAGGTTTATTTGGTAGCAAATGCCATTAGCTTTCGGAGCGCTGCTCCTTCATCAGATGGAGTGGATATCTGCTCCCAAACAAGGCACATAGAGACACAAAATCAAGTTACAAAATACTGATTAGAATGCGAATCTTTAGAGCTAATCAAGTCTTAAAGATACAGACAATGTGAGTGGAGGGAGCATTAGGCACAGGTTACAGAAATGTGTATTGTCTCCAGACAGGACAGCCAGTGAGATTCTGCAAGTCCAGGAGGCAAGCTGGGGTTACTGATAGTGTGACTGATAGTGGACCTGCAGAATCTCACTGGCTGTCCTGTCTGGAGACAATACACATTTCTTTAACCTGTGCCTAATGCTCCCTTCACTCACATTGTCTGTATCTTTAAGACTTGATTAGCTGTAAAGATTCGCATTCTAATCAGTATTCTGTAACTTGATTTTGTGTCTCTGTGCCCTGTTTGAGAGCAGATATCCACTCCATCTGATGAAGAAGCAGGGCTCCGAAAGCAAATGGCATTTGCTACCAAATAAACCTGTTGGACTTTAACCTGGTGTTGTTAAAACTCTTACTGTGTTTACCCCAGTCCAACGCTGGCATCTCCACATCAAAATAAATTTCTCCAGACCTCTCCCCTCACTCTCAGTAATAATTTAATATCTAATTTAGAATTGTTTTCTTAGTTGATGTGAAATTACCAAGATACATTTACTACCTTCCCTGTCTTCCATCCCTAACGTGTGTAGTTCTGTTGGTCTCATTTGCACTGTACCTTCCCCAGGTGACAATGTATGATGCTGGCTAATGAGGGTCAGCATCACAGATTTGCCACGGATGGCACAGCTTCTCCTTCTGGCAACTGTCGAGAATAGGAACCTGGATGATTTCACTCCTCACCCACAGCCCAAAGACAATGAGGCCAATTATCACTTACAGTCCCCATCCCAGCTGGTATCAGCACACATTGAGAAGGGGGGGGGGTGCAGGGAAGCAAACTGTATTCTGGGATGCTCCTGTTTTGAATATCTCATTACCACATTAAGAAGTCTCACAGCACACAGTTAAAGTCCCACCAGGTTTATTTGGAATCACGTGCTTTCGGAACGCTGCTCTTTCATCAAATGAATCACTTGATGAAGGAGCAGCACTCCGAAAGCGCATGATTCCAAATAAACCTGTTAGACTTTAACCTGGTGTTGTGAGACTTCTTACTGTGCCCACCCCCAATCCAACGCCGGCATCTCCACATCATCATTACCACATATGCAGTTTCCAACTCAGCCACTGAAGGAACTGAGCAGATATTATTCAATTTGTACTGGAGGTCCGGGCCTACCTCGGAGGATTCGGATGGCCAATCTGCCATAGAGATGGTCAGTTTGTACTCAGTCTCACTGTAAGTAAACAAGATGCTTGAATGAGTTACTCCCAACAAATCCAGTGTTCATTAAACCTATCGTAACATCCCAAAACACATTGATTTGATTTGATTTGATTTATTATTGTCACGTGTACTGGGAGACAGTGAAAAGTATTGTTTCTTGCGTGCTGTACAGGCAAAGCATACCATTCATAGAGTACATAGGGGAGAAGGAAAGGATAGAGTGTAGAATATAGTGTTGCAGTTACAGGTAGAGTGAAGAGAAAGATCAGCTTAATATATAATAATACCATTCCAAAGTCTGATGGCAGCAGGGAAGAAGCTGTTCTTGAGTTGGTTGGTAGGTGTTTTCAGGCTTTTGTATCTTTTTCCCAATGGAAGAAGGTGGAAGAGAGTATGCCTGGGGTGCGTGGGGACCTTGATTAAGCTGGTTGCTTTCCCGAGGCAGCGGGAAGTGTAGACAGAGTCAATGAATGGGAGGCTGGTTTGCATGATGGACTGGGCTACGTTCACAACCCTTGTAGTTTCTTGATGTCTTGGACAGAGCAGGAGCCATACCAAACTGTGATACATTCGGATAGCATGCTTTCTATGGTGCATCTGTAAAAATTGTTAAGAGTCGTAGCAGACATGCTGAATTTCCTTAGCTTCCTGAGAAAGTAGAGGCGTTGATGGGTTTTCTTAACTATAGCGTTGGCATGGAGGGTCCAGGACTGATTGTTGGTGATCTGAACACCTAGAAACTTGAAGCTCTCAATCATTTCCACTTCATCACCATTGATGTCGATAGTGGCAGGACCTTCACTATGCTTTCTGAACTTCATGACTATCTCCTTCGTTTTACTGACATTGAGGGAGAAATTATTGCTGTCTCACCATTTCATCAGATCCTCTATCTCTTTCCTGTATTCCATTTCGTCGTTGTTTAAGATAATTGACTTCAGCATCCTTCTGATTTACAAGCTGATCCATTGCCTCGCTTTCCATACCCTCAGACTGCCCTTCATTCCAATACGTACTCTTTATTCTTTAGGGCACTGGATCCTTTTCCTGATTGCTGGGGATGCTGGGCCTCATTCTCAGAGCAGTGCAGCCAACTTGCTTACATACGAACATATGAATTAGGAGCAGAGTAAGCCACTCAGCCCTTCAAGCCTGTTCCTTCATTCAATAAGAGGTGGGAATCCCAATATACTGCTGACATCCACTTTGAGCGCCTACTCTTCCCTCAAGTGTCAGGGCTCATATGCTTTACATATTTTGGGAAGGCATCATGTGCACTGCGGGGGATGGAGGGGGCGGCGGTGTGGTGTGTGTGTGGGAACAGTGGAAAGATGGAATGCCAAGTTGGACTCTTGAGGTTTGGCAGTGGCCTTACCACAAAGAAAAACAGTTTTGTTCTCTTTCGGCAATTTTTAGAGTGGGGTTTATCTGAACAATTGGGCCAATGCAGTCTTGCAGTCCCTGAACAAAGACACGAGAGGATATCAGGGAACACAGAGAGTGACCAGTATCTTGAATGCCCTCCAGGAGTGGAGACAAAAGGGACAAATTGTGACAATAAAGTGACAGAGGATGGGGGAAGGGCCCTAATGGCTTCCCTGGACTATATGTTTGAAAGTTAAGAGGTACAGTACTCACTTGCAGGGCTGCTTGCAGCTCTCCAGGCACTCTGAATGCTCTGCTTCTATCTGCTGCTTCAGGTGGTAGTAACAGTAACCTAGTGGATATAGAACAGTGGATGTTAGAACCAAGAAACAGGCCATTCAGCCCCAGATCTACAACTCACATGACCAACTCTAGTGTCATTTCCCTGACTTGATGCATTATATTTCCCTCAGATTGTTCATCTAATTCTCCTTCTGGCAATGAATTTGATGATCTAATAACTGTGTGAAAAACCTCCTTCTGCCCTCTCACTGTATACTACCAGCCCTAATCCTGTGTTTATGTCCCTTTTAGTGATCCATTCGTGTGTGAAAATATTTTTTAGTGTTGTAATATTAACATCCATCCTTATCAACATGAACAGAAAACAGAGAGTAGAAATAAACGGAATATTTTCAGATTGGCATGCTGTAATGAATAGGGTACCGTAAAGATCAGTACAGGACATCAGCAATTTACCATCTACATCAATGACTTACACCAAGTGTAATGTACCCAAGTTGCGTAAATGGCCCAAGTTTTATTATGATACAAAGTTAGGTGGGAAAGTGGCCGCAATGATATGTATAGACAGGTTATGTCAGTGGACAGTAACATGGCAAACAGGATATAACCTGGGGAAATGTGAAGTTATCTACTTTGGAATGAAAAATAGAAAAGTGGAATATTTTTTAAAAGGGCAAGAGCCTGGAAAATGTTGGTATCAGAGGAACATGGGTGTCCTTGTATACAAATCACAGAAAGTTAACATGCAGGTACAGCAAGAACTTAGGAAAGCAAATAGCATGTAAGTCTTTCATACAAAGCAATTGGAGTGCCAAGAGTAAATAAGTCTCATTATAATTAATACAATGCCAACACCCGGAGACTAATGTGTAGAGTTTTGGACTCTACTTAAAGAAAGATACATTTGCCTTAAAGGAGTACAACAAAGTTTCACTAGACTGATTCTAATGATGAGAGGATTTTCTATAATGAGAGATTGAGTAAACTCAGCCTATATACTCCCCATTATTTAGAAAAATAAGAGGTGATCTAATTAAAACAAAGTTTCTAGGGTGCTTGACAGGATAGATACCAGGAGGATGTCTCCCCTGGCTGGGGAATATAGAAATAGGGGTCACAGCCTCAGAATAAGGTGTCAGCGTTTAGGACTGAGATGAAGAGAAATTGTCCAGTCAAAGGGTTGTGAATCTTAGGAATTCTCCATCCTAAAAGGCTGTTCATGCTCAGTCAGTATGTCTATTCAAGGCAGCGGCTGATAGGTTTTTGGATACCAAGGGAATCGAGGAATATGGGGATGATGTAACAAAGTACATTTGAAGAAATCAATCATGATTTTAGTGAATGGTGAAGCAGGCTTGAAAGAGCAAAAATTCTACACCTGCTCATGTTTCTTGTGTTCTTACTTACATGAGCCAGCCATTGGAAGCAGATTAATTCACTCTGTATATTCAGTGCATGATCCTGTCAGTTTAATACACTCTCTGCACTCAGAAATGGGACCCTTTAGATCCAACACAGTATCAATATTCAGAGATGGGTCTTGTTGGTTTAATACATTCTGTATTCAATTACAGAATCCTGTCAGTTTAAGACACTCAATGTTCAGAGATGGAACCAATGATTCCTCTAACTTTGTTTGCTATGTGCTGTGGCACTGTGCATTCCCTTTAAATATTGACATGTGACCGGGTGTACATGCATCTTAAGAGAGCATTGCTTGAATGCAGCCTGCTTGTTTTCCTGTGTGACAAGTTCCCGATTGCTGCATGGTTACCCATTCGCACAGCGTAGAAGGATCATTGGACAGGATCCTGTCTAGATTTACCCCAGTTGGGATTGTCCTTGTTGTTACAGTAATACGCCCCCTCTGGTAGAGGAAAGTTGTGATGTCCACACCCACAAAACTTCACCATGTGATCCTGGAGACAGGAACGGAGACAGGTCTGAGAATAAAACATAACCAGAACATTAGAGAAACCATCATCATAGAGGTTTAATTCCCAGATTAAGTAAATTTACGACAGTTTCCTGACCTGCCAATGAAGGTGCACAATCTTAATCCCAGTAAACCTCTCTATTCCCTCCCAAGATCTCAATTAGATCAAACCCCTTCTAGCGAGAGTCGATGACTGTGGAGTCCATACTCCAGTGGGAGCTAATGCCTGTGGAATCTACACCCCATTGAGAGCCAGTGTCTGGAATCCTTTCCCTAGTTAAAGCCAGTGCCTATGGAACCTCCAACCAGAAAGACTAGCCTCAAGATCGAAATCCAGTTGAGAATGTTGGCTTTGTGAAAAGGAAATTGTGATTAACTAATTTATTTTGAGTAAATAACAAGCAAGGTGGATAAAGGGGAACATATAGATGTGGTGTACTTGGCGTTCCAAAAGGCATTTGATGAAGTGCCACATCAAAGGTTATTCCACAAGCTCAGAGAATATGGTGTAGGGGGTAACATATTAGTATGGATGAAGGATTGGTTAGCTAACAAGTAATAGAATGTAGGGGTAAATGCATCTTTTTTAGGTTGGCAAGCTGTGACTAGTGGAGTGAGAGCTGGGGCCTCAATGATTTACAATCTATATCAATGGCTTGGATTCAGGGACCAAATATTGTATTTTTTGTTTCTCTTCCTACACCTGGAGGTGCACTAGGCAGGAGGCTGACAGGAAAGTGGAGTTCAGATTGTAACCAGATTAGCTATGATCCTTTTGAATGGCAGAAGAGGCTCAAAGGACCGAATGCCCGACTCCTGTTCCTAAGTCCCAAATTCCTACAAAGGCAGAGCAAAGCAGAGGAAAAGAGACAGGAACATCTTTGATTAAGGGCTAAAGTACCTGCATTGTGTAGGTGGTATTGTAAAGAGTCTTCACATCCACATCCGAACCATCAAATGTACAGTGACTGTAGGAACCACCCAGACGCACAATTTCATCCTGGCCAGAGACAGAAGACATGGGCACTTAAGAATTATAAACTTGCATTTATATGGCACCTTTCATGACCTCAGGATATCCTACAACCCTTTTTAGTCAATTAGTGCTTTTGAATTTAGTTGCTGTTGTAATGTAGGAAAACTAACAGCTACTTTACACGCAGGATAACACCAGAAACAGAAATGTGATAATGACCAGAACATCTGTTTTAGTGATGTGTGGGGAGGGGTAAATATTGACTAGGACACCAGCAAGAACTCCCCTGCTCTTTTTAAAGAGTGCTATGGCATCTTTTATATCCACTTGAGAGGGGAGACAAAGTTTAATGTCTCTAATTCAATGTCTCATCCAAATGGCAGCATTCCTGACAGTGCAGCATTGACTACACTAAAGTGTCAGCCTGGATTATGTGCTCAACTCTCTGGAGTTAAGGTCTTCATCACGAGGGTGGTGGTGGTGGATGGAAAATTTTCAGATTGGAGACAGGTTGCTAGCGGAGTGCCGCAGGGATCAGTGTTTGGTCCTCTGCTCTTTGTGATTTTTATTAATGACTAAGAGGAGGGGGCTGAAGGGTGGATCAGTAAATTTGCTGATGACACCAAGAGTGGTGGAGTCGTGGATGAGGTGGAGGGCTGTTGTAGGCTGCAAAGAGACATAGATAGGATGCAAAGCTGGGCTGAAAAATGGCAAATGGAGTTTAACCCTAATAAATGTGAGGTGATTCATTTTGGTAGGACTAATTTAAATGTGGATTACAGGGTCAAAGGTAGGGTTCTGAAGACTGTGGAGGAACAGAGAGATCTTGGGGTCCATATCCACAGATCTCTAAAGGTTGCCACTCACGTGGATAGAGCTGTGAAGAAGGCCTATAGTGTGTTAGCTTTTATTGACAGGGGGTTGGAGTTTAAGAGCCATGGGGTTATGCTGCAACTGTACAGGACCTTGGTGAGACCACATTTGGAATATTGTGTGCAGTTCTGGTCACCTCACTATAAGAAGGATGTGGAAGTGCTGGGAAGAGTGCAGAGGAGATTTACCAGGATGCTGCCTGGTTTGGAGGGTAGGTCTTATGAGGAGAGGTTGAGGGAGCTCGGGCTGTTCTCTCTGGAGCAGAGGAGGCTGAGGGGAGACTTAATAGAGGTTTATAAAATGATGAAGGGGATAGATAGAGTGAACGTTCAAAGACTATTTCCTCAGGTGGATGGAGCTATTACAAGGGGCATAACTATAGGGTTCGTGGTGGGAGATATAGGAAGGATATCAGAGGTAGATTCTTTACGCAGAGAGTGGTTGGGGTGTGGAATGGACTGCCTGCAGTGATAGTGGAGTCAGACACTTTAGGAACATTTAAGCGGTTATTGGATAGGCACATGGAGCACACCAGGATGATAGGGAGTGGGATAGCTTGATCTTGGTTTCAGATAAAGCTCAGCACAACATCGTGGGCCGAAGGGCCTGTTTTGTGCTGTACTGTTCTATGTTCTATGACCGAGCATAAAGAATGATGGGTTAAATCCAATGGCTCAGAGGGTAGTACACCGCCTTCTGTGGCACTGAGTCAAACAATCTAAGGAAAATCATGGCCTCGGCTGATTTGGCGGTCATCATCTGGCCCAATGCTCCAATCAAGAAACCAAAATGAAGGAGCTGAGAGCTCTAAGGAAGATTGTCACCCCTCCATCTCGCACCAGGGGTGGAATTTTCCTGTCCCACCCGCCACGGAGATTGTAGCAGGCGGGACACGGACCATGCAAAGGTCCAATTATCTCGGGCGGGATTTTCCGACCTTGAGGCAAGTGTGGCCGGAAAATCCCACTTCAGGTGTCTTGCTTGTATTTCAACTCAGTTCCTAGACTGAAGGAGAGTCTATCCCTCACTCCCACAATTTGTTATGCAGTGCCAACTGCTACACCTACCACAAATATGCCAATGGAGGTCTCTGTGCCAGGCCTGGCATACAGGCCCAGATCCTGGAGGAACGGGTAGCTATTCTGCTGGTGTAGCATGAACCTGGCTCCAGCTGCAATGGAGAGAAAGGGGTTGTAATCCTCCTGAGAGATGTCCAGCACCAGCTTCAGCCCTGCACACAAAGACCAACCGTCAGTTCATGACAGATCCCCTCGGCTGTATCACTAGGAAGACTGGAAGAACATTCATCTCTATGTACACATTAACACTGAGTAAAACATGTTTTTTATTTGGTCTCAGGATATCACTGACAAAGTCAGCAACAGGTTAGCAATTATTACCCATCCCTAGTTACCCTGAGACAATGTTGATGTGACTGAGTTAATTGCTGGGCCACTTCAGAGGCAGTTGAAAGTTAGCTATGTTGATATGGCCCAAACTGGGTAAGGATGGTAGATTTTTCCTGGAGACTCTCAATTAAACAGTGTCACTTGACTTGGCATTTGAGAGAGAGAGAGTGAGAGAGAGGAGAGAAATGGAGACAGTGACTAAAACATGGAGGAAAGAAACAAACCAAGAGCAAGAGGCAGAGCTGATGAGGAACAGAGAGAGGTGGATAGATAGAAAGAAACAGCGTGGGAAAGAGATAGACAGAGACAGGTAGAGTGAAAGGGAGAGAGACTGATGCATGCACAAGTACACAAAATGTTGTGCAAGGGAAGTTAAGGAAGGTTTTAAAGATGTGAAAAGAGATTGCACACTCTGAAGACTTGGGACAGTCACTGGTGAATTATGGGATTGCTCCATTTATACAACTGAAACTTTAGTTTTAAGAAACTATTGCTAACTGGCACAAAAAAAATACAAGGCAAGCTGTACCAAACTCTGCACCAGGATTGGATGTCACCAGCGCTTCTGTCTCAGAGCCCCAGTTGAAGATGTAACAGTTTCCGTAGGTTGGATGCATCAACTGTGTGAAGTTTCTGAAATACAAGAGAGCCATTTTATCCTCATCTTCTTTCAGCTGTGTTCCATTTTTATTGGGCATGCTGTTTTTATACCCCCCCCAAAGGCTCTAGATAACATTCCGGTCTGCATTGTGTTAGCTGACAGAACAGTGGGATAATCACAATTGGGGTCCATACTGTAAAGTTAAAGAGGTTCAGTCAGAGGGGAGACCTCTCTCTCTGCACTCCTGCTCAGGCAGCAATAGAATTCTACCTCATTGAATTATGAATTTCAAACCATGGGTAGCAGGTGGCGTGGTGGCACAGTGGTTAGCACTGCTGTCTCACAGCCCCAGGGACCAGGGTTCAATTCCCGGCTTGGGTCACTGTCTGTGTGGAGTCTGCATGTTCTCGCCGGGTCTGTATGAGTTTCCTCCCACAGTCCAAAGATGTGTAGGTTAGGTGGATTGGCCATGCTAAATTCCCCCTCAGTGCACCTGAACAGGCACCGGGGTGTGGCAACGAGGGGATTTTTACAGTAACTTCATTGCAGTGTTAAAGTAAGCCTGCTTAGGACACTAATAGATAAGCATTAAAAAAATTATGAGTTACTCGTGCTAGCTCTTTGACTAGAGTTAAAGTCAACTATAGTCATTTAGGTAAAGTATTAGACTTAACCATACAGCTAAAGGGATGGAAACCCAGTCTGAGGAGATCAACAAGCAGAAATAACCTCCCTCCAAGATTTGGGCACCACATAGCTTTATTCTTATTCTATCATGTTAGGGATGTGAACATCATTGGCAAGGCCAGAGTTTATCATCTAACCCTAATTGCCCTTGAGAAAGTGCTGATGAGCTGTCCATGTGGTGTAGGTACATCCACAGTGCTGTTAGAAAGAGGGTTCCAAGACTTTGACCCAGTGACAGCGAAGGGCTGGCAATATAGCTCCAAGTCAGTATGATGTGTGGCTTGAAGGGAAACTTGCAAGTGGTGATGTTCCTTTGCATCTGCTGCCCTTGTTCTTCTAGTTGGTAGAGGTTGTTGATTTGGAAGTTGTTGTCTAAAGAACTTTGGCAAGTTACTGCAGTGTATCTTGTAGATGGTGCACATTGCAGTCACAATGTACTGATGGTGGTGGTGTGGATGTTTAATCTTTATGGATTTAGGTAACAACTGATCCCATCAGTCAAATGGTGCAAAATTGGTTGGAAGATCATCCCTCCCCATTTGGACAAAATGGCAGTCTTGCAACTTAAGGTCCTTAGAAATAATGCTTCCTTCCAGTGCAGGAAGGGATCCAAGAACTTACTCAAGGTTACAGGGCTGCCCACCGAAAACACAGGCCAGAATAAAATCTTTGCCCTGCTCGCCCATCATCCTGCGGTCTGACTGAGGCATGTTGGACAGGATGCTTATGTAGTGGAGGGAGTACCATTCACTCATTGCCTCCACAACCGTGCTGAAGTTTCTGTATAAACAGCTTGACCTGTCTTGATTGCACTAGGAGAACAGAAAGAAGGTGTTACACTCTGTGTACAATTCATTCATTGTACCTACGCTGTACACATTGCATATGTGCTCACACTACATGCACTGTACTTATTAACTTGATTAACACTACACCAATACTAAACAAATGTTGCTTGAAACACTGCAAAAAAATGCACTCAACAAGTATGCGCCCAGCCATACACATACATCTATACACAAGCACTGTACTGTCTATGCTCACCAGTTGCAGTGCCACCTTGTAGGTTTCTGTCTGTGGCCGGTTCCATGTTGCTGAGTGGGTTTGACTTTGATCAGATCCCAGGATGTGTAGCACAGTCTCCTCCCCCTGGTCATTCTTCTCGATAATCACTAGTGAGGCTACCTTGCTCCAGTCCGTCTGTGATAGCAGGAGATCCTCTGGAATTGTACGGTTCTGTTTGTAAATGTAAATACGTTCCAATGCAAGTTTGGCAAACTTGTCCAAATGCTGCAACAACTGTTTGGATCGTGTGTATCTGAAACAGAGAACAGACTGTGTCAAAATCAAGAACCAAGAGACCAAGAAAGGAACAGTAGGCCACTTAATTCCTTGAGCTTGTTCCACCATTCAATGACAATTTGGCTGATCTCTGACATAATACCATAGACATAGACTATGTCCCATATCCCTTAATATTTTTGGTTAGCAAAAATTTATCGATCTCGGCTGCACGGTAGCACAGGGGTTAGCACTGCTGCCTCACAGCGTCAGGGACCCAGGTTCTACCAAGATACCACCAACACGTCTCCAATTCCACCAGAGGCCCAAACATCCTAGACCACTGCTACACAAATATCAAACATGCCTACCGCCCTATCGCTCACCCACACTTGGCAAATCAGACGATAAGGCTGTGCTCCTGCTCCCGACTTACAAGCAAAAACTGAAATGGGAAAATCCAAAGAGCAAAGAACAAAGATCCCTTCGGCCCTCCAAGCCTGCACCGACCATGCTGCCCGACTGAACTAAAACCCCCTACTCTTTCAGGGACCGTATCCCTTTATTCCCATTCTATTCATGTATTTGTCAAGACACTTCTTAAAAGTCACTATCATATCTGCTTCCACTATCTCCCCCATTAAAGAAAGTCATGCAATATTGGTCCGAGGAATCGGATGTTCTCCTACAGGACTGCTTCGAGTCAGTGGACTGGTCAATATTTAAAATCTCAGTGACCAACCCAAACAAGTACGCCACTACAGTAACTGACTTCATTAGTAAGTGTGTAGAAGACTGTGTGCCAAAGAAGCAAATCCGTGTGTTTCCCAACTGGAAACCATTGATGAACAGGGATAGCCACTGCTTGCTGAAGTCCAGGTCTGAGGCGTTCAAGTCAGGCGACCCTGACCTATACAAGAAATCCAGATAGGATCTACAGAGATCCATCAAAGATGCCAAAGACAGCACTGGACCAAGCTCGAGTCCCAGGCTAGCCACACAGGCTCCCACCGACTACGGCAAGATCTGCAAGACATAACAGTCTACAAGATGAAGGCATGTAGAATCACTGGCACCAATGCACCCCTCCCCGATGAGCTCATTCTATGCCCGTTTTGAAGAAGAGGTCAGCGAGAGCGAGCCCTCCACTCTGGAAGCCTCAGATGAACCTGTATCTGAGGTCACCATTGCAGACATCAGAGCAGCCTTCTCAAAATTTGGAGGTGACTGGCCCAGTTGGGGTACCCGGACGAGCACTCAAGTCCTGTGCGGACTAGCTGGCAGGGGCATTCGCAGACATCCTTAATCTTTCTTTACACCAATCTGAGGTCCCTATCTGCTTCAAGAAGATGACCACCATCCCAGTACCAAATAAAAGCCAAGCAGCGTGCCTTAATGACTATCATCTAGTGGGTCTGACATCCATCATCATGAAGTGCTTCAAAAGGTTAGTCATGGCACAAATTAATTCTGGCCTCCCAGATTTTCTGGATCCACTACAGTTCGCCTATCGCCACAATAGGTCCACAGCAGACGCCATCTCCTTGGCCCTGCACTCAACCCCAGAACACCTAGATAACAAAGACAACTATGTCAGACTCCTATTTATTGATTACAGGTCAGCCTTTAACACCATTATTCCTATGAAACTCCTCCAAACTCCGTGGCCTGGGCCTCGGCTCCTCCCTCTGCGACTGAATCCTAGACTTCCTTACCCACAGACTGCAATCAGTAACGATAGGCAACAACACCTCCTCCATGATCCTCAACACCGGTGCCCCACAAGGCTGTGTCCTCAGCCTCTTACTATACTCCTTAAACGCTTATGACTGTGTGGCCAAATTCCCCTCCAACTCGATTTTCAAGTTTGCTGATGACACCACTGTAATGGGTTGGATCTCAAACAATGATGAGACAGAGTACAGGAAAGAGGTAGAGAATCTGGTGAAATGGTGTAACGGCAATAATCTCTCCCTCAATGTCAACAAAATGAAGGAGATAGTCATTGACTTCAGGAAACACAGTGGAGGACATGCCCCTGTCTACATCAATGGGGATGAAGTGGAAATGGTCGAGAGCTTCAAGTCTCTAGGTGTCCAGATCACCAACAATCTGTCCTGGTCCCCCCATGCCGACATTATAGTTAAGAAAGCCCACCAATGCCTCTACTTTCTCAGAAGACAAAGGAAATTTGGCATGTCAGCTACGACTCTCACCAACTTTTACAGATGTACCATAGAAAGCATTGTATCTGGTTGCATCACAGCTTGGTATGGCTCCTGCTCTGCTCAAGACCGCAAGAAACTACAAAGGGTTGTGAATGAAGCCCAGTCCATCACGCAAACTAGCCTCCCATCCATTGACTCTGTCTATACTTCCTGCTGCCTTGGAAAAGCAAAGAACCCACGCATCCTGGACATACTCCCTTTCACCTTCTTCCGTCGGGATAATGATGCAAAAGTCTGAGGTACCAACTGACTCAAAAACAGCTTCTTCCCTGCTGCCATCAGACTTTTGAATGGACCTACCTCATATTAAGTTGATCTTTCTTAACACCCTAGCTATGACTGTAACACTACAGTGTGCACTCTCTCCTTTCCTTCTCTATGTATGGTATGCTTTATCTGTACAACACACAAGAAACAATACTTTTCACTGTATACTAATACATATGACAATATTAAATCAAATCAAAAAAAGATTCAGGCCTCAGGTGACCATGTGGAGTTTGCACATTCTCCCCGTGTCTGCATGAGTTTCCTCCGGGTGCTCCGGTTTCCTCCCACAGTGCAAAGATGTGCAGGTTAAATGGATTGGCCATGCTAAATTGCCCCTTAGATTCCCAGGATGTGTAGGTTAGGTGGATTAGCTGTGGTAAATGCACGGGGTTACAGGGATAGAGCAGACGGGCGGGCCTGGATGGGATGCTCTTCCAGAGAGTCTGTGCAGACTCGATGGGTTGCTTGGCCGCTTTCTGAACTATAGGGATTATATGATTCTATGGTTCAAATTTAAAATTAGTAATTGATCAAGTGTCAATTGTTGTTTGTGGAAGTGAGTTCCAAATATCTACACCCTTTATGTGTAGAAATGTTTCCTAATTTCCTGAAACGTTTGGCTTTAATTTTTAGACAATGCCCCCTAATCCTCGAGTCAATGGATCATGACCAGGAAGCAGCAGTTTTGCCTGATTTCCCTCCCTGGCCCATGGGCACTGAGCCCATTGTCCATGCCAATCACTGCCACCGTGCTGAGATCAGCTCTCTGAGGTGGCCACCTCCCACCCTGTGCCTTGCTCTGGTCAGCATCGCCCATCTTCTGGCGGGGGGGGGGAGGGGGGGTGCAATCGGAAAATCAGACGTGCGCTGTGTCAGATTTTCAGGTTTGGGAAAGTGCCTAGCTTGGAATTCCTAAGTGTTCCCTCCAGACAAGTGCTTGTCCCCGTCAGAGGATGCAGCTCTGGGTTTATGAACCTTTCAAGAGGGAGGGAGGGGTGGGTGTAGCAGGAAAACCCGCAAGTGAAATATTTCTCACAACACCAGGTTAAAGTCCAACAGGTTTATTTGGAATCATGAGCTTTCGGAGCGCTGCTCCTTCATCAGGTGAGCAGTGCTCCGAAAGCTCGTGATTCCAAGTAAACCTGTTGGACTTTAACCTGGTGTTGTGAGACTTCTTACTGTGCCCACCCCAGCCCAAAGCCAACATCTCCACATCATGAAATATTTCAGCAGCACAGCTTTTACCTGTAAGGGTTTGTGTTGCAGACGGTGACAGCAGGGAAGTTCATCGCTCTGAATCCAGTCCGCAGGTTCATACTGACCTCCCAGGCCAGGTAACTCTGGATCAGGATTCCCCACTGCCAACAGACCAGCCCTGCGAACACCAGAGTCAGAATGAACCACACCATCCGCTTCTTGGGCCCCTCAGTGACAATGCGCTTGGGTCCGTGTGTGTTGGTGTTCTCACAATACCAAACCAGCAGCTCAGTGTAGGTGTAACCCGGTCCTTTCTGTAGCCTGTGCAGAGCGCGGGTGAAATATTGCCGCCACTTCAGACAAACCATCCTGCTGGGCACAGTGAGAAAGATCAGCTAGTACAGCACTTTATCATAGTTTCAATGTTTCACCCTAAACTCACTCACTGTAATCATTCCAACCAGTAACCTCCTCCTATGTCAGTCATGGCTCAAGGTTAGCACTCTTACCTCACCGTCAGGGGAAAGCGTTTGTGTGTCTAAAAGACTTGAGCACATAATGTAACTAATGTTCGCAAACAAATCTAACTGTATGATTCTCTCTCAGAAGCCCTTTATCATTCCCAAACCACAGTAATCCCACTACCTGCACACTCCCCATTGCTCTGTATCAATCCAATATCAATCCCACTGCCCCACAATCTCCCCATTCCCTGTATCATTCCCAAACTAACCCCACTACCCCACACTCTCCCCATTCCCCTGTATCAATCCCAAACTAACCCCTCTGCTCCACACTCTCCCCATTGCCCTGTATCAATCCCAAACTAACCCCACTGCTCCACACTCTCCCCATTCCCCTGTATCAATCCCAAACTAATCCCACTGCTCCACACTCTTCCCATTCCCTGTATCAATCCCAAACTAACCCCACTGCCCCACACTCTCCCCATTCCCCTGTATCAATCCCAAACTAATCCCACTGCCCCACACTCTTACCATTGCCCTATATCAATCCCAAACTAACCCCACTGCTCCACACTCTCCGCATTTTCCTGTATCAATCCCAAACTAACCCCACTGCTCCACGCTCTCCCCATTCCCCTGTATCAAACCCAAACGAACCCCACAGCCTCACACTCTCCCCTGTATCAATCCTAAATTAATCCCACTGCCCCACACTCTCCCCATAGCTTTGTATCAATTCCAACAAATCCCACTGCCCCACACTCTCCCCATAGCTTTGTATCAATCCCAACAAATCCCACTGCCCCACAACGACCCCACGCACTCCGGACATACTTTTTTCCACCTTCTTCTATCGGGAAAAATATGCAAAAGTCTGAGGTCACGCATCAACCGATTCAAGAACAGCTTCTTCCCGGCTGCCTTCAGTCTTTTGATTGGACCTACCATATATTAAGGTGATCATTCGCTACATCCCAGCTCTGACTGTAACACTATATTCTGCACCCTATCCTTTCCTTCTTCCCTATGTACTCTATGAACGGTATGTTTTGTTTGTATAGCACGCAAGAAACAATACTTTTTCACTGTATCCAAAACGCGACAATAATAATTCAAATCTAATCTCCCTTTAGCCCTGCATCAATCCCAAACTAATCAATTTGCCCCTCTCCCTATAGCTCGGCATCAATCCAAACTAACCCCACTGCCTCACACTCTCCCATCGCCCTGTATCAATCCCAAACATTTTGAAGAAATCTCTGTAAGGAAATTGCTCCTATTCGCTTCACTCAGTGATAACTTTACATCGATTTATTTCTCACTGATTCCTAACCCAGAGGAAACGCTCCCCCTGATTCACTATCAGCCTCATTATCCCCTTTCCCAGCCCCACGGCCCCTCGCCCCCTTTTGCTCGAGTGGGGAGTCCCAGTACCTCACACAGCAGGACTATTTAATTTGCACTCTAATTCTAATTACCTTCAGTTGTACTGGGTTTTGACAGGTTGGTTTGTGTATAAATGTGAAATCGGCTGTGGCTCCTTTTAACCTCTCGGCTCCTCGAATCCCGTTAGTTCAGAAGCCAGCAGCGAGTCCCTGGCTTTTCATTCCGGGATAATCTCACACAGCTTCGGTCAATCGCCCTCCTCCCCGGAGACCCGCAGCAACCTGTGCCCGCTGTACCCTCTCTGTGCTGAGAGTGAGCTGCTGGATTTTACAGACAACCTGGCTGCAAGTCAGACAGTTCCGGTCACTAATTCACCCAGCCAGAACAAAACTCCAGTGTTTAATACTATTGAGATTAGTACACATATATCTATACACCTACAATCCATAAAGACATTTATCCGAAATAATTAAAATAGTTACACAATTTTCACACTTTAAATCTGAACAGCTGTATTTTTAATAATTTTGTGCAAAAGTTAATTCATCATACAAAATACATACCGTGTTTAGAAACACCAGCTGCGATGAAATTATTAGCAGTTAATGTCTGCTTATTGAATATTGGCAGAAGTTTGTCCAGATAGTTTAATGATTTAATATGAATCACGGCCCATTTTCTAGAATTTTGATATGAAAGTTCTGCTTGATTAACAATTCAAAAAGAATATCTGTTTTACCTCGAGTGGTCCTGGCTTAAACACCCAGATTCTCACCGCCAGAAACATGTAAAACGTCTCCTGTAAATAATATTTATTATTAAGGGGCAACAAGTCGCCTCATAACAACAACAAGCAGGTCTTTAAACTGGGGCAGAGGAGAGAAAGGTCAGAGAGAAGCGGGGAGAGATCAGTCTTACCTTTTGGTGTGCTTCAGTGTGTGGAGAGAAGATTGGACTGACGCCGGCACTCAGTCTCAAACTGAACAACTTCAACCAAATCCGGCTCATCAAATTGACTTTGCCAGCAAGACATCCAGATCAGTCAGACGGGGCAGCTACACACACACACACACAAATGCACGCACGCACACACCCCAAACACACAAATAAACACATGTGCACACATACATATACCCTCACACTTACAAACACACCCAAACACACTCACATAAACACGCACACATATACATCTACCCCCACACTTACAAATGCACGCCTCACATATATGCACACACATATACATGCCCTCACACTTACAAACACACCCACACACTCACATAATCACAAACATATACTTCTGTTCAAACACACTCCTGTACACAACAGAATTTCCAGCTGCTGCAATTAAGTGTCTAAATGGGGTAGAGGGACAGAGATTTGAGGGTCTGGGTACTGGAGTTACTAAAAGTGGCGCTGCAAGTTAAAAAGGCCAGAAAAAGCAAACAAAGCAGTGAGGTCCTTTTCTAGAGGAATAGATTTGAAATGTTATGTTAAACTTGTATAGGACCTTGCCCTAGCCACATTTGGAGTGCTGTGATCAATTCTGGTGTCCATATTATAAAAAGATATGAGGTATTGGAGAAAGGAAACATGGTTCATGAGAATGATATCAGAGTTGAATGGTTATAATTATCAGGAAAGATTTGAACAGATTGGGGCATATTTCCCTAGAAAAGAAAACACAGGGATAACCTAATGAAATTTTTAAAGACGATGAAAGGGTTTTATAGATTAGGATGCGGAGAAGATGTTTCCCCTATTGGGAAAGACCAAACTGAGGTGCCATAAATGTAAGATAGTCATTAATAAATGAAATGGAGAATTCAGGATAAACTTCTTTATCTGGAGTGTGATTACAGTGTGAAACTTTCCCATTTAAGGGAAAGCTATAAAAACAAATGCGAGTGAAAGGGTTAGAAAAACATGTACTGGAGTTAGATGATGAAGGATGATGAAGGAAATGACTTTTTTTATTCTTTCTCTGGATGTGGGCATCACTGGCTGGGCCAACATTTGTTGCCCATTCTTAATTGCCCTTGAGAAGGTGGTGGTGATCTGCAGTCCATGTAATGTAGATATACCCACAGTGCTGTTAGGGATTGAATTCTAGGATTTTAACTCAGCAACAGTGAAGAAACTGTGACATATTTCCGAGTCAAGATGGTGAGTGGCTTGGAGGAGAACTTGCAACTGATGGTGTTTCCATGTATCTGCTGCCCTTGTCCTTCTAGGTGGTAGAGGTCATAGGTTTGGAAGGTACTGTTGAAGGAGCCTTGATGAGCTATTATAGTGCATCTTGTAAGTAGTACACACTGCTACACTGTGCATCCATGCTGGAGGCAGTGAATGTTTAAATTGGTAGATGGGGTGCCGATTAAGTGGACTGCTTTGGTATCAAGCTTCTTGAATGTTGTTGGAGCTCCTCTCATCCTGGCAATTGGAGAGTATTTAATCACCCTCCTGACTTGTGACTTGTAGATGATGGATTGTGGAGTAAGAAGGTGAGTTACTTGCCTCAGAATTCCCAGTCTCTGACTGCTCTTGTGGTTACATTTATACTTGTATTTATATGGTTGGTCCAGTTCAGTTTTGGGTCAATGGTATCCCCCAGAATATTGATATTTGGGGATTCAGCAATGGTAATGTCATTGCATGTCAAGGCGAGGTGGCTGGATTCTCTCTTATTGGAGATGGTTATTGCTTGGTACTTATCTGGGACTAATGTTATTTGTCACTTATCAGTCCAAGCCTGAATATTGTCTAGGTCTTTTATGCATATGGACATGGATTGCTTGAGTGTCTAATGAGTCACAAATGATACTGATCATTCTGCAATCATAGTGAACAGTACACCTGATCTTAAGATGAAGGGAATATCATTGATGAAGCAACTGAAAATGGTTGGGCCTAGGACACTATACCAAGGAGCTCCTGCAGTCCTGGGACTGTGATAATTGGCCTCCAACAACTACATCCATCTTCCTTTGTGAGTTCCATTGGCTTCATGTTTGCCTGGGCTCCTTGATGGCACATTCATAAGATACTGCCTTCATATGAAGGGCAGTCACTTTTACCTCCCCTCTTGAGTTCCGCTCTTTTGTCCATATTTAGACCAAGGCTGTAATGAAGTCAGGAGCCAAGTGGCTTTGGCAGAACCCAAACCGAGCATCAGTGAGCAGGTTATTGCTGTGTAAACGCCACTTGATAGCCTTGTCAAGAACACCTTCCATCACTCTGTAGCTGGTGATAGAGAGGAGGCTGATGGGGTGGTAATTGGATGGATTGGATTTGTCCTGCTTTTTAGACATATTCAGGCAATTTTTCATGTTGTTGGGGAGATGTCAGTATTGGAGCTTTGCTGCTAGGGGTGCAGCTAATTCTGGAAGACCAGTCTTCAGTAAAATTGCGGAATGTTGTTCCATAGCTGTTCCAATACCTCCATTGATCCTAAACCACAATGTTTACAAAGATTCTAAGTCTGATTGACAGTCTGTGGTTTCTTTGAAATAAATGGTTTGCAAAAGAGGAAATTAAACCACTTATTCCTTTTGATATAGGAAGTTATAGGATCACCAAGTGGGCATGGATGGAGGCAGACATAATAGTTAGGGATAGGATAATAGTTAATAATCAACATTAAAGATTCTGCACCTCAAAGCCGCAACTCCTCTGTGTTCCACCCCTTTCCCACAGAGAGTTCACCCCCCACAATCTGAACTCAGATCCTCCTCTTCCACAGATCATCCAAAAACTTGAAGGGGAATGAAATTGAATGTTAAATAAGCAGTTCGATGATTTCCACCACATCAGAGGGAAGACTTTCACCTTCATCTGACAGATCTTTCAACTTGACACGTTGGGTGGCACATCAAAGGGTTTCAAGTCTACAGAAGGGAGACTTGCCACATGTACCTTGGAAAAGCACCTGACCTGACCTCTCCCCTCCCTTCCCTTTGAAGGACCCCCTTAAGCACTCTGGATGTAAGTGCAGAGAGGGTATTCATCCCTTCGCTCGCTCTCAGAGTCCGTCTCACCTGGTCTACGCTTGTCAGGACTTGTAGTAATTGGCACCCGGAGGACATCCCACTGGTGGGTGGGACAATTGTGTGAGGCCAGAGGATCTGACTTTAAACTGACTAATATATTAGAATGTATCCCAATGCATGCTAATCACCTTCTCGCCCTTTCTGGATCTGGTTCACGCTGGCCTGAAGGGATCGGATAGAACGCAAACTGGTTTGTGCTTGGCTCGAATCCCATGGGCCGCAATTCTCCTAAAAAAGTTTTAAGTGTCGGATTCGCGAGAAAACTGGTGTAAATCACGATTGTTTTTTCAGTGCGACTTAAACAAGAATCTCCCACACTCTGTGCAATGCAGAGGTCACAATTGGGAATATCATTAAAAGCTCGGGGGGGGGGGGGCCTATTCACACCAGAGGCAGACAGTTCCGGGCCTCTGTGCATGTGCAGTGGCCCCGAACTGTCAGTCTGTAGTTTGCTGGCCAACTCGACCGCTGGCCAGCTCGGGACCCTCGCAGTGCTGCCTCTCCACCCTCCGTCCATTCGCATGCCAGCCCTGACCCCCCTCTTATCCCAGAGTGCTCCAATCTCCATCCCCCAAACAGTGACGATCCCCCCTCCCCCCCCCCGCTCTAGGCAGACACACCACCCGGGAGGCAGACCCCCACCCCAGCAGACCCCCCTCCCACAAACCCCCCCCCCAGCTGACCATCCCACCCCAGGCTGCCCCGATTGCTGGCCTCCCTCTCCAGCCCTGACCAATTCCCATGCAGAGTGACAGTGGGACCCCCCCACACCTTGACGGTTCACCCTGTCTAGGTCCTGCCCCCTGTCCCTGCCCCTTTGGCACTGCCCCTAGGCCCGCTCCTTGGCACTGCCCGATGCCCGGCAGGCAGTGCCAGGCATGGCCACTTTGCCCCTTGGGCAGTGTCAGGGATCAGGCTGGCACTGCCAGGGTGCCCATGCCCAGGGGGCACCACCACCCTGCCGCCTGACCCCAGGGGGGAGGGGGGTTCCAATTGCCCCCCTCACTCCAGTGTGGTCAGGCTGGTAGTTCCCCGAAAGTGGGGAACTAGTCTGAACCCCGCCAGAGTGAAGGCTCCTGGCAGGGTGGGCGAAGCTTGCTGGCCCGGAGAATTCACCCCTGGGCCCGATAATTACATTTAAATTGTATTTTAAAGCCTATTTAAATATTAGCCCCACCTCCCAGCCATTTTCCGGCGCCGTGCAGACGCTGGCCTGGAAGGAGCAATCCCGCCAATCAGCCGACACACGATTCTCCCGGCCAGCTGTGCTAAAATGGGAGAATCGCCCCCAGGCCCGTTTCTCGGCCCTCACGGAACTTTACCGACTTAGCCGGATTTGTGCCGGGCGCAACACCCAATGTTTAACGTTATGACCTTTCGTCAGAACCCAAACAACATAGTTTGGACCTCACCAGAGTAGATAATTGAACATCTCAAATCAATGACTTCTGTGGCAATGACAGCTTTCTGATAAGGAGCAGAAAGAATGAAAGAGATGGCTGAGCAGAATCTTTGGAGTGCAGCTGATCGGGTTGCAGTAAGTTGCAGATTCAGACTGGATGTCAGAGTTTTGTGTCCCTCAGGAAGAACTTGAGGGGTAGAGTGTGGAGTGGGGGAGTATTGAGGGGTAGAGTGTGGAGTGGGAGAGTATTGAAGGGGAGTGTGGACTGGGGGAGTATTGTGGGGCAGTGAGTGGAGTGGGGGAGTATTGAGGGGCAGTAAGTGGACTGGGGGAGTATTGAGGGGTAGAGTGTGGAGTGGGGGAGCATTGGGGGGCAGAGTGTGGAGTGGGAGAATATTGAGGGGCAGAGTGTGGAGTGGGAGAATATTGAGGGGCAGAGTGTGGAGTGGGGAGTATTGAGGGGTAAAGTGTGGAATGGGGGAGTATTGAGGGGCAGTGAGTGGACTGGGGGAGTATTGAGGGGCAGTGTGGATTGGGAGACTATTGAGGGGTAGAGTGTGGAATGGGGGAGTATTGAGGGGCAGAGTGTGGAGTGGGGAGTACTGAGGGGCAGTGTAGAGTGGGGCAGTATTGAGGGGCAGAGTGGAGTGGGGGAGTATTGAGGGGCAGAGTGTGGAGTGGGTTGTATTGAGGGGCAGAGTGTGGAGTGGGAGAGCATTGAGGGGTAGAGTGTGGAGTGGGGGAGTATTGAGGGGTAGAGTGCGGAATGGGGGAGTATTGTGGGACAGTGAGTGGAGTGGGGGAGTATTGAGGGGCAGTGAGTGGACTGGGGGAGTATTGAGGGGCAGTGTGGATTGAGAGACTATTGAGGGGCAGAGTGTGGAGTGGGGAGTACTGAGGGGCAATGTAGAGTTGGGCAGTATTGAGGGGCAGAGTGGAGTGGGGGAGTATTGAGGGGTAGAGTGGGGAGTATTGAGGGGCAGAGTGTGGAGTGGGGAGTATTGAGGAGCAGAGTGTGGAGTGGGGAGTATTGAGGGACAGAGGGTGGAGTGGGGGAGTATTGAGGGGCAGAGTGTGGAGTGGGGAGTATTGAGGGACAGAGGGTGGAGTGGGGGAGTATTGAGGGGCAGAGTGTGGAGTGGGGGAATATTGAGGGGTAGAGTGTGGAGTGGAGGAATATAGAGGGGTAGAGTGTGGAGTGGGGGAGTATTGAGGGGCAGAGTGTGGAGTGGGGGAGTATTGAGGGCCAGAGTGTGGAGTGGGGGAGTATTGAGGGGCAGAGTGTGGAGTGGGGGAGTATTGAGGGGCAGAGTGTGGAGTGGAGGAATATAGAGGGGTAGAGTGTGGAGTGGGGGAATATTGACGGGTAGAGTGTGGAGTGGGGGAGTATTGAGGGGTAGAGTGTGGAGTGGGGGAGTATTGAGGGGCAGAGTGTGGAGTGGGGGAGTATTGAGGGGTATGGTGTGGAGTGGGGGCGTAATGAGAGGCAGAGTGGGTGTGTATTGAGGGGTAGAGTGTGGAGTGGGGGAGTATTGAGGGGTAGAGTGTGGAGTGGGGAGTATTGAGGAGTAGAGTGTGGACTGGGGGAGTATTGAGGGGTAGAGTGTGGAGTGGGTTGTATTGAGGGGCAGAGTGTGGAGTGGGAGAGCATTGAGGGGTAGAGTGTGGAGTGGGGGAGTATTGAGGGGTAGAGTGCGGAATGGGGGAGTATTGTGGGACAGTGAGTGGAGTGGGGGAGTATTGAGGGGCAGTGAGTGGACTGGGGGAGTATTGAGGGGCAGTGTGGATTGAGAGACTATTGAGGGGCAGAGTGTGGAGTGGGGAGTACTGAGGGGCAATGTAGAGTTGGGCAGTATTGAGGGGCAGAGTGGAGTGGGGGAGTATTGAGGGGTAGAGTGGGGAGTATTGAGGGGCAGAGTGTGGAGTGGGGAGTATTGAGGAGCAGAGTGTGGAGTGGGGAGTATTGAGGGACAGAGGGTGGAGTGGGGGAGTATTGAGGGGCAGAGTGTGGAGTGGGGAGTATTGAGGGACAGAGGGTGGAGTGGGGGAGTATTGAGGGGCAGAGTGTGGAGTGGGGGAATATTGAGGGGTAGAGTGTGGAGTGGAGGAATATAGAGGGGTAGATTGTGGAGTGGGGGAGTATTGAGGGGCAGAGTGTGGAGTGGGGGAGTATTGAGGGCCAGAGTGTGGAGTGGGGGAGTATTGAGGGGCAGAGTGTGGAGTGGGGGAGTATTGAGGGGCAGAGTGTGGAGTGGAGGAATATAGAGGGGTAGAGTGTGGAGTGGGGGAATATTGACGGGTAGAGTGTGGAGTGGGGGAGTATTGAGGGGTAGAGTGTGGAGTGGGGGAGTATTGAGGGGCAGAGTGTGGAGTGGGGGAGTATTGAGGGGTATGGTGTGGAGTGGGGGCGTAATGAGAGGCAGAGTGGGTGTGTATTGAGGGGTAGAGTGTGGAGTGGGGCAGTATTGAGGGGTAGAGTGTGGAGTGGGGAGTATTGAGGAGTAGAGTGTGGACTGGGGGAGTATTGAGGGGTAGAGTGTGGAGTGGCAGAGTGTTGAGGGGTAGAGTGCGGAGTGGGGGAGTATTGAGGGGTAGAGTGTGGAGTGGGGGAGTATTGAGGGGCCGAGTGGGTGTGTATTGAGGTGTAGAGTGTGGAGTGGGGGAGTATTGAGGTGTAGAGTGTGGAGTGGGGGAGTATTGAGGGGTGGAGTGTGGAGTGGGGGAGTATTGAGGGGTAGAGTGTGGAGTGGGGGAGTATTGAGGGGTGGAGTGTGGAGTGGGGGAGTATTGAGGGGTGGAGTGTGGAGTGGGGGAGTATTGAGGGGTAGAGTGTGGAGTGGGGGAGTATTGAGGGGTGGAGTGTGGAGTGGGGGAAACGACCTCTTCAATTCTTGAGATGGCGAACCTGCTTCCGTTACTCTTTCAGGTATCACATTCCAGGTTGTAACTTGCCACCTCTGCTTCCTTTGCCAATTATCTTAAATCTCTGACCTTTGGTTAGTGTCCCTCCTACCAGTGGGAATGATTTCTCCTCATTTATCAAAACCCTCCAGTTTTCACCACCACTCTCAAATCTCCCTTTGACCTTCTCTGCTCTAAAGACAACAATCCCAATGATAACTGTTGAATATTATTAACCAGATATTATTAACAAGAAGAAGAAGGCACATGACATACCAAGGCAGTTGGTATCAAGTGGATCCCTTGAAGAGTATAGAGGGTGTAGAAGTAGAGTTAAGAGAGAAATCAGGGGACATTTGCCAGATAAGGCAAAGGAGAATTACAAATACGTAAAGGACAAAGAGTAACTAGGGAGAGAGTAGGGCCTCTTAAGAATCAACAAGGTCATCTATCTGCAGATCCACAAGAGATGGGTGAGATCCTAAATGAATATTTCTCATAGATATTTACTGTTGAGAAAGGCATGGATGTTAGGGAACTTGGGGAAATATATAGTGATATCTTGAGGCATGTACATATAACAGAAAAGGAGGTGCTGGAAGTCTTAAAGTGCATCAAGGTAGATAAATCCCTGGAACCTGATGAAGTGTATCCCAGGACGTTGTGGGAGGCTAGGGAAGAAATTGCTGGTCTCCTAACAGAGATATTTCAATCATCAACAGCCACAGGTGAGGTACCTGAAGATTAGAGGGTGGCAAATGTTGTGCCTTTGTTTAAGCAGGGCTGCAGGGAAAAGCCTGGGAACTACAGGCCGGTGAGCCTCCCATCTGTAGTGGGTAAGTTGTTAGAAGGTATTCTGAGAGACAGGATCTACAGGCATTTAGAGAGGCAAGGACTGATTAGGGACAGTCAGCATGGCTTTGTGAGTGGAAAATCATGTCTCACAAATTTGATTGAGTTTTTTGAAGGGGTAACCAAAAAGGTAGATGAGGGCAGTGCAATTGATTTTGTCTACATGACTTTAGCAAGGCCCTTGACAAGGTACCACATGGTAGGTTGTTGCATAAGGTTAAATCTCACAGGATCCAGGGTGAGGTAGCCAAATGAATACAAAATTGGCTTGATGATAGAAGACAGAGAGTGGTTGTAGAGGGTTATTTCTCAAAGTGGAGGCCTGTTGCCAGTGGTGTGCCTCAGGGATCGGTGTTGGGTCCACTGTTATTTGTCATTTATATTAATGATTTGGATGAAAATTTAGGAGGCATGGTTAGTAAGTTTGCAGATGACACCAAGATCGGTGGCATAGTAGACAGTGAAGAAGGTTATCTCAGATTGCAACAGGATCTTGATCAATTGGGCCAGTGGGCTGACGAATGGCAGATGGGAGTTTAATTTAGATAAATGCGAGATGAGGCATTTTGGTAGATCAAACAAGGGCAGGACTTACTCAGTTAATGGTAGGGCATTGGGGAGAGCTATAGAACAAAGAGATCTAGGGCTACATGTTCATAGCTCATTGAAAGTGGAGTCACAGGTGGACAGGGTGGTGAAGAAGGCATTCGGCATGCTTGGTTTCATTGGTCAGAACATTGAATACAGGAGTTGGGACGTCTTGTTGAAGTTGTACAAGACATTGGTAAGGCCACACTTGGAATACTGCGTACAGTTCTGGTCACCCTATTATAGAAAGGATGTTATTAAACTAGAAAGAGTGCAGAAAAGATTTACTAGGATGCAATCAGGACATGATGGTTTGAGTTATAAGGAGAGGCCGGATAGACTGGGACTTTTTTCTCCTGAGCGTAGGAGGCGTCGGGGTGATCTTATAGAGGTCTATAAAATAATGAGGGGCATAGATCAATTAGATAGTCAATATCTTTTCCCAAAGTTAGGGGAGTCTAAATTTAGAGGGCTTAGGTTTAGGTGACGGGGGGAGAGATACAAAAGGGTCCACAGCGGCAATTTTCTTCACACAGAGGGTGGTGAGTGTCTGGAACAAGCTGCCAGAAGCAGTAGTGGAGGCGGGTACAATTTTGACTTTTAAAAAGCGTTTAGACAGTTACATGAGTAAGATGGCTATCGAGGGATATGGGCCAAACGCGGGCAACTGGGACTAGCTTAGCCGTTAAAAAAAAAGGGGGGGCATGAACAAGTTGGGCCGAAGGGCCTGTTTCCATGCTGTAAACATCTATGACTCGATAACTGATCTATTATAGAAGTGTACAGAGTTCGTGAATACAGACTGGCAGCAGAGAGGTCAATCCAATAACAGTACAAAACCTGCATAATGAATCCCTCACCCTCCTGAGTGGAAAGTAAAAGTCCACCCAATGATCTAAACAAATTGTCAGCCTGAGACACATACAGCACCAGACAGCAGCTCACAGGTGCTGGGACACACACAGGTCATACAGTGCTAGATGGGACCAAGGCATTGATGACTTTAAATCACATATTTATTTTTACAATAAACGTTGTTAGGTACACTTTCAAAATGATTTACGATCTGTAACTTTTGTTACATGTTAGAATCAAACATGGAAAACTAGTTTTATATGGATTGAACCGGTTCCAGCTGGTTCATCAGTTAGTTTGTTATTGGCAACTATTTGAAACAGCGTTTATTACTGATTGAAACACAAAGATAAGAGGTAAGAAGACCGTATACAGTTTCTGGACTTAAGGAATCATTTGCTCTGATGATTATGTTTTACTGGTTCATGCCCCTACGCTCATTCACCTTGCACTGACCCATTCCCCGTGACCATCCTATATGGAATCATTTTACTGCTGAACAAAATGATATGGTCAAACACCCTCGTAAGAATGCAATCAGTGACTGCAGGACTCCATTGTGGAGGTGCCTGGGATGAAACTGCTGCGAATCCGCAAGGTTTCATAGGTGGGGGGAAATGTGTCGTGGCAAGGGGGACGAGGCAGTTGGAGGGCAGAGTTGAAAGTTGGCGGGTCTTCATCACTGATGTAGAAAGGAGCTCCATGAGCTGCGATGCTGATGGTTGGTGGCAACTCCTCCTGTTCCTTCTGCCACCATTTGCGTACGGCCTGCACACCTTTCCGTGCAACTATCAAGAACATATCAAAGAAGAACACTTCGACAATCTCAATGATGCAAATGACAGAACAGCTCATCCACAGACCCAGCTGGCCTCCAAAGTTCGAGAGTAAAGTGACAATCTGGAATGAGAGAGGTGGAGTATTAGAATGGATGCAGAGTCAAAGATTGTGGCCTGGAACGCTGAACTGGAGGAGGGAGGAATGTGCAGATTGGGATTCGGTGCAGACCCACTGTGCTGGCACCATATTAAAAAACCTTTCACAGTACATGGGCTTTGCTGGCTAGGCCAGCATTTGTTGCCCACTCTGAATTGTCCTTGAGAAGGTGGTGATGGGGCCACCTTCTTGAAGTTATGCAGTCCATGTAATGTAGGTATATCCTGAGTGCTGTAGAACAGGGTTTTAACTCAGTATCTGAATGAATGGCAATATAGTTCCAAGTCAGATGGTATGTGCCTTGGAAGGGAACTTGCAGGTGATGATGATGCTCCCATGCATAATTTCCCTACCACTGACGTAAGGCTCACTGGCCTGTAATTACCTGGATTATTCTTGCTACCCTTCTTAAACAAAGGAACAACATTGGCTATTCTCCAATCCTCTGGGACCTCCCCTGTAGTCATGATGTGGAGATGCCGGTGTTGGACTGGGGTGAACACAGTAAGAGTTTTAACAACACCAGGTTAAAGTCCAACAGGTTTATTTGGTAGCAAATACCGTTAACTTTCGGAGCGCTGCTCCTTCGTCAGATGGAGTGGAAATGGAGGCACATTTCCACTCCATCTGATGAAGGAGCAGCGCTCCGAAAGCTAATGGTATTTGCTACCAAATAAACCTGTTGGACTTTAACCCGGTGTTGTTAAAACTCTTACTGTGACCTCCCCTGTAGCCAGTGAGGATACAAAGATTTCTCTCAAGGCCCCAGCAATTTCCTCCCTTGCCTCTCTCAGTATTTTGGGGTATATCCCATCAGGCCCTGGGCACTTGTCTACCTTAATGATTCTAGCTGGTGAGGTTCGCGATTTCCAAGTTTTGCTGGATCTTGAGCCCTTGCCACCATTCAGGGAGCACTGGCTCAAGATGTCGCCCTCTGACTTCACTGATGTCCAATTTAGCTCAGCATGGACTGATGAACAAACCTGGGATCCCCCTGCTCTGTTTGGTTCAAAAATTCGGTAAGCTTTATGGGCCATCAGGGATCGAAAGAGTATAACTGAATCCTTACATTATTGGCAGCTGTTTCAGAAATGTTCCTCTGGTTGAGATCTTTGTAGAAGATACCCAGGCTGGCTAACTCGTTCCTGTTCGGTGGAAATAAGACCACAAAGTCTCAGTACAGTCTGTGCACTCTTTTATGTACATGCCTGTTAGACACAAATATAAAGCATAGAATAGGTTGGACCCCTGCCCCTCATCCCATTGTATGGAATCCCAGTGAAAGAAGAAAGACTTCCATTTATATAATGCCTTTCGTAACCTCAGGACATTCCACAGTGTTTAAAACCAATTAAGCACTTTTTCAAGTTTAGTTATTTTTAGGAAATCACTTCCCATTCACCCTCACTGTACAAAATCTCAATGGCCTGAACCCATTCTTATTCAGTCTCACTGTACAGAATCCCAATGGACTAAACCCATTCTTATTCACTCTCATTGTACAGAATCCCAATGGACCAACCTCCTTCCCATCTGTTTTTAAAAAAACAGAAAATGCTGGAAAAACTCAGCAGATCTGGCAGCACCTGTGGAGAGAAAAACATAGTTAATGGGGGTGATTCTCCGAAAAGTGCTGAATTGGTGGGAAAACCACGACTGTTTTTTCAGTGCAGCTTTAGACCTGAATCTCCCCACTCTGTGCAATGCAGAGGTCCCACTCGTGAATATCATTAAAAGCTCAGGTGGGCGGGGCCTATTCGTGCAAGAGTCTGACAGCTCCGGAGCTCTGCGCATGCGCAGTGGTCCCGATCTGTCAGCCTCCCCGTTTGCTGGCCAGCCCGGGACCCCCACAGTGCTGCCCCTCCAGGCTCTCCCCCACGGCCCGATCGCAGCCTCCACAACAATTCCCGGGCCAGCCCTGATCCTCCCCACCTTAGAGCGCCCCGATGTCCAGCCCACCTCCCCCAGCAGTGGTGATCCCCCCATCCCCCTCACTCCAGCCGCTCTGGGAGACGCGCATGCGCGAATCGCGCAAAATGGCCAACACATTCTCTCGACTGGACCCACTAGGAAAGTTGTGGGTCGCAATGGGAGAATCGGGCCCAATGTTTCGAGTCTGCGTGTCTCTTCAGAGCTGGACCTAACTCTGAGAGTCGTACAGACGCAAAACGTTAACTCTGTTTTTCTCTCTACAGATACTGCCAACTGAGTTTTTCCAGTATTTCCTGTTTTTATTTAAGATTTCCAGGAACCACAGCGATTGGGGCAGGCTGGGGGGGCGGGGGGTGGGTGGATGGTACGTTGTGTTGCACACCCAAACACTTGGTTAATGTTATGACGGCCACAGGGGATCATCGGTAGATCTTCCTGTGGGCCTTGTGGAGTGTGAGCTCATCTATTAAGAAGAACAGAGGCTCAGCCAATAGAAAAGGAGCAGCGGGAGTTTAAAATCAGCTGTCTTTACACAGGCCGGCTGTCAAAGGACTCCTGGGCTTAACCTGTATTCTGTAGTCACAGAAGTGGTGCATTATTCACTAAGTAAAGGATGTTAGTGATGAAGACTGGCCTCGGCGAGATTATTATAGTTAATAAAGGTCCTGCCGGATACACCATTGTGTTTAATCTTACCACAGTTGAACTGCTCAGTGCCACTTACTGTCCAAACCTGCACATAAAGCATGTCACTAGGGCGAAGAACAAGAGGACCCCAGCCGAGTGGAAGTTATCCTGTACAGGAAATTAGGAAAAGTTAACAAGTCTGAACTTACTTTCTCAATGTTCTGTTTCCATGGAGCCCTTTTTCCCAGCTCAGAAGACGAAGAATCCATTCCTATTGGAGGAAAGACAATGAAATGAAATAATCTCATCGCATTCAGCCAAGGATCAGAACAGTAGTTTATTAATGCCTCCACCTGCTTCTCTCTCCTCCCTTTCACCACATTTGATATACTCTAACATTGAGTCAATTCAATCCCTTTAGAAACCTTGCACATTCTCTGTTCCATCTCCAGAAAGAAGTTGAACAGGCTCTCAGAGTGTGTCAGCTGTGGTTCAGTTCCTAGTATTCTCGCCTCTAAGTCAGCATGTTGTGGGTCCAAGTCTCACTTCAGAGACAGGAGCACTAAAATCTGGACTGATTTCCCAGATCAATAGTGAGGGTGTGTTACACTGTTAGGGTGAGATAATAAACTGAAGTCTGTCTGCTGATTAAGAGGTGGTGGCATAGTGGTAATGTCACTGGACGAGTAATCTTGGGACTCTGGGGACACCGCACTGGGTGAAATTTAAATTCAATGAATTAAATCTGGAATTAAAAGCTGGTCTCAGTAATGGTGATGATGAGACTATCATTGATTGTCATAAAAATCCATATCCTTCACTACAGTCCTTTAAGGGAAGGAAATCTGCCATCCTTACCTGGTCTGGCTTTTATGTGACTCCAGATCCACAGTGATATAGTTGACTCTTAATTGCTCTCTCAAATGGCTTAGCAAGCTGCTTTAGTTCAAAGGTGGCTTGGTGGCACAGTGGCTAGCACTGCTGCCTCACAGCGCCAGGGACCCAGGTTCAATTCTGACCTTAGGTGGAGTTTGCACATTCTCCCTGAGTCCGGTGGGTTTCCCCTGGGTGTTCTGGTTTCCTCCCACAATCCAAAAATGTGCAGCTTAGCTAGATTGGGCATGCTAAATTGCCCCTTAGTGTCCAAAGGTGTATAGGTTAGGTGAATTAGCCATGGTCCCTAGGATCATAACAGAAAAAGTGGTCTCCTGACTTAGTGAGTAAGGGTAGGTGTGAGAGAGTGTGTCTGAGTGGATAATTGAATGTGTTTGAGTGGGAAGCGTGCATATGGACCATCTGTTGACAAGACTCTCCAAAAATGTTTCCCTTTAAAAGATTTCTTATTTGACACAGTCCTGACTACAAATAAATAATCTAACAACACCAGGTTAAAGTCCAACAGGTTTATTTGGTAGCAAAAGCCACTAGCTTTCGGAACAGGCTGTTCCTTCGTCAGGTGGGTGGGAACTCCCACCTGACGAAGGAACAGGTGGGAACTCCCACCCACCTGACGAAGGAACAGCCTGTTCCAAAAGCTAGTGGCTTTTGCTACCAAATAAACCTGTTGGACTTTAACCTGGTGTTGTTAGACTTCTTACCGTGTTCACCCCAGTCCAACGCCGGCATCTCCACATTATAAATAAATAATCCAGTTACTAAAATGGATTATAGCTCCCCATCTGAGACTGCTCACCTCAGATGGTGATGGAGGCCATTCAGCACCACTGATGGTCATTGTCCATTCCTTGGAACTGTGGAATGATCACACAAAGCATTGTTAGCAAGCTGAGTCACTGAGGTAAAAAGGAAGAGCAAGTTGAAATAGGCTACTGGCTCTGCTACAGGACTAGCATTAAACCAGAGACTGGCCCTCACAGCAGTAACATCAGACTGGGCACCAACCCCGTACAGGAACAGCAATGAACTGGACTCTGATTGCACAGAGAACATTCTTTATATTTGTTCAAGTTCTCTGATAATCTGAAAGTAGGGAAGGAGATACTTTTCTCTGTAATGAGTGTTGAGGAGTTGTAAATGCCATGGGGAATAATTGCAATTCTGCATCTATGGTGTGTCTCTCCAGTCCTCTCTCTGAGTTGGGGAAGGATTGTCAGGTGTTGGGCCTAGGGAACTTACTGACAGGCAGGTCGACAAGTCTTCTGGCAAACCAACTGCTCCTGAATGAACTGGTTATGCAGTCTGTAATAGCAGGAAACTGTGGGGAAAGAAAGCAATGTCTTAAACAATCACAGGTAACACAATAATCTCACTTAATATAAACACAAATTAAATCCATATAGTTTCAGATCTTCTGAATGACCTAGTTTTTATTTTAAGATTAGTAACCCTTGTTCTGGACTCTACACCCCTCCCTAACCCCTGGAGAGAGCTTCTCCCATTAAATCGTCTAATCATTTTAAACACCTCGATCAGATCTTTCCCTCAAGCTTCTGCCAGCGCCCTGCTCAACATTCCTTCACTAACCATCACAATCTAAAGAAATTAACTGGAAATTCAAATGGAAGCACTATTTGGGGTCTTGCTGTGCATAAAGTGGCCACTCTATCTAACCACATAACAGGTCAAATTCTTTCAAAGTTATCTGTTATGTTATGATTTTTGGATGTAGAATTCTACACAACTGGAACTATCTACAGAGAGATAATGTGAACTCACTCCACCCTGGGTACTTTGTGTAGTCACAGTATTCTGCTTGCGGTGGCAATGGCTTGGTATAGTGAGCACAGCCACAGCTATGGACCATCTCCATCTGAAAGCATGAGTGCAGACACATCTATACAGAAAACAGAAAATCACCCAGATTAGACTGCAGTCTCTACCCTCAATCCTTAGATTTGTTTTGTCAGCTGTAAGAAAGTGGCAGCCTTACCTGCAATGAGTAGGTCTTGTTATAAAGGTTTGTCACAGGCACATCGACTCCGTCCACTGTACAGTCACTATACGGCCTGCTCAGCCTCTCCAATACTGTCTGAAACAACAGCAAAAAGAGAGTTCTATTAGAGAATTCAGTACGGTACAGCAAGCCTTCGTACACACACTGAACTAATCATATCTGTGGTGAACCATCGTTGGTTACCACTGTGGGGTTATTCCAATGTTACTGTTGGGTTAGGGTGTTGCCACTGTGGGGGTTGTTATAATGTTGTTGGGTTAGGGTGTTTACACTGTGGGATTAATATACCTGTGGTGGATGTTGTTATGGCACATCCCGGTCGGGCCCCGCCTCCTGGGGAGAGGTATAAGACCCTCTGCTCAGGCGGGACCCCTCCAGTCTGGATTGGTGTACTCGTGTTAGATAGTTCCATTGTTTGTCAATAAAAGCCTTCAATCGCTGAAGCCTTGTACCTCGTGCTTGATTGTCACGCATCAATTTTATTGACAAACACAAAACTCTCGACAGTAAAGAGAGTATGGAGCAAATGCTGAAACCAGAGCGTCTGACGCTGGACCCACGTGCGGTCGGTGCCTCTAACACCTTCGACCACTGGTTGAAGTGTTTCGAGGACTACCTGGCAGCCTCTGCAGCAGTTACTACGGACGACGACAAACTCCAGGTCCTCCACGCGAGGGTAAGCGACACGGTCTATCTTGCGATTCGTGCGGCCACCACTTACCCGAGGGCCATCGAGCTCTTGAAGAAACGATACACGAGACCACCCAACGAGATTCACGCTCGTTACCTCCTCGCTACACGACGTCGGCAGTCGGGCGAAACCATGGAGGACTATGCCAATGAGCTCTTGCAGCTTGCCAGGGGCTGCGACTGCAAAGATGTGTCGGCTGAGCAATATATGTACGACCTCGCCCGAGATGCGTTCGTAGCAGGGGTAGGGTCCTCGTACATCCGGCTTAAGCTATTGGAGAAAGGGAACCTCAACTTGACCCAAGCGATGGAGATGGCTGAGGTGCTGGAGGCAGCGTCGAAAAGCTTGGCTCTGTACCCCGAAGACCACGCGGAGACAACGTGGCAGGAGCAAGCACAAATCCCTCCTCGCCCCATGGGCTCGCGCTCCCATATCGACCCGACGACGGCGGCAGCTCCAGGTGGCCAGCGATGCTATTTTTGCGGAGGAGCCAAGCATCCACGGCAACAGTGTCCAGCAAAAACGGCGATCTGCAGCCAGTGCGGTAAAAAGGGGCACTATGCTAAAGTTTGCAGGTCGAAGCCCAAGAACGGCAGTGCAGCCTGTGACCCTCCAGAGCGGAGACAATCTCCTTCGACGTCGCAGTACCCGCGAGGCCCGACCACGTGCGAATCCAGGATGGCGCCATCGTGGCTGACGGAGGAGGAGGATGACCATCAGGAGTCGCTACGCTTGGCGCCCTCACCCACGTGCGATTCATGGGGGCGGCCATCATGGTCGACGACGACCAGGAGCGACCAGCAGGGGTCCTCAGTATCAACCTCGGCTGCATGCAGTGACGCCCTGGGGCCAACGGTGGCGTCGATCTCTCTGGACCAGACAAAGCATCACAGGCTTGACAGTTCGATGATGAACATCAAGGTAAATGGTCGTACTGTGTATTGTCTCTTTGACAGTGGGAGCACTGAGAGTTTTATTCACCCTGACACTGCAAAAAGGTGTGGACTCCGGGTTCTACCTGCCAAACAGACAATTTCTATGGCATCACGGTCCCGGTCTGGACCGATCCAAGGACGTTGTATGGTAACCCTAGAGGTGCAGGGCACAATTTACGAGCGATATAGGCTCCTTGTGTTGCCGCACCTTTGCGCGCCAATTCTCCTCAGACTAAACTTTATGGTCCACATGAAGAGTGTGATCCTACAGTACGGTGGGCCACTCCCTTCACTGGCAGTAGGGAATCAGCCGCAGCCTCCAAATTGCCCAAAGCGCCCCGCATGCAATCTTTCCACACTGAAGATCACCACACCTTCTTTATTTAAGAATCTGGTACCAGGCTGCAAGCCCATCGCTACTAAAAGTAGGCGTTACAGCGCTGAAGACCGGATCTTTATCAGATCTGAAGTTCAGCGGCTCCTCAAAGAAGGGATCATACAGCCAAGTGCTAGTCCGTGGAGAGCGCAGGTCGTGGTGGTTAAAAGCAGGAACAAACCCCGGATGGTCATCGACTACAGTCAGACCATTAACCGTTATACGCAGCTGGATGCGTATCCTCTCCCGCGCATATCTGATATGGTCAATCAGATTGCGCAGTACCGGGTGTTCTCCACCATAGACCTTAAGTCCGCCTACCACCAACTCCCCATCCGCCCAGAGGACCGACAATACACGGCTTTTGAGGCGGATGGTCGTCTATATCAGTTTCTTAGGGTTCCATTTGGTGTCACCAATGGGGTCTCGGTCTTCCAGCGTGCTATGGACCGAATGGTGGACCAGAACGGGTTGCGGGCTACCTTCCCGTACCTGGATAACGTCACCATCTGCGGCCATGACCAGCAGGACCATGACACGAATCTCCAAAACTTTCTGCGCACTGCATCTCGCCTGAATCTGACCTATAACAGGGAGAAGTGCGTAATCCGTACGCGCAGGTTAGCTATCCTTGGATACGTGGTGGAAAACGGGGTCATCGGCCCTGATCCAGACCGTATGCGCCCCCTTACTGAACTTCCCTTGCCCGCTAGCACAAAAGCACTGAGGAGATGCCTCGGCTTCTTTTCTTATTATGCGCAGTGGGTCCCCAACTACGCGGACAAAGCCCGTCCGCTCATCAAGTCCACGACCTTCCCACTCACGCCGGAGGCCCAATTGGCCTTCAAGGCTTTGAAAAGCGACATTGCGAAAGCCACGATGCACGCGGTGGATGAATCCATCCCTTTTCAGGTGGAAAGTGATGCATCGGATTTCGCCCTGGCCGCCACACTAAACCAGGCAGGCAGGCCCGTCGCGTTTTTTTCCCGCACCCTTCAAGGTCCCGAAATTCGGCATTCAGCGGTGGAGAAGGAGGCTCAGGCCATTGTGGAGGCCATCAGACACTGGCGCCATTACCTGGCGGGGAAGCGGTTCACCCTGATCACGGATCAACGATCCGTGGCGTTTATGTTCAGTAATACGCAGAAGGGCAAGATCAAGAATGATAAGATCTTGCGGTGGAGAATTGAGCTCTCCACCTATAATTACGATATTATGTATCGTCCAGGGAAGCTCAATGAGCCCTCGGATGCCCTCTCGCGCGGAACATGCGCTATCATGCAGGAGGACCGCTTGAAGGCCCTCCACAATGACCTGTGCCATCCTGGAGTCACTCGACTCTACCACTTCATAAAAGCCCGCAACCTGCCCTACTCGGTGGAGGATGTCAGGTCAGTAACGAGAAGCTGTCGGATTTGCGCGGAATGCAAACCGCACTTTTATCGACCGGACCGGGCACAATTGGTCAAGGCCACTCGGCCCTTCGAGAGGCTGAGTGTGGATTTTAAGGGCCCCCTTCCCTCAACGGACCGGAATGTCTATTTTCTCAATATCATAGATGAATACTCCCGGTTCCCGTTTGTTGTCCCCTGTGCGGACACGTCGACTGCCACAGTGATTAAGGCATTCAGTGATCTTTTTACCCTGTTCGGGTACCCCTGCTACATACATAGCGACAGGGGCTCGTCGTTCATGAGTAACGACTTGAGGCAATTCCTGCTCTCATACGGGATTGCCTCTAGTAGAACCACGAGCTACAACCCTAGGGGTAACGGACAGGTGGAGAGGGAGAATGCTACAGTCTGGAAGGCTGTCCTATTGGCGCTGAAGTCCAGGGGCCTTCCAGTCTCCCGTTGGCAGGAGGTCCTTCCAAATGCGCTTCATTCCATTCGCTCCCTCCTGTGTACGGCAACCAATGCTACTCCCCACGAGAGGATGTTCTCATTCCCTCGGAAGTCGTCCTCGGGGATCTCCTTACCAGCCTGGTTGACGTACCCAGGACCCGTCCTTCTGCGGCGACATGTGAGGGCCCGCAAGTCCGACCCCTTGGTCGAACCGGTCCAACTCCTCCACGCCAACCCTCAGTATGCCTATGTGGCATATCCTGACGGGCGAGAGGACACGGTCTCGATTCGAGACCTGGCGCCCACAGGGGACGTAGCAACTCCTGTCGCTCCTATACCCCCTGTCACGAACCCCCTTTCACTTCTTTCTTCCCCAGACGTGGCGCGGTCAGCACCGGGACCAGTGCATAACAGTTATACTCCCATGTACAGCTTGCCTGAGACTCGGAGATCGGCGCCACCACAGAAGGTTCCAGGATCCCCTGCACCACCGCCTCACCAGGGTCAACCGGCCCGGGAGTCCTCGAGGGGACAGCCGGACGCTGTTTTGGAGAGAACGCCACCGCAAGCACCTGCTCCCCTGTTGCAACCGGTGTTGAGGAGATCACAGCGACGGTGCGGTCCTCCAGACCGTCTGGACTTGTGAATTTTGTATATATGTGACCTGCTTTCGCACCCCGCCGGCCTTTGTTTTTAAAGGAGGGGTGAATGTGGTGAACCATCGTTGGTTACCACTGTGGGGTTATTCCAATGTTACTGTTGGGTTAGGGTGTTGCCACTGTGGGGGTTGTTATAATGTTGTTGGGTTAGGGTGTTTACACTGTGGGATTAATATACCTGTGGTGGATGTTGTTATGGCACATCCCGGTCGGGCCCCGCCTCCTGGGGAGAGGTATAAGACCCTCTGCTCAGGCGGGACCCCTCCAGTCTGGATTGGTGTACTCGTGTTAGATAGTTCCATTGTTTGTCAATAAAAGCCTTCAATCGCTGAAGCCTTGTACCTCGTGCGTGATTGTCGCGCATCAATATCATCTATTGAAGAATGGTTACCACACAGAAGGCCATTCGACCCATCGTGTCCATGCTGCTGTCAGAGCAACTCAACTAGTCCCACTCCTCCGCAGTCTTTTCCCCGTAGTCTTAAAAAAGTTTTCTTTCAGATGCTTATCCAATACCTTTGGAAAACCGCAATTGAATTTGCTTCCACCAGTCTCCAGCAGATACTAACCACTCATGCGCAAAAATAGCTTTTCCTCACTATTGGTCCTTTTTTTCTCTGGTTCTTGATCCTTCCACCAATTTCTCCCTGTCTCCTCTATCCAGACACCTCATGATTTTGAATACCTCTACAGAGGTATTCTCTTCAATTCTAATTCAATTCAAACTCAATTTCAAGGATGAAGGATGTAAAATCGCTGGCACCAATGAGCTCAATGCATTCTATGCCCGTTTTGAGCAAGAGGTCAGCGAGAGCACGCCCTCCACCTTGGAAGCCTTGGATGAACCTGTATCCAAGGTCACCATTGCAGACATCAGAGCAGCCTTCTCGAAATTCAACCCACGGAAAGTGACTGGCCCGGATGGGATACCTGGATGAGCACTCAAATCCTGCATGGACCAGTTGGTGGGGGTATTCACAGACATCTTCAATCTTTCTTTACACCAATCTGAGGTCCCTATCTGCTTCAAGAAGACGACCATCATCCCAGTACCAAAGAAAAGTCAGGCGGTGTGCCTTAAGGACTATCGTCTGGTGGCTCTGACATCCATCATTATGAAGTGCTTCGAAAGGTTAGTCATGGCACAAATCAATTCCGGCCTCCCAGTTTGCCTGGATCCACTACAGTTCATCTATCACCGCAACAAGTCCACAGCAGACGCCATCTCCCTGGCCTTGCACTCAACCCTGGAACACCTAGATAACAAAGACACCCATGTCAGACTCTTATTTATTGACTACAGCTCAGTCTTCAACGCCATTATTCCTACGAAACTCATCTCCAGACTCCGTGGCCTGGGGCTCGGCTTCTCCCTCTGCGATTGGATCCTAGACTTCCTAACCCACAGACCACAATCAGTAAGGATAGGCAACAACACCTCCTCCACAGTCATCCTCAACACTGGTGCCCCACAAGGCTGTGTCCTCAGCCCCTTACAATACTCTTTATACACCTATGACTGTATGGCCAAATTCCCTTCCAACTCGATTTTCAAGTTTGCTGATGACACCAGTGTAGTGGGTTGGATCTCAAACAATGATGAGACGGAGTACAGGAAAGAGGCAGAGAATCTGCTGAACTGGTGCGATGACAATAATCTCTCCCTCAATGTCAACAAAACGAAGGAGATTGTCATCGACTTCAGGAAGCGTAGTGGAGGACATGCACCCTGTCTCCATCAATGGGGACGAAGTAGAAATGGTCGAGAGCTTCAAGCTTTTAGATGTCCTGGCCCCTCCATTATGATGCTATAGTTAAGAAAGCCCACCAATGCCTCTACTTACTCAGAAGACTAAGGAAATTTGGCATGTCAGCTACGACTCTCACCAACTTTTAAGATGCACCATAGAAAGCATTCTTTCTGGATGTATCACAGCTTGGTATGGCCCCTGCTCTGCCCAAGACTGCAAGAAACTACAAAGGGCTACATTGCAAATGAAGCCCAATCCATCACTCAAACCGGCCGCCCATCCATTGACTCTGCCTATACTTCCCCCTGCCTCAGAAAAGCAGCCAGCATAATCAAGGACCCCAAACACCCTGGACATAATCTCTTCCACTTGAGTCTGAGGACATGTACCAACTTACTCAAGAACAGCTTCTTCCCTGTTGCCATCAAACTTTTGAATGGACCTACCTCGCATTAAGCTGATCTTTCTCTACACTCTAGCTATGACTGTAACATTACATTCTGCACTCTCTCCTTTCCTTCTCTATGAATGCTATGCTTTGTCTGCATAGCGCGCAAGAAACAATACTTTTCACTGTATCCCAATACATGTGACAATAATAAATCAAATCAAATTAAATCAAATCAATCTCCTCTCAACCTTCTCTACTCAAGGAGAAAAGCCCCAGCTTTTCCAATTGACCCTTGTAACTAATGTCCTTCATCCTTGCACCCTCTTTAATGCCTTCACAACGTTCCTGAAGTCTGGCGTCTAGAATTGGATACAATACTCCAGTTGAGGCCAAAACAGTGTTTTATAAAGATTCGCCATAACTTATTTTCTTTTGTACTCTATAAGAACATAAGAACTAGGAGCAGGAGTAGGCCATCTGGCCCCTCGAGCCTGCTCCGCCATTCAATAAGATTGTGGCTGATCTTTTTGTGGATTCAGCTCCACTTACCTGCCCGTTCACCAAAACCCTTAATTCCTTTACTGTTCAAAAATTTATCTATCCTTGCCTTAAAAACATTCAATGAGGTAGCCTCAACTGCTTCACTGAGCAGGGAATTCCACAGATTCACAACCCTTTGTGTGAAGAAGTTCTCCTCAACTCAGTCCTAAATCTGCTTCCCCTTACTTTGAGGCTATGCCCCCTAGTTCTAGTTTCACCTGCCAGTGGAAACAACTTCCCTGCTCCTATCTTATCTATTCCCTTCATAATCTTATATGTTTCTATAAGATCTCCCCTCATTCTTCTGAATTCCAATGAGTATAGCCCCAGTCTCCTCAGTCTCTCCTCATAAGCCAACCCTCTCAACTCCGGAATCAACCTAGTGAATCTCCTCTGCAGCTCCTCTAATGCCAGTATATCCTTGCACAAGTAAGGAGACCAAAACTGTACACAGTACTCCAGGTGTGGCCTCTCCAGCACCTTATACAGCTGCAACATAACCTCGCTGTTTTTAAACTCCATCCCTCTAGCAATGAAGGACAAAATTCCATTTGCCGCCTTAATTACCTGCTGCACCTGCAAAACAACTCCTTGAGATTCCTGCACAAGGACACCCAGGTCCCTCTGCACAGCAGCATGCTGCAATTATTTACCATTTAAATAATAGTCCATTTTGCTGTTATTCCTACCAAAATGGATGACCTCACATTTACTGGACGGGATTTTCCACTCCTGTTCGTGTCGAGTAGGTTCAGTAACAGGAGCGGAAAATATCGTGAGAACTGCAAAGTCGTGTTTTACGTCAGCGTAAATGTGTGACTCAATTGTCCCCTCCCCCCATCAGTTTCCCAACATTCAAAGTAGATTATTATAATAAAGTAACATATGACTATGAGGCCCCTGTGCCAGAATCTCTCACCCCCCACGGTGGCATGATGGCAGAACGGTGTGAATCACGACCAGTCTCCAAAGGCATGCACCTGGTGAGTTGACCTCCCAGGGGAGCTCAGGTGGATACAGAGCTCAGGGTGAGAGGATCATTGCCTAGCACTGCCAGGGTACTACGCGGGCACCCCAACACTGCCTAGGTACAGTGCCCATGTAGTGTCAGGGAGCAGTGCCGGGGCAGTGCCAGTGGTTTCCGGGGGGATTTCAGGGTGAACCCCTTTGTACTGCACTGGGGCAGCCTTTAAAAATGACGTCCCAATCCTTGCGCTTCTAAATTGCTGGCGGAGCCAGGAAATCAGAGGCCGCACCACCAGTGATATGTCGTGGAATCTGTGACTTGAACATCTTTTCCAAAGAGCTGCACTATATGGCAGAGAAAGCCGCCATTGCCGTTGGTGGCTTCAATACCACTTTTCCTGCCCGACATCGGCCTTTGCTGCTATCGGGGAAATTCCTGGCCAATGTCTCTACTTATAAAGACCAGGATCCCTAATGCCTTTTAACCTCTTTCTCAACTTGCCTTACCACTTCCAACGATTCTTTGCTCATATACTGCCAAGTCCCACTATCCCTTTTAAAACCGTAACCTTTATTTTATATTGCTTTTCCTTGTTCCTCCTACCAAAATGTATCCCCAGCCTCATGCGCCCAAAACTGGAAATTCCCACTTGAGCTTAACAGACCTTTGAATGGTCCACCAAATTTGCTACGATTCCCACAACGGGAAAGACGGGAGAATTTTGGCCTTCGTTTCACAATTCTCTGCATTCAATTTCATTTGCTATGTGCTGCCCATTCCACCAGTCTGTCATGTTCTCTTGAAGTCTGTTACTATTCTCCTCACAGTTTAAGATACTTCCAAGTTTTGTTTCATCTGCAAATTTTGAAATTGTGCCCTGTCTACAAACATATGAACAAGGAACAGGAGTAGGCCATTCAGCCCCTTGAGCCTGTTCCACCATTTAATAAGATCATGGTTGATTTGATAGTGACCTCAGACCTGTATCCCATCTTCTCCAATAATCAATAACCCTCTTGCTTACCAAGAATCTACCCAACCCTGCTTGAAAAATATTCAATGACTCTGCTTCCGCTCCCTTTTCAGGAAGAGTGTTCCAAAGACTCACGACCCTCTGAGTGAAAACATTTGCCTCATCTCTGTTTTAAATGAGTGACCCCTTATTTTTAAACAGTGACCTCTGGTTCTAGATTCTCCCACAAGAGGAACACCCTCTCTACATACATCCTGTCACATCCTGTCATATGTTTCAATCAAGTTGCCTCTTACTCTTCTAAACTCCAGCAGATACAAGCTTATTCTGTAGATCTTCTTTTTATTTATCCATTTACAGGATATGGTTCTTTGCTGGCTAAACCAGGATTTTTTTACCCTTGAGAAGGGGGTGATGAACTGCCTTTTTGAAACGTTACAGTCCCTGTGGTGTAGGTATACCCACAGCGCTGTTCAGGATTTTTACCCAGTGATAATGAAGGAATGGGGATATATTTCCTATGTCAGGATGATGAATGGCTTGGAATAGAACTTCCAGGTAGTGGTGTTCCCTCCCATGTGTCTGCTGCCCTTGTCCTTCTAGATGGTAGTAGTCATGGGTTTGGATGGTGCTGTCTTGGTGAGTTCCTGCACACATTTTATAGATGGTACACACTGCTGCCACATTCATTAGTGGTGGATGGAGTGAATGTTTGTGGCTGTGGTGCCAATCAAGTGGGCTGCATTGTCCTGGATGGTGTCAAGCTTCTTGAGTGTTGGAGCTGCACCCATCCAGGCAAGTGGGGATTATTCCATCACACTTCTGACATGTGCCTTGTAGATGGTGGACAGGCTTTGGAGAGTCAGGAGGTGAGTTACTCACTGCAGGATTTCTGACCTGTTCTTGAAGCATTTATATGGCTAGCCCAGTTCAGGAAATGGTAGTGCATTGAATGTCAAAGGGCGATTGTTAGATTTATTCTTGTTGGAGATAGTCATTGCCTGGGACTTGTATGGCATAAATGTTGCTTATCACTTGTTATCCCAAGCCTGAATATTGTTCAGGTTTTGATTCATTTGGACATGGGCTGCTTCAGTATCTGAGGAGTTAGAAATGGTGCTGAGCATTGTGCAATCATCAATGAACATCCCCACTTCTGACCTTATAACGGAAGGTAGGTCATTGACAAAGCAGCTAAAAATGGTTGGGCCTAGGAGCCAGAGGAACTCTTTCAGTTATGCCCTAGAACTGAGATGATTAGCCTTGATGTCAAGGGCAGTCACTCTCACTTATCCTCTGGAGTTCAGTTCTTTTGCCCATGTTTAGACCAAGATTGCAATAACTTCAGGGGCCAAGTGGCCCTGGCAGAGCTCAAACTGAGTGTCAGTGAGCAGGTTATTGCTTTGTCAGTGCTGCCAGAAAGAACTGTTAATGAGATCTTCCACCTTTTTTTACATATGCCTGGCGTTGCTCCTGGCATGCTCTCCTGCACAGTTCATTGAACCAGGGTTGATCCACTCTGGCATGATGGTAATGGTTGAGTGGGATAGGCTGGGCCATGAGGTTACAGATTGAGTACAACTGAGTACAGATCTGTTGCTGCTGATGGTCCATAGTTCATGGATGCCCAGTCTGGAGTTGCCAGACTAGTGGTACGTGGGAATCAGCAGGATGTTCTTTGTCCATGTTGACCTGATGCCATGAAACTTCATGAGGTCCAGAGTTGATGTTGAGGACTCCCAGGACAACTTCCTTCCAACTGTATACCACTGTGCTGCCACCTCTGCTGGGTCTATCCTGTCCCTGGAACAGGACATATCCAGAGAATAGTGATGGTGGTGTCTGGGAGATTATCTATAAGATATGATTCCATGAGCATGACTATGTCAGGCTGTTGCTTGACTAGCTTGTCAGACAGCTCTCCCAATTTTGACACTAGCCCCCAGATATTAGTAAGGAGAACTTTGCAGGGCTGCGTTTGCCATTGTCGTTTCCGGTGCCTGGGCCAATGATGGGTGTCCATCCGGTTTCATTACTTTTTATTAACTTTGTAGCGGTACAACTGGTACAACTGAGTGGCTTGGTAGGCCATTTCAGAGGGCATTTAAGAGTCAATCAAATTGCTGTGGCTCTGGAGTTGCATGTAGGCCAGACCAGGTAAGGATGGCAGATTTCCTTCCCTAAAGGACACTAGTGAACTAGATGGGTCTTTACAACAATTTACAATGGTTTCTTGGTCATCATTAGACGTTTAATTCCACTTTTTGTATTGAAATCAAATTCCATCATCTTCTGTGGTGGGATTTAAACCTGGTCCCCAGAGCATTACCCTGGGCCTCTGGATTCCTAGTCCAGTGACAATACCACAGTGCCACTACCTTCCCGCAAAGGGAAAGAAAAGCAGTCCCAAAAAAAAAGAAACCTTTATCAGTACCCCATGTTTCTTGTCATTCAACTAACTTCATACACATGCTGGCACTGTGCCTTTCATTCCATGGGCTTTATCTTTACTGACTTTGTGGCACTTTATCAAACACCGTCTGGAAGTCCATGTCCATCACATCAACCATTTCTGTTACTTCATCAAAAATGTCATTCTTAGTCAAACACAGTTCACCCTTAAATATATCCCTTAACCTCACCAACCTCTCCTTCTCACCTCATCCCTCAACCTCTCGCTCCACAAATATGTTAAATTACCCCCGAGTTATCTATACTAGATGCATTTCTATATTGTATTGTGGAAAGCTACTTAGTGAAGGTTAGTATTGGAACCAATCTCTACCCAGTCTCAACTGTATTTACGGGATAAAAGCTTATATGCATACATCTCCAAATTCAACCACTTTAGTTTCAGTAAATGTCTCTTTATATCTCTTTTAAAGATGTACTCAAATGACATCCTGGTTATTGCCCGACACCTCCAAAGAATTAAACACAATGAACATTCTATGGCAATTCCATTACTCGTTGGGTCATGACGTCCTCCCTGCCTTACTCCCATTCTTATTCCTAATGAAAAACATTTTAAAATCTCATCGTCACACTTTTGTCTATTCCATTCAGAATCTTTGGTTAGGTAACCTCAAAGTCAAACAAAAACAGCCCCGATATTTGAAGTTAATTCCAAACTGGTGCCCCACAAGGCTGTGTTCTCAGCCCCCTACTATACTCCTTATACACTTATGACTGTGTGGCCAAATTCCCCCTTCAATTCGATTTCCAAGTTTGTTGGCGACACCACCGTAGTGGGTCGGATCTCAGACAATGACGAGACGGAGTACAGGGAATGAGATAGAGAATCTGGTGAACTGGTATGGCAACAATAACCTCTCCCTCAATGTCAACAAAATGAAGGAGATTGTCATCAACTTTAGGAAGTGTAAAGGAGAACATGCCCCTGTCTACATCAACGGGGACGAAATAGAAAAGGTTGAGTGCTTCAAGCTTTTAGGTGTCCAGATCACCAACAACCTGTCTTGGTCCCCCCATGCCGACACTATAGTTAAAAAAGCCTACCAATGCCTCTACTTTCTCAGAAGACTAAGGAAATTTGGCATGTCAGCTACGACTCTCACCAGCCTTTACAGATGCACCATAGAAAGCATTCTTTCTGGTTGTATCACAGCTCGGTATGGATCCTGTTCTGCCCAAGACCGCAAGGAACTACAAAAGGTTGTGAATGTAGCCCAATCCATCACGCAAACCAACCTCCCATCCATTGGCTCTGTCTACAATTCCCTCTGCCTTGGCAAAGCAGCCAGCATAATTAAGGACCCCACACATCCGGGACATTCTCTCTTCCACCTTCTTCCATTGGGAAAAAGATTCAAAAGTCTGAGGTCATGTACCAACTGACTCAGAACAGTTTCTTCCCTGCTGCCACCAGACTTTTGAATGGACTTACCTTGCATTAAGTTGACCTTTCTCTACACCCTAGCTATGACTGTAACATTACATTCTGCACTCTCTCGTTTCTTTCTCTATGAATGGTATGCTTTGTCTGTATAGCACGCAAGAAACAATACTTTTCACTGTATGTTAATACATGTGACAATAATAAATCAAATCAAATCAAACTGAGTTTGTGCAACACCATAAGGTTTGCTATGGCATCTGTTGACCTGGGATTATTAGCTCATGCATGATGTTTAATCTTCTCCTCCCCCAACTCCGATCAATAAGGTTACTATTGGGTGGGTTACCATGTCCAGGCCCATGGCTGTCTCAGTTGCTGTCCGTATCTCAATCCCCATGTCTTCAACAAATGGCTGCTCGTTCTGATCGTGAATGACAATTTTTGCTCCCATGGAGGTGACCAGATATGGATTATACTCATTTTCATCCACGTGGAGAATCATCTTCAGGCCTGTGAGAGAGAAAGTAAAGAAAGACCTTTGCTTATATGGTGCCTTTCATGACTTCAGGGCATCCCAAAGTGTTTTACAGTCAATAAACTGTATTTACTGTTGTAAGGTAGGAAAGGCAGCAGCCAATTTGTGTATAGTGAGTTGTTACAAACAGCAATGGGAAAATGGCCAGATAATCTGTTTTAATAATGTTTGTTGAGGGATATGTATTGTCCAGGACAGCAATAAGAACTCTACAGTTCCTCTATGATTAGTATATGGGGTCATGTACTTTTAAGTCTTTAAAAGTCATTAACTTTTCACTGTCTTACTTGACATAAAGTGTCCAGTATGAGTGTGAAACCAGTGTGTTGTTCCCAGTGTAGGATGTGGGAGGTCCTGGAGGCATCTGGCCTCCCGGACATCCACATCTGTGAGGGGTGTGTCGAGCTGCGGTTCCTGAGGGACCGTGTTAGGGAGCTGGAACTGCAGCTCGAGGATCTTAGGCTGATGAGGGAGAATGAGGAGGTGATAGACAAGAGCTATCATCAGGTGGTCACACCAGGGCAACGGGAGGAGGCCAAGTGGGTGATGGCCAGGAAGGGTAAGGCTAGGGTGGTTGAGAGCACCCCAGTGGATTTGCCCCTGCACAACAAGTACTCCTGCTTGAGTACTGCTGGGGGGGACAGCCCGCCTGGGGGAAGCAGCAGTGGCCGTGTCTCCGCAGTGGAGTCCAGCCCTGTAACTCAGAGGGCTAAGGAAAAGAGGAGGAAGGCGGTATTAATCGGGGACTCGATGGTGAAGGGGACAGACAGGCGTTTCTGCGGAGGTAGGCGGGATTCTCGCATGGTGGTCTGCCTCCCTGGGGCCGGGATCCAGGATGTCGCTAGTCGCGTCCCGGAAATCCTGAGGTGGGAGGGAGAGGAGCCTGAGGTAGCGGTACATATTGGTACCGCTGATGTGGGTAGGAAGGGAGAAGGGGTCATGAAAAGGGAGTACAGGGAATTAGGGAGACAGCTGAGAAAGAGGAAAGCAAAGGTAGTAATCTCAGGATTACTGCCTGTGCCACGGGAAGGTGAGGGCAGGAATGGAGTGAGGTGGAAGATGAATGTGTGGCTGAGGGACTGGTGCAGGGGGCAGGGATTCAGGTTCCTGGACCATTGGGACCTCTTTAGGGGCAGGGGTGATCTGTATACAAAAAACGGGTGGAACTTGAATCACACGGGGACCAATATCCTGGCCGGTAGGTTGGCTAAAGTTACTGGGGAGAATTTAAACTAGATAGGTTGGGGGGAGGGGAGCTAGAAGAGTTGACTAGGATCAAGGAACTAATTGATGGGGTGGAGGATGCAGGGGTAAGGGGAATTACAAAATTAATGGTAGAGGAGAGGGTGCAAGTGAATGAAGGCGGTAATTTAGATAAGGGAGTAGAGGGAGAGGGTGTTCGCGACTCATCAAAGCGGGTCCAGATAAAAGCTGGAATAAGGACACTTTGCCTGAATGCACGAAGCATTCGGAACAAGGTATATGAGTTGATGGTGCAAATCAGCACGAGTGGGTACGATCTAGTGGCCATTACAGAAACGTGGCTGAAAGGTGACCAGGACTGGGAGATGAATATCCAGGGGTATCAGGCGTTTAGGAAGAATAGACAGGAAGGAAAAGGTGGTGGGGTCGCGCTATTAATAAGAGATAATATCAGGGTAGTACTGAGGGATGACATAGGCTCTGAGGAACAAAACGTGGAATCGTTATGGGTAGAGATGAGGAATAGTAGAGGGAGAAAGACACTAGTAGGTGTGGTATATAGGCCCCCAAATAATAATGTTGAGGTGGGGAGGGCTATAAACAAGCAGATAAGGGATGCGTGTAAAAACGGAACGGCAATAATCATGGGGGACTTCAACATGCACATTGACTGGCAGACTCAAGTCGGTAAGGGTGGAATGGAGGAAGAGTTCTTAGAATGCTGTCGGGATAGTTTCCTTGAACAGCATGTTACGGAACCGACGAGGGAACGAGCTATTTTGGATCTGGTATTGTGTAACGAGGTAGGTAGAATTAAGGATCTTATTGTGAAGGACCCTCTTGGGTCTAGTGACCACAATATGGTCGAATTTCTGATTCAGATGGAAGAGGAGAAAGTTTGGTCCCAAACCAGTGTCCTCTGTTTGAACAGAGGGAAATATGATAGGATGAGGGATGAATTGGCTAAGGTAGACTGGGAGAGCAGGCTGGCAGGTAGGATAGCTGAGGAACAGTGGAGGATTTTTAAGGAGATCCTTTTCAGTTCTCAGCAAAAATATATTCCAGCAAAAAACAAGGATTGTAAGAAAAGGGAGAACCAGCCGTGGATAACGAAGGAAATAAAGGAGAGTATTAAAATAAAAACAGCTGCGTACAGAGTGGCCAAAAATAGTGGAGAAACAAGTGATTGGGAAAAATTTAAGAAACAACAAAGAGAGACTAAGAAAGCGATAAAGAAAGGAAGGATAGACTATGAAGCTAGGCTAGCAATTAATATAAAAAATGATAGTAAAAGTTTTTATAAATATATAAAAAGGAATAGAGTGGCTAGAGTGAATGTTGGACCCTTGGAGGACGAGAGGGGGGAGTTAATAGTGGGAAATGAGGATATGGCTGAGTCTTTAAATAAGTTTTTTGTGTCGGTCTTCACGGTGGAGGACACAAATAGTTTGCCAAATGTTAACGATAGAGGGTTGGCAGCAGGAGAAATACTTAATACAATTAATGTAACCAGAGAGGCAGTGCTGGGTAGACTAATGGGACTGAAGGTGGACAAGTCCCCGGGTCCGGATGGAATGCATCCCAGGGTATTGAAAGAAATGTCAGAGGTAATAGTGGATGCGTTAGTGATTATTTATCAAAACTCGTTGCATTCTGGGGTAGTGCCGGTTGATTGGAAAACGGCTAATGTTACGCCGCTGTTTAAAGAAGGAAGGAGACAAAAGGCGGGTAACTATAGGCCGGTCAGCTTAACGTCTGTAGTAGGGAAAATGCTGGAATCCATTATTAAAGAGGAGATAGCAGGGCATCTGGATAGAAATGGTTCGATCAATCAGACGCAGCATGGATTCATGAGGGGAAAGTCGTGCTTGACGAACATGTTGGATTTTTATGAAGATGTGACTAGGGCGGTTGATGGAGGAGAACCGGTGGATGCGGTGTTTTTGGATTTCCAAAAGGCGTTTGATAAGGTGCCCCATAAAAGGCTGCTGAAGAAGATTAGGGCACACGGAGTTGGGGGTAGTGTTAAAGTGGATTGGGGACTGGCTATCCGACAGGAAGCAAAGAGTCGGAATAAATGGGTGTTTTTCCGGTTGGAGGAAGGTAACTAGTGGCGTGCCGCAGGGATCGGTACTCGGGCCGCAACTATTTACCATTTATATAGATGATCTGGAGGAGGGGACGGAGTGTAGGGTAACGAAGTTTGCAGACGACACAAAGATAAGTGGAAAAGTGAATCGTGTGGAGGACGGAGAAGATCTGCAGAGAGATTTGGACAGGCTGAGTGAGTGGGCGAGGATATGGCAAATGGAGTATAACGTTGATAAATGCGAGGTTATACACTTTGGAGGAAATAATAACAAATGGGATTACTATCTCAATGGAAACAAATTAAAACATGCTACCGTGCAAAGGGACCTGGGGGTCCTTGTGCATGAGACGCAAAAGCCCAGTCTGCAGGTACAACAGGTGATCAAGAAGGCAAATGGGATGTTGGCCTATATTGCGAAGGGGATAGAATATAAAAGCAGGGATGTCTTGATGCACCTGTACAGGGCATTGGTGAGGCCGCAGCTGGAATACTGTGTGCAGTATTGGTCCCCTTATATGAGGAAGGATATATTGGCATTGGAGGGAGTGCAGAGAAGGTTCACCAGGTTGATACCGGAGATGAGGGGTTTGGATTATGAGGAGAGGCTGAGGAGATTGGGTTTGTACTCGTTGGAGTTTAGAAGGATGAGGGGGGATCTTATGGAGACTTATAAGATAATGCGGGGGCTGGATAGGGTGGAGGCGGAGAGATTCTTTCCACTTAGTAAGGAAGTTAAAACTAGAGGACACAGCCTCAAAATAAAGGGGGGTCGGTTTAAGACAGAGTTGAGGAGGAACTTCTTCTCCCAGAGGGTGGTGAATCTCTGGAATTCTCTGCCCACTGAGGTGGTGGAGGCTACCTCGCTGAATATGTTTAAAGCGCGGATGGATGGATTCCTGATCGGTAAGGGAATTAAGGGTTATGGGGATCAGGCGGGTAAGTGGTACTGATCCACGTCAGATCAGCCATGATCTTATTGAATGGCGGGGCAGGCTCGAGGGGCTAGATGGCCTACTCCTGCTCCTATTTCTTATGTTCTTATGTTCTTATGTATATTCACCTGTGAGGGCAGATAGGGGCTTGGGTTACTTGTCTCATCTGAAAGACAGCACCTCCAACAGTGCAGTACTGCTCTGGAGTGTCAGTCTGGATTATGCACTCAAATCTCTGGCGGGGGTGGAGGTTTTTTTTTAAAGTTTATTTATTAGTGTCAGAAATAGGCTTACATTAACACCGCAGTGAAGTTACTGTGAAAATCCCCTAGTCACCACACCCTGGCGCCTGTTCAGGAACACTGAGGGAGAATTTAGCATGACCAATGCACCTAACCAGCACGTCTTTTGGACTGTGGGAGGAAACTGGAACACCTGGAGGAAACCCACGCAGACACGGGGAGAATGTGCAGACTCCACACAGACAGTGACCCGAGCTGGGAATCTAACCCGGGTCCCTTGCGCTGTGAGGCAGTAGTGCTATCCACTGTGCCATTGTGCCGCCCCATGAGGTTTGAACCCATGATCTTCTGACCCTGAGGTGAGAGATATTCACTGAGCCATGGCTGACACCAGCCTTTGATCATTTTATATTCCTGTGTGATACACATTTTTCTCATTTTTCCCTCACTACTCCATTATCTTTCTCCTCCTGTTCTTTCCTGAAAGCAGTAATCAGAGGATAAAAATACTTTAAAAAGAAAGGGAGAGGTTGAGGATTGTTTTTTTCTGAAGAGGGTTGCTTGGATAAGGAATGTGGAGGAAGCAGAATTTATCACAACTTTCAAAAGAAAAGAGAATAAATACTTAAAAAGAAACATTTCACAGGTTCTGGGGAAAGCAATTAATCTCAGTTCTTTCGAAGAGCCATCATAGGCACGTTGGCTGAATGGCCACTTTCTGGGCTGTTCAAGTGAGTAGTTTTAGTTGTTCCTCAGTTCAATCATGCCTGTATCTGACAATATTGAAAACAGTGGATTAGAGGACAATGGGTAGAGGTGAGTAACACCTTGAGATGGCTATCAGTCAGAGTTTATGATGGATATCAGTGAGAGTTTATGATGGATATCGGTCAGAGTTTATGTGCAAGAAGATGTCTATCACGAAGGTCATCTACTTTGTGGTAATTATAGCGAAACTTAGGAGGAGATTTGAAACTGCTGGAGGGAGTAGAAATAAAGCTGGAATATGTGCAATAAGACATTTCAGATGGTTTTCCAATGGTTCGGTAAGTTAATCCAGTCAGTAACTGAGTCTTACAAGCCACAAAAGACCCAGAATTGAGCCTTGTTCTGTTCTTTTAGCTGACAGTTGACTGTAATAGCTGGGGGCCAGAGTAAAGGGTAGCCCACGCCCTGGGATCAAAAAGTAGGCTGCACCCAGGGCCAGAGGGGAGGACAAGCTACGTTAGCAGGGCAAGGTGTTGGACAAAATCATTTCAAGTTCCATTTTTTCTTGAACCTTTGACAATGTCTCTCTGTTGGAGATAAGTATTATTGCCCAGTGGGTTTTACCATTTTCATGACCGCCAGTGATGGTCCGGAGAATGATACCGTTCTCACCACCATTGAAGGTGAAGCAGTTTCCATGGAGGGGATGGTGCATTAGACTGAAGTTCCTGCAATACAGAGAGAGAACACTAACCTTAGTAACCTGGCAGGAGAAGCCAATCAGACAGGGCATGTCAGTCATTGAAAATAAAGAATAAATGTTTTTACCACTTCGACAGCAAGTGGTGTCCCTCTGACAGCACAGCACTCCCTCAGCATTGACCCTGTGACAGTGCAACACTCTTAGCACTGTCCCTCTGACAGCGCAGCAGTCCCTCAGCACTGTCTCTCTGACAGCGCAGCACAATCTTAGCACTGTTCCCTTGACAGCACAGCCCTCCTTCAGCACTGTCCCTCTTACAGCCCAGCACTCTCATCAGCACTGTCCGTCTGACAGTGCAGCACTCCCACATTGATGACCTTCCGACAGTGCAGCACTCCCTCAGCACTGACCCTCTGACAGTGCAGCACTCCCACAGCACTGTCCCTCTGATAGTGCAGCACTCCCATAGCACTGTCCCTCTGACAGTATAGCACTCCTTCAGCACTGACCCTCAGACAGTGCAGCACTCCCACATTGATGACCCTCCGACAGTGCAGCACTCCCATAGCACTCCCACAGCACTGTCCCTCTGACAGTGCAGCATTCCCACGGCACTGTCTCTCTGACGGTGCAGCACTCCCACAGCACTGTCCCTTTGACGGTGCAGCACTTCCACAGCACTGTCCTTCTGACAGTGCGGCATTCTCTCAGCACTGTCCCTTTGACAGTACAGCACTCCCACAGCACTGTCCCTCTGACAGTGCAGCATTCCCACGGCACTGTCTCTCTGACGGTGCAGCACTCCCACAGCACTGTCCCTCTGATGGTGCAGCACTCCCACAGCACTGTCCCTCTGACGGTGCAGCACTCCCACAGCACTGTCCCTCTGATAGTGCAGCACTCCCACAGCACTGTCCCTCTGATGGTGCAGCACTCACACAGCACTGTCCCTCTGATGGTGCAGCACTCCCACAGCACTGTCCCTCTGACGGTGCAGCACTCCCACAGCACTGTCCCTCTGACAGTGCAGCACTCCCACAGCACTGTCCCTCTGACAATGCAGCACTCCCACAGCACTGTCCCTCTGACAGTGCAGCACTCCCATAGGATTACATGAGAGTATTAGCCTGGAGATGGTTGTGAGCCCTGGGCCTCCTATTTGGTGGTGAGCGTGCTCCCCAGTGTCCCACAATTGAATATTAAGCTATTTATATAAAGCTCAATGACTGAACCTTGAATCACATGGACGTCCATCGAACAGACAGCTGAATATGAGATCATCAGCTGGGTAACTCATCTGCAGTTTGGTTTCGTGGGGCACATGTGCCATGATGTTGAGGTAGTGCAGCCGATACCATTCCTGGATGGCAGTTATGCCTGAATTGAATGTGTAGATGGCACAGGTGGCGTTTTCATCATTGTTTTTGTCGCACTGTCACCAGAGAGAGGAGAACAAGAGTACAATCATTACAAAAAGAGACAGTAGCAACAAGAGCACAAAGTCAGTGCCAGTCCCCTCGCACTGGTCAGTGCCAGTGCCCCAGCTCTGGTCAGTGCCAGTCCCCTCGCACTGGTCAGTGCCAGTGCCCCAGCTCTGGTCAGTGCCAGTCCCCTCGCACTGGTCAGTGCCAGTGCCCCAGCTCTGGTCAGTGCCAGTCCCCTCGCACTGGTCAGTGCCAGTCCCCTCGCACTGGTCAGTGCCAGTCCCCTTGCACTGGTCAGTGCCAGTCCCCTCGCATTGGTCAGTGCCAGTCCCCTTGCACTGGTCAATGTCAGTCCCCTCGCACTGGTCAGTGCCAGTGCCCCAGCTCTGGTCAGTGCCAGTCCGCTCGCACTGGTCAGTGCCAGTCCCCCAGCTCTGGTCAGTGCCAGTCCGCTCGCACTGGTCAGTGCCAGTCCCCCAGCTCTGGTCAGTGCCAGTCCCCCAGCTCTGGTCAGTGCCAGTCCCCCAGCTCTGGTCAGTGCCAGTCCCCTCGCACTGGTCAGTGCCAGTCCCCCAGCTCTGGTCAGTGCCAGTCCCCCAGCTCTGGTCAGTGCCAGTCCCCTCGCACTGGTCAGTGCCAGTCCCCCAGCTCTGGTCAGTGCCAGTCCCCCAGCTCTGGTCAGTGCCAGTCCCCTCGCACTGGTCAGTGCCAGTCCCCCCACACTAGTCAGTGCTAGTCCCCTTGCACTGGTCACTGCCAGTCCCCTCACTCTGTTCAGTGCTAGTCATCCTCGCACTGGTCAGTGCCAGTCCCCTCAGACTGTTCAGTGCCAGTCCCCTCATTCTGGTCAGTGCCAGTCCCCTCGCTCTGGTCAGTGCCAGTCCCCCAGCTTTGGTCAGTGCTAGTCCCCTCGCACTGGTCAGTGCCAGTCCACCAGCTCTGGTCAGTGCCAGTCCGCTCGCACTGGTCAGTGCCAGTCCCCTCACACTGGTCAGTGCCAGTCCCCCAGCTCTGGTCAGTGCCAGTCCCCTCGCACTGGTCAGTGCCAGTCCCCTCACACTGGTCAGTCCCAGCCCCCTGCTCTGGTCAGTGCCAGTCCCCTCGCACTGGTCCATGCCAGCCACCCTGCTCTGGTCAGTGCCAGTCCCCTCGCTCTGGTCAGTGCCAGCTCACTCACTGTGGTCAGTGCCAGCTCACTCACTGTGGTCAGTGTCAGCTCACTCACTGTGGTCAGTGCCAGCTCACTCACTGCGGTCAGTGCCAGCTCACTGGCCAGTGCCACGTCGCTCACTGTGGTCAGTGTCAGCTCACTCACTGTGGTCAGTGTCAGCTCACTCACTGTGGTCAATGCCAGCTCACTCACTATGGTCAGTGCCAAGTCGCTCACTGTGGTCAGTGCCAGCTCACTCACTGTGGTCAGTGCCAGCTCACTCACTGTGGTCAGTGCCAGCTCACTCACTGTGGTCAGTGCCAGCTCACTCACTGTGGTCACTGTCAGCTCACTGTGGTCAGTGCCAGCTCACTCACTGTGGTCAGTGCCAACTCACTCACTGTGGTCAGTGCCAGCTCACTCACTGTGGTCACTGTCAGCTCACTGTGGTCAGTGCCAGCTCACTCACTGTGGTCAGTGTCAGCTCACTCACTGCGGTCAGTGCCAGCTCACTCACTGTGGTCAGTGCCAGCTCACTCACTGTGGTCAGTGCCAGCTCACTCACTGTGGTCAGTGTGAGCTCACTCACTGTGGTCAGTGCCAGGTCGCTCACTGTGGTCAGTGCCAGCTCACTCACTGTGTCTGCTCACTCACTGTGGTCAGTGCCAGCTCACTCACTGCGGTCAGTGCCAAGTCGCTCACTGAGGTCACTGTCAGCTCACTCACTGTGGTCAGTGTCAGCTCACTCACTGTGGTCAGTGTCAGCTCACTCACTGTGGTCAATGCCAGCTCACTCACTGTGGTCAGTGCCAGCTCACTCACTGTGGTCAGTGCCAGCATACTGTGGTCAGTGCCAGCTCACGCGCTGTGGTCAGTGTCAGCTCACTCACTGTGGTCAGTGCCAGCTCATTGTGGTCAGTGTCAGCTCACTCACTGTGGTCAGTGCCAGCTCACTCACTGTGGTCAGTGCCAGCTCACTCACTGTGGTCAGTGCCAGCTCACTGGCCAGTGCCACGTCGCTCACTGTGGTCAGTGTCAGCTCACTCACTGCGGTCAGTGCCAGCTCACTGGCCAGTGCCACGTCGCTCACTGTGGTCAGTGTCAGCTCACTCACTGTGGTCAGTGTCAGCTCACTCACTGTGGTCAGTGTCAGCTCACTCACTGTGGTCAGTGCCAGCTCACTCACTGTGGTCAGTGCCAGCTCACTCACTGTGGTCAGTGCCAGGTCGCTCACTGTGGTCAGTGCCAGCTCACTCACTGTGTCTGCTCACTCACTGTGGTCAGTGCCAGCTCATTGTGGTCAGTGTCAGCTCACTCACTGTGGTCAGTGCCAGCTCACTCACTGTGGTCAGTGCCAGCTCACTGGCCAGTGCCACGTCGCTCACTGTGGTCAGTGTCAGCTCACTCACTGTGGTCAGTGCCAGCTCACTGTGGTCAGTGTCAGCTCACTCACTGTGGTCAGTGCCAGCTCACTCACTGTGGTCAGTGCCAGCTCACTCACTGTGGTCAGTGCCAGGTCGCTCACTGTGGTCAGTTCCAGCTCACTCACTGTGTCTGCTCACTCACTGTGGTCAGTGCCAGCTCACTCACTGTGGTCAGTGTCAGCTCACTCACTGTGGTCAGTGTCAGCTCACTCACTGTGGTCAGTGTCAGCTCACTCACTGTGGTCAGTGCCAGCTCACTGGCCAGTGCCACGTCGCTCACTGTGGTCAGTGTCAGCTCACTCACTGTGGTCAGTGTCAGCTCACTCACTGTGGTCAGTGCCAGCTCACTCACTGTGTCTGCTCACTCACTGTGGTCAGTGTCAGCTCACTCACTGTGGTCAGTGTCAGCTCACTCACTGTGGTCAGTGTCAGCTCACTCACTGTGGTCAGTGCCAGCTCACTGGCCAGTGCCACGTCGCTCACTGTGGTCAGTGTCAGCTCACTCACTGTGGTCAGTGTCAACTCACTCACTGTGGTCAGTGCCAGCTCACTCACTGTGGTCAGTGCCTGGACACTTGCTTTGGTCCGTTGGCTGCACCATACCCAGGATGCCTTCACAAAGCAATTGCAGAAGCATGGGCACCAAGTTGGGACCCAGCTTATCCAGATCTTATCCTCTGACTCCTACATGCAGTGTCTTCCCCCCATTCCAGGTAAATTGGGGCTCCAACAACCTTCACTTGAAGCTGGGAGGCTGGAAATGGAACTCACCAGCTTGAAGCCAACCATCTTGGCTTGGGGCTGTGTATTCATGTTCTCAAACAACTTGATTTTCACTGTCCCATCAATTTTGTACTGTTTCTTAGTGATGAGGTCAGTCACAATGCTATGCTCCTGGTCCACCAGCTCAATCTGCAGCAACGGAATGTTCTGGAACAAGATGTCATTTTTGCTGTTTGTGGCGATCTTGCTCAGAGTTTTCACCTGACTGTTATTGGGACCATCTGTGAAGTGGTACAACTCCTTGATGGCAATCAGAGTCTCCTGGTCTAGTTTCTCAAAGAGATGTCTTGTTGCATTGTATCTGTGAACAGATATGAATAAACCCAGGCTGAATAGAAATCGTTGGACCAATAAAGTCCAAGGTCCATAATGTTCACCTTCTACCATCCTGGTACAATGATTATGTAATTATTGACTGATTAGAACAATCAATCTGTGTCAGTTAGTCCATAACAAACCCAGACACGAGATAAAGAAAACTCCATTGGTGAAAAGCTTCCTGAATCTTAGTTCCAAAAATGTCTGTTCCTCCCAAACTGCACTCACCACAGGTCAAGTCTAAAACCACTGCACTGTATTGCATTATATTGTTTTCACAAAGATATTTATTTAATTTGCATTTGAATGTATCAATATTAACCACTCGCATCAGCTCCCTGGGGAGTTGAATCTATAGATTGCCATCTCACTCATCATCTCCCCAAGACACTAAACCAAGGCCCCATTTGCTCCCTGGGGTAAATGTAAAAGATCCCAAGGCACTATTTGGAGAAAAGGGTAGTTCTCCCAACACTATTTATCCCAGTATTTATCCCTCAATCGCTGCCGCTGATGCACATGAGCTAATCATTATCACTCTGTTGTTTCTGGGAGTTCACTTTGTGGAAATCTATAGAATCACTAGAGTGCAGAAGGAGGCCATTCAGCCCGTCGAGCCTGCACCAACAATCCCACCCAGGCCCTATCCCCGTAACCTCAATTGTTGGTTGCATTTCCTACAATGCAACAAGTGACTACAACTTCGGGGAGAATTGAGTGGCTATTATACATTCTGACGTTGTGAAAAGTGCTATAGGAACGGGGGGAGTTCATTCTTATGGACAGATTGTGGGCTTCAGAGGGAGTGTAGCTCAGGGAGAGACACAAGGATTGGGAATTGAGGTCTGCCGTTAGGGATCACCGACACTGACCTGTACGGGTTTATGTTGCAGATGGTGACGGCGGGAAAGGTGATTTCCTGAAACTGGACAGTGATGGTGACTGAGGCAGTGTAGTAGGAGATGATGAGGAGGGCGCACTGCCAGAAGATGATGCCCACCGTGCTGAATGTCAGAATCACCCAGGCTGCCCGCCGCAGACGGCCTCTCGATACTACAATCCTGCGGCAGCCATGAGTGTTGGTGTGGTAGCAGTACCATTTCACCAACTCGCAGGCGCTTGCTGCTTGTGGTCCAGTCACCGGCAACTTCTCTTTGATCTTCTCTGTCAGTCGCTTTGTTCCTGATTCCATGCTATCCCTGCCGTGGGCCCTTGGCACACGAGAAGATTTCACATTAAACTCTACAGGATAATCGTCTGTCCTCTTTCTCTCTCCAGCTGGCCGGCCCCAATACCCCCACACCCTCCTCTCACTCCTCACCCTCCCTATCCTCCTCCCTCCCCACCCCTACTCCTTCCTCTCTTCTCTCCTCTTCCCCCTCCCTCCCTTCCCTTTCTCCCCTCCCTCCCCACCCCTACCCCTCCTTTGCTTCTCTCTCCCTTCCCCCTTGTTTCCTCCCCTCTCCCCTCCATCCCCACCCCTCCCTTCCCTCTCTCCATCACCCTCCCTCCATCCCATCCTTCCCTCCCCATCCCCCCTCCCTCCCACCTCTCCAACCCCTCCATCCCCACCCCTACCTTTCTTCTCTCCCTTTCCCCTCCCCTCACCCTCCTTTCCTCCTCCATCCCCTCCTTCCCTCCCTTCCCCCTCCATCCCCATCCCTCCCTTCTCCCCCTCCCTCCACCCCTCTTCCCCCCAACACTCTCCCTCCATCCCATCCTTCCCCCCATTCCCTATCTCCAACCGTCCCTCCTCCCACCTTTCCTCCCCTTCCCTAACCCCTCCCTGTCCCCTCTCTCCCCCCTCCTAATCCCATTCCATTAATCCCCCTTCCCTCACTCACTGCACACCTTCACTCACTGAGGTGATGTTATTTTAAATAAGTTCCAGCCATTAGCTGGGGAAAACGATTCTCTCCTTTAACCAAACATTCGACTATGTAAACTCCATTCTAAATCTTATGACCTTTGCATCTTTTGAAGTGATCCGTGTTGGACCTGCCGGCGGCACCGTCAATTATGAAGTAAATATTCACTAATTTCAACTTCCCAAAGGATTTGGGGATTTATTCCCACTTCCCACAGTTTAAATGATTTGAAGTTTTTTTTTCTCTACACCTTTTCAGGATTGTTATTTTAAAATATAACACAATGAAATGCCAAAACGTCCCAGCTCCTGTAGTTATATTAGAAGAAATCATACAATTTCCCAGAAAATGTCCTCAATCAATCTCATTCAAATCCAGTTTCAAAGATTCGAGGGGTAAAGAAGTTTCAGTCCAACAAAATGGTTAACTAGTTATTTAAAAGTTTCACCAATACTCTCGTGAGATTTTGTTTAGATTGTCTATTTATCTGCTGATAAAGTTCTCTTCAGTATTATTAGTTGAAATCACGTTCTAACTGAAGCTAATTCACATTACTGACATACCTGTTTCGGGTGTGAGACACAGTTACAGTATAGTTAAACGATCCCTGGAAACTGGGACTAGCAGAGTCTGTTAAATTCTGTGCGTGGTTTGTTGGACAGTGGGACTGGATTCGATTGCAGCCTCTTGCTGCTCCAAGTGACACCTCCTAGTACAGCCCCTGCTCAGTGACCCAATAGCACCTTCTCTATATTAAACAAGCAAACTGAGTCATGTGCCCCAGAGAAATCGAGAAATTAAAACAAAAAGCTAAGAGACTAAATCATAGTTCAAGGAAGCGAACTCAAGGAAGGTGATTGGTGATGCAAATAAGAGACCTGTTCCACTACTTCAGGGGACTGTAAGGTGTACAGGTTGTACCTGTTTTTTAAATGTAAAATAGGCACAAATTGGGCATTGGAGGGCTCATGCATAATCTGCACAGGCCTAACTGCTAAATTTGGGGAAGCTAAAGTTTTAGGCATTTCGGGTGGACACCTTAGGCTTCGTGTGAAACTGATGTGAGACAGTGTGACTGGTGTAAGACACAGTGTGATTGGTGTAAGACACAGTGTGATTGGTGTAAGACACAGTGTGATTGGTGTAAGACAGTATGAGTGGTGTGAGACACAGTGTGATTGGTGTAAGACACAGTGTGATTGGTGTAAGACACAGTGTGATTGGTGTAAGACAGTATGAGTGGTGTGAGACACAGTGTGACTGGTGTAAGACACAGTGTGATTGGTGTGAGACACAGTGTGACTGGTGTGAGACACAGTGTGACTGGTATGAGACAGCGTGAGTGGTATAAGACACAGTGTGATTGGTATGTAAAACAGTGTGACTGGTGTGAGACACAGTGTGACTGGTGTGAGACACAGTGTGACTGGTGTAAGACACAGTGTGATTGGTGTGAGACACAGTGTGACTGGTGTGAGACAGTGTGACTGGTGTAAGACACAGTGTGACTGGTGTGAGACACAGTGTGACTGGTGTGAGACACAGTGTGACTGGTGTGAGACAGTGTGACTGGTGTGAGACAGTGTGACTGGTGTGAGACAGTGTGACTGGTGTAAGACACAGTGTGATTGGTGTGAGACACAGTGTGACTGGTGTGAGACACAGTGTGACTGGTGTAAGACACAGTGTGACTGGTGTGAGACAGTGTGACTGGTGTAAGACACAGTGTGACTGGTGTGAGACACAGTGTGACTGGTGTGAGACTCAGTGTGACTGGTGTGAGACAGTGTCACTGGTGTAAGACAAAGTGTTCCTAGTGTGAGACACACTGTGATGTGTGTGAGACACAGTGTGACTGGTGTGAGACACAGTGTGACATGTGTGAGACACAGTGTGACTGGTGTGAGACAGTGTGAGTGGTGTGTAACACAATATCGCTGGTGTGAGACACAGTGTGACTGGTGTGAGACACAGTGTGACTAGTGTTATTATGGCTAAGGGGGGGATCTCCCCATGGGCCTTCTTGAATCTGAGCATCTCTATTAGGCAAGTAGAGTATCGCCCAATGGGGAAGGAGCAGGGGGGGCTTAAAACAGCTGGCTCCACTCAGGCTGGCAGTCGATTGACTCAGGACTGATCTGCACTCTGTGGTTGTTGAAAGGTGTTCAGGTATTACTGTAAATAAAAGGGTGATTGGTAATGGAAGACTGGCCTCAGTAAGATTATTACATTGGCAATGACGAGTAAAGCGAGTTTTTTCTTCCCTCCAGACCATCTTTTGCGATTGGGACAAGTAATCCTCTGGCAAGAAAAAATCCTTTCTTCGGTAAACTTGAAGCCTGCAATGCAAGTATAGAAGACTGGGCCTAATACACAGAGTGCAGGCATTTCTTTTTGCAGGCCAACAGTATTGAGGGGGACGAGAAGCAGAAAATGACCCTGTTAAGGAACCCTGTATGCCATTACAGGAAATGTAAAAGCCTGGCCAATCCAGATGCCCCTGACTCCAAAACCTTTAATGAATTGGTGGACTTGGTTAAAAGTTATTATGACCCAAAACCTTCCATAATACTTCAGCAATACTGCTTTAAGACAACAGGGCAAACCCTGGGCAATCTGTCACTGAATTTCTGACCAGGCTGCGAAAATTGGCAGAGCACTGTGGATTCGGGGCACTCCTGAACGACATGTTGCAAGATGTAATCAACAATGTGACAGTTCAAAACAAATTAGTGGCAGAACCCAATTTGGACCTAAAGAAGACTATTGAGATAGCTCTATCATTGGAGAATGCAGAGAAAGGAGTCTGGAACTACAGAGACCTTCAGGTAGCAGTGTCCCCCAGTTGGAAAGAGGCTTAATGCAACATTCATCCCTCAACTGAGGGCGGTGGTATCGGTAAAATATCCCAGCATCCTTGGCAGTGATGGACCTTGAGTTGCATCACCAGGCTGTCAAGGGAAGTCAGAGACAGCCTTCAGGCTCCTAGGAAGGTTGTAGATGCCAGCCAGTAGGCTATTCCAAGTGCTGCAGAAGGCCACAATATCAAAGGTATTTTTGAGGGGGGGGGGGCAGCTGGAGGCTTTAGACAGTGTTAAACAGTAATTTTTGTTCTCTACTTTATTGACACATTTTAACCTCAAAAAGGATCTTATCTCAACACGCGATGTCTCCCCTTATAGGGTTAGGGCAGCACAAGCGTGTCACTGGAGAGATGGGACAGAGAAAGTTATTGTGTCTGGATCTAGAACCCTCTTGGACGCTGGATGGAGGTCTTCCCAGATCGAGAAAGAGGGGCTGGCAGTTGTCTTCAGTATTAAAAAGTTCCATCAATACATCTACACTAGCCGCTTTTTCACAGTGACTGATCATAAACCATTGCTGGGACTTTTTAAAGAAGACAAGGCAATATCTTCCTTTGCTGCTGCCTGATACAGCATTGGGCCTTGTTACTGGCAGCTTATGAATATCTCCTAGTGCACCTTGCCAGGACCAGGATAGCTAACGCTGATGCACTGAGTCATCTGCCGTTGCCCAGAAGTCCAGCTTCACCACTAGCTGTGGAAGAGGCAGTGATGACCCTCACTTTTTTGGGCACTTTGCCAGGCAAATCAAGGACTGGACACAGTCCCAGTCTGATCAAAATTTTAAAAAAACAATAATACATGGGGAATTCAGAGGGCAGCCCACAGGTGAAATGAAACACTACTTGACGAAGAAAGACGAGCTCAGTGTTGAGGATGGCATCATCCTCTGGGGTTCCCGTGTAGTTGTCCCTCTCCCAGGGTGACTTCCGATACTTCTGGAATTACACCATAGCCACCCTGGCATTTCGAAGACAAAGATGCTAGCCAGGAGCTACATATGGTGGCCCAGCCTTGACACAGATATTAGTGACTTGGTTAGACAGTGTGAGTCATGCCAAGAGAATCAAAAACTACCCCTTCAGCTTCCCTACATCCATGGGAGCGGCCTGGAAGGACCTGGGTGTGAATGCATGTAGACTTTGCCATGCCTTTTTTGGGTTTCATGTTCTTAATTTTGGTCGGCGCGCATTCCAAGTGGTTGGAGATACATCGTATGAACTCCACCACTTCCCATGCTACCATTGAGAAACTACGACAAAGTTTCTGCTCACACGAGATACAAAATCCCCCTCCCCCATGTGTCCAAAGATCTGTGGATTAGGAATTGGCCTGTTTGATCACATGGCAGAAAGACATGACCCGGAGTAGACGTCATCCTTGAACCAAGGGCAGTCAACAACAATAATGATGAATCCTGGTGTGAAGCACTACAACTGGTCTGAAACACATTGCGCTGGATTTTAACAAATGGTTTGAAGGCGCCAGGTAGGGCTGTGGGGCATGGAGGGGCACCTAAAATCCATTGGGTTGCCTCATGTCAGCTACCACACCCACTCCTAATCTGACTAAAATTTTACAGAAGGCATTTTACAATGCTTCAGCAATAGAAATATAATTATTTAAAACGACCTCTGTTTCCTGGGTGCTATTAATGTAAACTATAAATGTGAAGAAACTAAAGGGAAGGAAGTTAAAAGATTCAGTTTTGTGTGTTTTCTTCCTTTCAGGTTTTGCGTTCTGTGACTAGAAGTGACTAGGTTGGAACTGAACACACTGCTCTTGTGAAGTGGGAAGGACAAATATGGTTTATTTTTGTCACAGAAGATGTGTAGGAGATGATAGCTGAACCTGAAATACCCACCGAATTTCAGCTTGTGTTGAGCAAGGGGATGTGGGAAAAGGGGGTAGGGGGAAGATCTCCTCTGCAGATCCACTGAGCCAATTGAAGGCACCCCCCCGGCTCCCATCCAGGTCATTGCCTTTCCCTTTCACCTGCCCAATTAAATTACCTCCAGCACCAAACCTGTGTTGGAGGGAGCACATTAAATTTCACCCAGTTTGCCTGGTGTGAAACATACTCTGACTGATGTGAGACACCCTATGATACCCCTGGGGTGAAACACACTTTTACTACCTGTAGCTACACCCACAGTGCTGTGGGTTGATACAACTAAATGTCTTGCTCGGCCATTTCAGGGGGCATTTAAGAGTGAACCACATTGCTGCGGATCTGGAGTCACATGTAGGCCAGACCAGGTAAGAATGCAGATTTACTTTCGTAAAGAAAATTAGTGAATCAGATGGGTTTTTATAACAATTGACAATGGTCAACCTTTCCTCAAAGACCTTCATCAACCTTCATCTCTGCAATCAACCTCGTGAACCTTCATTGGACTGCTTACAATGCAAATAAGCCCCTTCTTAAATAAGAAGGTTGAAAGTGTACAATGTGCTCTTGGTTTGGTCTCCTTAACAACTGGGACAGTTGTAGCAAGCCACACTATAACTGGTGTGAAACACGCCATACACATAGTGGGTGGGGGACGTAATGGGCTGAGTGTGAAACACATTTGGTAATGAGATACACTGGGTTGGGCCTGTCAACATTTACCATCAGAGAGCTCTGAGTAATGGGGAATCACTAATGGGATAGAAAGCCTCCTCACATTAAAAGCATGAGACTGAACTGCTGATCTGTAATGAGGTAATGATTATTGATTCTGTAGATTTTGCATAAAATCACCTAATAACTGTTGCAGGAACACAGTATAACATCATGTGAGCCATATTACACATTACAACATGTTTTGTATACTGAAAAGTATAATAGAATCCCTACAATGCAACAGGAGGCCATTTGGCCCATGGAGTCTGTACCGACTCTCCAAAAGAGCATCAGGCCCATCACCCTGCCTTATCCCAGTCACCCCACACATTTCACATGGTTAATCCACCTAACCTATACATCTTTGGACACCACGGGGCAATTTAGCACAGCCATTCCGCCTAACCTGTCCATCTTTGGACTTTGGAATGAAAATGGAACACCCAGAGGAAATCCACGCAGACACGGGGAGAATGTGCAAACTCCACACAGTCACACAAGGCTGGAATTGAACATGGGTTCCTGGCGCTGTGAGGCAGCAGTGCTAACCACTGTGCCACCAATGATAATGTGCAATCAGTAACAAAATATTCCCCTTTTTCATGTAAAACAAATCTTTAATTCGAGATGCAACATTTATTTTTACAAGGCTGAGGGTTTGCCTCAGGCACCTAATATTCTTGCACTGGCCCTGATTAAAATATAGCACAATAAATTGATGATAATACTGAAAAACTAGTAGTAATACATGTTTAATAGTAGCAATGAAAACTATGATCCTTTTCCAACAAATCCATGAGGTGGAAATAATTAATGCTGTATACCTTTTTGCTTTGATGTGAATACAGCCTGCAGACATGTGAATTGAACAAGATTGCAGTGTATTACAAACCAATGTTGTGCTGCCACCTAGCCATTGAATGTCAGCCACAGGACAGACTTCCATGGGGGGAGCTGAACACCTCACAATGCCCGGTGTCCTATGTATTGCAACCTTCCTGAGTGTCCCTGGAGAGGGGCTGTAGGCTTGAGGCTCTCTGGAACCAGAGGCCACTGGAGTGTATTGTAGATATAAGGAACAATACCATTTGAATTTTTTTTTAGAAAGCATGTCTTGGGATGTCACGCTGTTGACACACATGCTCAAAAGAAAACAAGGAGGCCCCTCTAAATCGGTCCCCCAGTTCTGTGAATACCCTGTCACTCCAAATGCCGAAACCATGGTCCACGAGATCTGGAGGAAAATCTGGGTTTCCCTGTATAGGAATGAGAGCAGAAGTCAACATAGATATTCTCTCCGAATCACGGAACCATCTTCCACGCTCTCTGAATATTAGTGATTATTGGATTCTCACATTTGTCTGCGACAGTCTTAAAATCTCTAAGAAACTGACCAGCGTCAATATCGAGCCAAATGGAAGTGGGGTCCCCTCTTATCCATTCTCGTATAAATCTAAGGTGAGAGACTAGCTGATACAATTTTATATTTGGCACACCAAGACCCCTTTTGAACTTGGAAGTTGTAATTTGGCGAACTTTAAGCAAGGTCTCTTTTTGTTCCATATGAAGGAGCTAAATATCCCATTAATTTCCTTCAGGACCTTAGCAGAAAGTAAAACTGATAACATTTGCAGAGGGTACAGCAACCTAGTAATGCATTCATTTTAATCTGAGCATCCTTTCCAGCCATGATATAGGTAGAGAGGACCTGCGATGTAGATCCCACTTTATAGATGAGAGTAAGGGGGTAAAGGTTGCCTAATACAACTGTCAAAGGGGTAATAGAAATACATAAAAAAGTAAACCCTGAAAGGGGCCATCTGAAGGGGAAGAGAGCAAGGAGAGGAGGTCTCCCTCTGGCATGACCTCAGACTTAGCAAAATTGATTTTACAACCCAAGAAAGAATCAAACCGACCCATGGTGTCAGTAATAGCAGGAACAGAGATTCCTGTCTTAGACAATAATGGTAACATATCATCAGCGTAGAACGTGATCTGATGCTGCTTTCTGCCAATAGCCAGGCCAAATACTGAAGGGTTAAGTCCAACTGCCTTAGCTTAGGGCTCGATAGCTATTGCAAACAACAACAGGGATGGCGGGAAATCCTGCCTGCTCCCCCACTGAAGAGAAAAATTATTAGAACCATAGAAAAGTTACGGCACAGAAGGAGGCCATTCGGCCCATCTTGCAACCCGAGGATACCCATGTGCTCTTTCTAATCCCACCTTCATGCAACCGGCCCATAGCCATGTAACTTACAGCACTTAAAGTGCAGATCCAGATACTGTTTAGAAGAGTTTAGGGTCTCTGCCTCCATCGCCAAGTGGGGCAACGTATTCCAGACACCCACTACTCTCTGTAAAAAAAATTACTTCTCATGTCCCCTCTACACTACTGCCACTTATCTAGAATCTATGTCCTCTGGTTCTAGAATTCTCTACCAAGGGAAACAGTTTTATCCTGTCCATTCTATGGGTGGGATTTTCCAGCTGTACTCGCTCCAAAACTGGATCCCCTGCCCGCCCCCCCATGTTCAATGGACCTTTGAATGGTCCCCCCCACCCCACCTGCTACGATTCCCGTGGCAGGCAGGACAGGAAAATTCTGGTCTATATCGTCCCCTCTTAATTTTATACACCTCAATCAAATCACCCCTCAGCCTTCTTTGATCCAAGAAAAATAACCCCAATGTATCCAATCTCTCCCCGTACACTTTTCTAGCCCAGGCAATATTCTTGTAAACCTCCTCTGCACTCTCTCCAGACGGTGATGGCAGCACAGTGGTTAGCGCTACTGCCTCACAGCACCAGGGACCGGGTTCAATTCCCAGCTTGGGTCACTGTCTGTGTGGAGTCTGCACATTCTCCCCGTATCTGCGTGTGTGTTTCCTCCAGGTGCTCCGGTTTCCTCCCATAGGCCAAAGATGTGCGAGTTGGGTAGATTGGCCATGACAAATTGTCCATTAGTGTCAGGGGGATTAGCAGGGTAAATATGTGGGGTTACAGGGATAGGATCTGGGTGGGATCGTTGTCAGCGCAGGCCAAATGGCCTCCTTCTGCACTGTAGGGATTCTATGATTCAGACAATAATGTCCTTTCTGTAATATGGTGACCAGAATTGCACAGAATACTTCAGTTGTGGCCTTACCAGTGTTTTATATAATTCCAACATTATATTCTTACTTTTATATTTTATGGCTGGAATTTTACCAGGGCTGGTTAGGCTCGCAGAATGGATTTCTCCGTTGGCCTCGGCTGGGATTTTACTTACATCTTTGATTAAGCTTTTGGTCATCTGCCTTGTTATCTCCTTATATTGGACAGTGTAAGATGTTATTTGTTAGCTCCTCTGAGAAGTGTCTTAATGTATGTTTGCCATGTTAAAGGTACTATATAAATTCAAGTTGTTATTTTTAGCACCTGGATTATACACACAGCTAAGGCAGAGGGAAAGAACCCCATTTCTGTTTGCTGCATTGCATGTAGACTTTGAGCCCTTCAGATACCAATATCAATTGGTGGCCTTGAATTGTCTGAATTTTGGGGGACAGGATAAAAGTTTATTTATTTATTAGTCACAAGTAGGCTTACATTAACACTGCAATGAAGGTACAATGAAAATTCCCTGGTCGCCGCACTCCAGCACCTGTTCGGATACACTGAAGGAGAATTTAGCATGGCCAAGGCACCTAAACAGCAAGTCTTGCAGACTGAGAGAGGAAACTGGAGCACCCGGAGAAAACCCACAGAGACATGGGGAGAACGTGCAGACTCCGCACAGACAGTGACCCAAGCTGGGAATCGAACCCAGGTCCCTGGTACTGTGAGGCAGTAATGCTAACCATTGTGTCACCGTGCTGCCCTGATGTTAGAATCTGTGGAAAATCTTGCCTCAGTCTTAAAGTTAGAACACCCAGTTGACTTGAGTTATGTTCAGATTAGTAGGAACATAGACTAAACTAGGCAGAGGGGTTTCTGAATCCCCTGCTTAAAAATTACAAATCAGAAATTGTGGGCTGGACATCCCTTGAATCTCTGATGTGCATCTCTTGAAATGAGGTGGAGATGCCGACTGGGGTGGGCACAGTAAGAAGTCTCACAACACCAGGTTAAAGTCCAATAAGTTTATTTAGAATCACGAGCTTTCAGAGTGCTCACCTGGTGAAGGAGCAGCGCTCCAAAAGCTCGTGATTCCAAACAAACCTGTTGGACTTTAACGAGATGTTGTGAGACTTCTTATTGTGCCCATCTCTTGAAAGATGAGGTTCCCTCTCAGAAACACAGGACTGGATAATCATTCCTTATCTTTGGCTGGTGGCTCCAAATTATACAACCAAACTGTCTGAGGAACTTAATGGTCCAATTACAAAGTGTGTACGTTGCAGACCCACACCCTCTTTGGGGACAGAGGGACAGGGAGATAGGGAGATTGCATAGACAGCAAGAATGTGGCGTGGTCTGCCAGGGAGTCCCGAGAGTTTCTGCTGGTCCTGATTTTAACTCATATTCTTGGACTTAGACATATATCACCATTCCTTCATCATCACCAGCTCGATAATTCTGGAAATCCCTCGCTAGCACTGTGGGAGCGCCGTCATGACATGGACTGCAGTGGTGCAACAAATCCTGTCATCACGTTCAGTTGTTTACAATGGGAATTAACACATATTCTACCGCTGGTAATCTCTCAGCTAGACTCATACCCTTTACAGTGGGAAGGAGATAGAGATGCAAGTTTGCTGGCAATTTACAGAACAGCAAAGGGTGACAAAACAGATAGTTAAAGATACAAAGGAGAAATATGAAAAGAAACGTGCGAAGAGCAACACAACTTTTTTTACAATTATGTTAGAAAAAGAGGATAGTCGGGACCAATATGGACTCCTTAAAAGCTGAGAGCATTGATATTTTCAATGAAGATAAGGAAATGTTGAACATGTTCAATAATTACATTATGTCTTTATTTACAGTCGAGAAAGAGATCAGCATGTTGGAAATCCTCAGAAACTAATATTGAGTCAGGCTCAGCGACTCACTAAAATTAACTTAAGCAAAATAAAAGAATGAGGAAAATAATGGCACTAAAGATTGACAAGTACCCAGGACTAGATGGCTTCCAACCCAGGATTTTAAAGGAAGTAGGTGAGAACATTGTAGATGCCCTAAATATTGTAGGGTAAAGTGTTATCAGGTGCACCTGATACTGATGTAACTATGATGTAATATCATTTGACTAAGAGACTAAGATTTGGCGGGAAGCAGAGATACAAACTCTTGTAGGGTACTGAGAGGTACATCAATCTGTAAGTAAACAAGAATGGCTTTTACAAATAACAGTCTATGGTAGCATTCTTAGGATAACAGGCAAACACTAAACAAAACCCCATCTAGACCCTGAGACAAAACAAGGCGGAAACATGGGGGTAGTGGTGGTTTCTGTCAACTGTTCATATGCACCAACTGAAACATAGTGGCAGCGGAATGTAATGACCCAGAAAAACTCCTGGAGAAGACTGCACACCTGAAAGACCTCCAATTCTCGAGAAAAGGCTGAGAAGAAAAAGACTGAGATTCACCTGAGAATGGAGCATTGTGGGTACTGTAGATGCAAGTAGACACACAGACTCAGAATCCAGAAGGTAGAGAGTAGTCAAACTACTGAAGCAGCAACAGATCCAGAGCCTAGGGTAAGCATGGAAGCTATGCTGCCACTCCTAGAACCATTCTGAAGTACTGAAGGTCTGCAATAGGCTCAACATTGGGACAATTAGAGAGAGTGATTCTCCAGATACAGAACAGCCTCAGGTTTGCATAAGAGAAGCAGAAGGATCAGGTAATTACTTCACTCTACACAGTTGGGGCCATGGATGACAATGTTATTGCAAGGCAGAGTGTCGATGAGATTTTGAGCTCGTAAGAAGTCATCAGTTCATACTTCAGTGTTCAAAAGGTTGATAATTGAGTGAGTAAAATTTAAAAAAGAGAAGGCAAAACCTATTTATAAGTGACATGTACAGACCCAAGGAGAATTGCGACTATGGAATCATAGATAAATAATATGCTATTTTATAGTGGCTGGGCATTCTGTCAGATATAGATCCTATCAGATATTTTGCAAATGAGGGAGGATTTAACTCGAACAAAAGCAGCGCAAAGAGCACAACAGACTGAACATAGGAAGTAGAACAGAATGGTTGTCCACAGGGAAAATGTTGTCATTTGGAAAAAAACTGATTGAAGCCATTCAATGGGCAAGATTTAACGGTGTCGCTCATCCTGAAACCATAAAATCCTGCCCGAGGTCAATGAACCTTTCCATGGTCCGCCCCTCGCCTGCTCCGATTCCCGTGGTGGGCAGGGTGGTAACATTCCAGCCAATATGTTGGACACAAAGGACAAAGTGCAGTGGAGCAAAAGTTCATGAAATCATGAACAAGTGCACCAACCGCCAACTTGAGATGTTCTCAGTGTGGTGGAAAAACCCCTGGCTGGAATTCTCTGGTCCCGCACACCCCGTTACTGCTGAGGGTGTGCGAGACCAGCAAGAATGAAGAATTTGGCATTCAGCCAAATTTCCCATTCCCCTCAGCGAAAACGGAGAATCCCAGTTGGAGGTGAGGTCAGAGAATTTCAGCCCCATTAGCAGGAAGAATGTCCAGCAGGGGGAGGTGAGTGCCACTGCTGTGGAATTTCAGACATTTTAAAACAGTTTGCAAATCCAAGTTTCTAAAGCTCAAAGGAAGAAAGAGAAAATAACTATAAAACTGCCCGGTGGGGATTCTATGATTAAAACTAAGTAAAATCCAAGAAGTGGAAGAGCCACAGCAAAAACCAGTAACCTTCTTCAGAAACGTTAAGGGAAACATAAAATAATTATTGGAGCATTAAATTATAAGTTAATGGTCTCCCCACAGAATTCAAACTAGATACTGGTGCAGGTCTTTCAATATCATCTGATTAAATTAACTCACTTAAAAATATCATTACGGTCATCCTCCACCCAGTTGCAAGGTGCAGGAAGGACTGCACTAAAAGTAAAAGGCCAATACTTGGTAAGATTAAAATACAAGGATAAATAAATTATTGAAACCCTGGCCGCGATTCTCGCAAAAGTGCTGAATTGGTGAGAGAACTGTTCGAAATCCTGACTGTTCTGTCAGATCAGCTTCCCACCTGAATGCCCCCACTCTGTGCACTGAAGAGGTCCCAGTCGGGAATCTCATTAAAAACCCAGGGGGGTGGGGCCCATTCGCGCCAGAGTTTGACAGTTCTGGAACTCTGTGCATGCACAGTGATCCCGATCTATCTGACTCCCAGTTTGCTGGCCAGCTCGATCGCTGGCCAGCCTGGTACTCCCGCAGTGCTGCCCCTCCAGTACCCCCCATGGCCCGATCGCAGCCCCAACAACAATTCCCAGGCCAGCCCTGACCCCCCCTGTCCCGGAGCGCCCTGATGTCCAGGCCCCACCCCCCAGCACTGGCGATCCCCCCACACACTCACCCTGTCAGATCCCCCCCCTCTCCACCCCGGGGTCAGACCACACCCCCAGCCCACTCCAATCGCTGCCCTCCCTCCCTCCCAGACCGATCCCAATGCAGGGTGGCAGCAGAACCCCCCACCGATTGCCCCTAGGCCCTGCCCACAATAGGCCCCACCCCCTTGGCACTGCCTGATGCCCAGTGGGCAGTGCCATGGTGCCCCCTGGGCATGGGCACTTTGCCCCTTGGGCAGTGCCAGGGTGCCCATGTCCAGGGGGCACCACCCCTCCACTGCCCAACTCCCTGGGGTGCTCCGATTGCCCCCTGCTTCATTCCGGCAGGGTCTCCCGCTAGTTCCCCGAACTTCGGGAGCTACTCTAAACCCCGCCAGAATGAAGTACTCCTGGCGGGGTGGGAGATTCAATAAGGTCCCAATAATTAACTAATAAACATATTTAAAATACATTTAAAAAAGATTCAAATCCCTTACCTGTCTTCCCACTGGTTTCCACTGTGGTCTGACCGCTGACTGTTCTCCGGCTCTGGGAGATGCACATGTGTTCCCGGCGCATGCACAAATCCCTGTTCAAGGCCGGAGACGCATGTTTCCCACTGCGACCCGACAGAAAAGTTGCGGGTTGCAATGGGAGAATCGCGGTCCCTCTTTCCGATAAAGAACCAGGTGTCATCATTCATGAGCAGAAAAGTATTTTTGCTGCTGAGGCTCATTTTGATGAAATTGCTGATGAGCAGTCCAATGAAGTTTATCACAGAATTATAGAATCCCTACAGTGCAGAAGGAGGCCATTTGGCCCATCAAGCCTGCACCACAATCCCACCCAGGCTCTATCCCCGTAACCTCATGCATTTAGCCTAGCTAATCCCTCTGACACTAAGGGGCAAATTAGCATGGCTCATCCACCTAACCTGCACATCTTTGGACTGTGGGAGGAAACCGGAGCACCTGGAGGAAACCCCACGCAGACACAGGAAGAACACGCAAACTCCACATAGACAGTGACCCATGCCTGGAATCGAACCCGGGTCCCTGGTGCTGTGAAGCAGCATTGTTAGCCACTGTGCCACCGTGCTGCCCCATTTATAAGAATGAATTTCCATCTGTATTTTCAGGCTTAGGAAAGCTGAAAAGAATATCACTTAACCCCATGGGCAGATGCCTTTATGTCTCTTCACATTGAGCAAGGTCCTTCACTCACCCTTGGACAAAGTCAAGAGCGAGATTGAATGCATGTTACAAGGGGTCGCCTCTCCAATATCCATACCAACAAAGTGACATTCTGGAATGGCTACAGTACCAAAGTTCAATTAGAATCTGCATAGATTTGGCTCAGTTAAATAAATCCCACTCACATTGGGAGTGTGAGATCCTCCCAATGGCATCAGTGGTTAAAAATCTCACCAAATTAGCAAAAAGTACTGTCTTTGCAAAATTGGATGCTAAAAGCAACTTTTGGCAGTTGCCTCTGGACAAAGAATCCAGATGGTTAACTACTTTTATCACCCCACTTGGTTCTTATTGTTTTAATGGATTAACATTCGGAATTGCTTCTGCACTGTAGATAATCCAAAGAACGATATCTCAGACCCTGGAAGGAATGGAAGGAGTAATATTCCATATGGAGGACATTCCCGTAGATCAATCATTAAGGGAAGAATTTTCTGTCAATTGAGGGCAGTCCTCAAAGTCCTACAAGAAGCAGGTTTGACATTAAATGACAAATGTGAATTTAAAAGCCTATGGTAATATCCTTAAGGCACATTGTGCCAACCTTGTGAATCACGGTAGCACAGTGGTTAGCATTGCTGCTTCACAGCTCCAGGGACCTGGGTTCGATTCCCGGCTTGGGTCACTGTCTGTGTGGAGTTTGCACATTCTCCTCGTGTCTGCGTGGGTTTCCTCCGGGTGCTCCGGTTTCCTCCCACAGTCCAAAGATGTGCGGGTTAGGTTGATTGGCCATGCTAAAAATTGCCCCTTAGTGTCCTGAGATGCGTAGGTTAGAGGGATTAGTGGGTAAATATGTAGGGATATGGGGGTAGGGCCTGGGTGGGATTGTGGTCGGTGCAGACTCAATGGGCCGAATGGCCTCTTTCTGTACTGTAGGGTTTCTATGATTTCACAGCTAACCTGAAGAAAGCCGAGGTCATTAGAGAGTTCACACAGCCTAAAAAAGTCATAGAATCATAAAGATTCCTTGGGATGGTCAATCAAGTAGGCAAGTTGCTACCAAACATGTTGGAAATCATTGAGTCATTATGAAAGCTTTAGGGACAAGGTCGACAGCAATGCTGGAACATGGATTAGCAAAATGCTTTTGATAAGATCAAAAATCTTATCAAAAGCATTTACACCAGATTCCAATTTCACCAGAAATTCTTGTACAATACAACCCAGAGTGCCAACAGCGGTAGCAGTCAATCATCATCTACAGGTTTGGACACAGTGCTGTTTCAGGTTCAAAAAGATGGAGGAAGAAGACCAGTTTATTCTGTCTCAAGACTTTTCATCGACACAGAGAAGAGGTATGCAACCATTGAGAAAGAAGCATTAGCAGCTGCAAGGGGATCTCTGATTCCTCTTTTAGGCAAACCAAATAAGCCAACTCAAATTAACTCAGGGATAAAGTAAAAGGGGCAGCTCCCCAAAAGGAGGGTGAACAGCCCGAACAGAAACAAAGTACAAAGGAAACTTAAAACATCAAATCATAATGTGATTATCGGGGTCTATAATGCACCCCAGCCCCTGCGGTGCCCAACGGGCACAGAAGGCACCAACTGCGCCCGTGGACACTGCATGCTCCCTCTCCAGGGACACCTGGCAGCGAACATAGCCACGGTAGAGGGGCAGTCAGGACGGTCGTCCCCATCGATCGCCCGCTGCCTGGACCTGTTAATGGCGCGTTTCGCCAGGCCCAGGAGCAGGTTCACGAGGAAGTCGCCATCCCGACCCGCCCCTCTCCGCACCAGGTGCCCGTAGATCAGGAGTGTGGTACTGAAGTGCAAACAAAACATCAGTAACAGGTTCTTCAGGAAAACAAAAAGGGAGTGCAATCTAAAACACAGAACGTAGACATGGTCCATGGACTCCACAAGGTCACAGAAGGGCCAATCTTGGGAGCCCATGAGCCCTCGTAACCTACGGTTGTACAGAACTGCTGCATGCATCACCCTCCACCCCAGGTCCCCAAGATAATTGGGGGCGATCCCTCCGTAGAGGGACCTCCACTGGGGACCTCCGCCGCCCGGCGGCAACAAGGCCCGCCAGGGTGTATCCGGGCGACAGGCGAGGATGCGGTAGTGGAAGGTGTGCAGCAGCAGCCCGTACAGGAAACGCCTCCGTGCGGTGGAAAAAAGCACGGAGGACATTTCCGTGAGACGGCACATGCTGTGGGGCACCTGTCCTGGGAAGGGGGACACAGGCTGTGGGCCAATGTGGAATTCCGTCCGAACAGGGGAACGCTTGGGTGGGATCCCACCGCACGCCTGCGCCGCCTCAAGACCACGTGCACATTCGGGGCTGAGCATGACCGAAGAGGATCTCTGATGATGTCATGGAATTAAGGTTTACAACTCATACCAACCCCAAACCTTTGGTTACTCTTCCTAACCTAAAGGAAATTGCAAAAATGCCACCTAGAATTCAGAATTTTAGACTGAGACTCATGAGGTATGATTCAGTTACTGAGTGCATTCAAAGAAAGTGCTAAATGACAGTGGATACATTATCAAGAACACCAATGGAAGGCGACAAACTGGAAGATTTAAATTTTATTGAGGAAGTGGAAGCATGTATATCATAGAAATCATAGAAATCCTACAGTGCAGAAGGAGGCCATTCGGCCCATCGAGTCTGCACCGACCACAATCCCACCCAGGCCCTACCCCCACTCATTACCAAATATCACTCATTACCAAACACTTAGCAGACACTGAAGGGAGTTTACAAGGAACTAAGCAAGCACAACAGCAGATGATGATTAAAAGAGTATTGCCAGAATTGATGACTTGATTATACTCCTAACAACCCAGTACTTCTCCAATACTTTGAACAGAGAAAACACCTCACAATCACTGATGATTTCTTAGTTTATTAACGACAGTCAAGTCATTCCTAAAACACTTTGACTTGACATTCTTCAGAACATACATCAAGGTCACTTGGAAATAGCGAAATGCTGAGCAAGAGTACTTGATCATGTGAAAGATAGGAAGTGTGAGGAGCAACAAAGGGACAGTCAAGCTTGTAATTTCAACTTCAGGCACAGAACTTAGAAGTGCTATAGCCCAGGAAGAGACTGGACATGGGATGTACAGAAAAAAAGGCACTTTTATAGAAAGAGCTCCACAGCCAAGATCTTATAGAATTGAGATGGATCAGGGAAATGTCAGAATGAACCAAAGAGCCTTGATATTATTAGGAAGGAAACCAGTGAAACCCTGGACATACGATTTAGGATCCCCAGAGTCCCTAGTTGTTTGTAGTGTACATTAATGATCTGGACATGAATGTAGGAGGTATGATAAGTACATTTGCAGATGACACAAAAATTGGTGGTGCGATAAATAGTGAGGAGCAAAGCCTTAGATGGGCATTGGTGAATGAAATTTACCCTGAAAAGTGTGAGGTAATGCATTTTGGGAGGACTAACACGGCAAATGAATATACAATGAATAGTCAGGCCCTAGGAAGTACAAAGGATCAGAGGGACCTTGGTGTGCATATCCATAGATCTATGAAGACAGTGGGACAGGTAGATAAGGCACATGAGATACTTGCCTTTATTAATCGAGGCATTGAATATAAGAGCAGGGAGGTTATGATGGAGCTATATAAACCACTGATTAGGCCACAGCTGGAGTACTGTGTGCAGTTCTGATTGCCACACTATAGGAAGGAAGTAATTGCACTAGAGGAGATTCATAGAGTCATAGAGGTTTACAGCATGGAAACAGGCCCTTCGGCCCAACTTGTCCATGCCCTTTTTTTTAAAACCCCTAAGCTAATCCCAATTGCCCACATTTGGCCCATATCCCTCTATACTCATGTAAGTATCTAAATGCTTTTTAAAAGACAAAATTGTACCCGCCTCTACTACTACCTCTGGCAGCTTGTCCCAGACACTCACCATCCTCTGTGTGAAAACATTGCCCCTCCAGACACTTTTGTATCACTCCCCTCTCACCTTAAACCTATGCCCTCTAGTTTTAGATTCCCCTACCTTTGGGAAAAGATATTGACTAACAAGCTGATCTGTGCCCCTCATTATTTTATAGACCTCTATAAAATTACCCCTCAGCCTTCTACGCTCCAGAGAAAAAAGTCCTAGTCTATTCAGCCTCTCCTTGTAACTCAATCCATCAAGTCCCGGTAGCATCCTAGTAAATCTTTTCTGCACTCTTTCTAGTTTAGTAATATCCTTTCTATAATATGGTGACCAGAACTGTACACAGTATTCCAAGTGTGGCCTTACCAATGTCTTGTACAACTTCAACAAGATGTCCCAACTCCTGTATTCAATGTTCTGACCGATGAAACCAAGCATGCAGAATGCCTTCTTCACGACTCTGTCCACTTGTGAATCCACTTTCAAGGAGCTATGAACATGTGCCCCTAAATCTCTTTGTTCTATAACTCTCCCCAATGCCCTGAGTAAGTCCTGCCCTGGTTCAATCTATCAAATTGCATTACCTCGCATTTATCTAAATTAAACTCCATCTGCCATTCATCAGCCCACTGGCCCAATTGATCGAGATCCTGTTGCAATCGGACATAACTTTCTTTACTGTTCACTATGCCACCAATCTTGGTATCATCTGCAAACTTACTAATCATGCCTCCTATATTCTCATCCAAATCATTAATATAAATGGCAAATAACAGTGGACCCAGCACTGATCCCTGAGGCACACCACTGGTCACAGGCCTCCAGTTTGAAAAACAACCCTCTACAACCACCTTCTGGCTTCTGTCAAGAAGTCAATTTTGTATCCATTTAGATATCTCACCCTGGATCCCGTGAGATTTAACCTTATGAACAACCTACCATGCGGTACCTTGTCAAAGGCCTTGCTAAAGTCCATGTAGACAACATCAACAGCACTGCCCTCATCTACCTTCTTGGTTACCCCTTCAAAAAACTCAATCAAATTTGTGAGACATGATTTTCCACTCACAAAGCCATGCTGACTGTCCCTAATCAATCCTTGCCTCTCTAAATGTCTTGGATGTTGTCTGGGGTGGAGCATTTCAGCTATCAAGAGAGACTGGAAAGGCTGGGCTTGCTTTTCTTCGAGCAGAGAAAACTGATGGGGAACCTGATTGAGTTGTATAAAATTATATGGGCATAGATAGGGTAGATAGGAAAGAACTTTTCCCCTTAACAAAATAGTCAATAACAGGGGCATAGATTTAAGTTAAGGGGCAGGAGGTTTATAGCAAATAAACTGAATCTCCCAGGCCATTTTTGTGAAGAAAAACGTTTTCTACCAGAGGGTGGTGGGAATCTGGAACCCACTGCCTGAAAGGGTGGCAGAGGTAGAAACCCTCACAACATTTATGAAGCATTTAAATGAGCACTTGAAATGCCATAGCATACAAGACTATGGACCAAGTACTGGAAACTGGGATTAGAATAGATAGGTGCTTGATGGCTGGTGCAGACACGATGGGCCAAAGGGCCTCTTTTTGTCCTGTAAAACTCAATGATTGTATGAGATCCAGTTGGAGACAAGGAACCAGAAACAAGTAGAAATACTACAGCCGCCTAGATGGAAGACATTGAATGATGAGAGAGTGCAGTTCAGCTTGAAACTCAAAATGAAATTAGGACCAGATCAGGGAGTTTGGTCAAGGCACCACAGAGACTAACCCTGTGAAGTCTGAGACTTTGAGGGAGATGTGGGAATATGTAGGTATATACTTGGGATAAAGACTTGGGGGAAATATAGAATTGAAGGTTAACATCAGATCATCTGAAACTGATGTAACCACTGATGCTGTTACGTGACTGAGAGACTGAGATCTGGTGGGAAGCAGGAGTACAATCTTGTGTCGAGCATTGAGATGAATATAGATCTGTAAATAAACACAATTTTTTTCATGAGTAACAGTCAATGATAGCATTCTTAGGGTAACAAGCAAATCCCAGATAAACCCTGAACTCAAGACAAAACAACAACAATCTTCCAACACTGTCTTGATTCAAGAACCATTCCTTTACATTGGAAAATTATGTGTGTCACTCTGCTATTTAAGAAAGGTTAGAGATGGAATTAAGGACAAGTTAGCCTAACATCTGCTGTCAGGAAATTACTAGAGTTTACAATAAGGATAGATTAATCTTCTGTCAAACTGTTACCTTGCTCATGTTCAGCTGCATTCACAAGAATTTTTGAACCTCACCATTCTTACAAGCACACAATTCCTGCAGGGTAATGACGCCCTCCGTTGTCCGAGTGTACACAGCCCTCTTGCTCTGGAACCTCTGCTCACCCAATGGCACCTGCGTGTGATGGTGCAGCCAATTCTGTCTCCCCACAGTTTTGCCACCTTCATGCACCTGTACTGTTCCTGGTCCATAGTGTAACCCTGCACCCTGCCAAAATTTAAACTGGCCATTACTGAACTAACAATAAACTGATTAACAAGATTAATTCGCAATTTATCCAAGTTGGCCGTGCTGTTGACTCTCGCCTTTCCCCATCCTGAGCAAAATTGCCAGAGGCAGAAATGGTAACATTAAACCAACATGTCAGCCAATGATGCTGAATTTTGCATTTGCCCACCACCATGCTCACCCAGTTGGGGCCTAAAATTCCTGCCCTATAAAATAATATTAATAGATAAAGTGAATGGACAAATCTGTGGCAAATGAATTTCAAAGTGTGAGGTTTTGAAATCTCACACTATCCTTATTTGGTATCTTAGAATACCTACAGCACAGAAAGAGGCCATTCGGCCCATCGAGTCTGCACCGACCACAATCCCACCCAGGCCCTATCCCCATATCCCTACATATTTATCCACTAATCCCTCTAACCTACGCATCCCAGGACACTAAGGGCAATTTTAGCATGGCCAATCAACCTAACCCATACATCTTTGGACTGTGGGAGGAAACCGGAGCACCGGGAGAAAACCCATGCAGACACGAGGAGAATGTGCAAACTCCACACAGGCAGTGACCCAAGCCGGGAATCGAACCCAGGTCCCTGGAGCTGTGAAGCAGCAGTGCTAACCACTGTGCCACTGTGCCGCCACGGTATTTGGACCAAATAAGGATAGATTAGTTTATTTTCTAAATGGTGAAAAGCTAGAAATTGTGGCAGTCCGAAAAGACTTGGGGCCCAGGTACACAGATCATTAAAATGTCAGACAAGTGTGAAAATCATCAAAAAAGGCTATTTATATCTAGAGAACTAGAATGGAATGGGACAGAAATTATGCTGTACAAAGCACTAGTTTGATGATATCTAGAGTAGAGAGCAGATTTAGATACCGCACCTTAGGAAGGATAGATTAACCTTGAAAGGGAATGCAGCATAGATTTATCAGAATGATATTTGTTCTCCAAGGGTGAAAATACAAGGAGAGATTACAGAAGTTAGTGTTATATTTCCCGAAATTTACAAGTTTAAGGAGTGGTTTGATTAAAGCTTTCAAGATATTAAGATTATAAACTAAATAAACTATCAAAGGTTGATAGGAAAACTGTAATTGATCGATGGGAGACATTCAAGGGAAAATGGCTTGATCCATAAGGGAGTAAGGAAAGGTATCCAGAGCTAGAACCTCCTTGATGACTAATGATATGGAGTTTAAAATTAGACAGAAAAAGGAGGCTTATGATAAATGTAAGGTTCATAATCCTGTAAAGAACCAAGGTGAATACAGAAAGTACAGAGAACTAAAATAGGAAGACATAGGGAGAATTCAGAATAGATTAGCAACGTACATTAAAGGGAACCCAAAAATGTTTTATAAACATATAAGTAGTAAAGGGATAGTCACAGAAAGAGTGGGGCTAATTAAGGACCAAAAAGGTGTATAATCTTGTATAGGCAGAGGTACTGAATGGATACTTTGCATCTGTCTTCACGAGAGAAAAGGATACTGCCAGTGCAGCATAAAAGGAGGCATTAACAATATTGGATAGGATAAATATAAATAAAGAGGATGTACCTAAAAGGTTTGCAGTCCTCAAGCAGAAAGGTTAGCTGGTTACGGAGGGTGGACATTACAGAAGTTCTGGTGACAATCTTCCCATCCTCCTTGGATGTGGATGCAAAAGCCTGGGAAATTTCAAACGTTACACCCATGTTTTAAAAAGGGGAGAAATTAAACCCAGCAAGTACAGACAAAACAGCTTAACATTACTTCTCCAGCCTCATTTTCCAGTGGTCCAATGGCTATTTTTGCCTCTCTCTTACCTTTTATATATTGAAAAAAACTCTTCCTAACTTCTTTTATATTACTAGCTAGCTTACACTCATATTTCATCTTCTCCCCCCTTATTGCTTTTTTAGTTGTCCTCTGTTCGCTTTTAAAGGCTTCTCAATCTCCTGGTTTCCCATTAATCCTTGCCACTTTGTATGCTTTTTCTTTTGCTTTCATGCTGTCCTTGACTTCCCTCGTCAGCCATGGATGCCTCGTCCTCCCCTTAGCATGTTTCCTCCTCCTTGGGATGAATTTCTGTTGTGCCTCCCGAATAACTCTCAGAAACTCCTGCCATTGCTGTTCCACTGTCTTCCCTGCTAGACTCCCTTTCCAATCAACTCTGGCCAGCTCCTTCCTCATGTCTTTTGTAGTTACTTTTATTTAATTGTAATACCGTTACATTTGATTCCAGCTTCTCCCTCTCAAACTGCAGAGTAAATTCTATCATGTTGTGGTCACTGCCACATGACTTGGGAGTCATTGTTCAAGATTCTCTTAAGGTTAACATGCAGGTTCAGTCGGCAGTTAGGAAGGCAAATGCAATGTTAGCATTCAAGAGGGCTAGAATACAAGAGCAGGGATGTACTTCTGAGGCTGTATAAGGCTCTGGTCAGACACCATTTGGAGTACTGTGAGCAGCTTTGGGTCCCATATCTAAGGAAGGATGTGCTGGCCTTGGAAAGGGTCCAGAGGAGGTTCACAAGAATGATCCCTGGAATGAAGAGCTTGACGTATGAGGAACGGTTGAGGACTCTGGGTCTGACTCGTTGGAGTTTAGGAGGATGGGGAGTCTTATTGAAACTTACAAGATACTGCAAGGCCTGGATAGAGTGGATGTGGCGAGGATGTTTCCATTAGTAGGAAAAACAAGAACCAGAGGGCACAACCTCAGGCTAAAGGGACGATCCTTTAAAACAGAGATGAGGAGAAATTTCTTCAGCCAGAAAGCGGTGAATCTGTGGAACTTTTTGCCACAGAAGGTGTGGAGGTCAGGTCATTGAGTGTCTTTAAGACAGAGATAGATAGGTTCTTGATTAATAAGGGGATCAGGGGTTATAGGGAAAAGGCAGGAGAATGGGGATGAGAAAAATATCAGCCATGATTGAATGGTGGAGCAAATTCGTTGGGCCAAGTGGCCTAATTCTGCTCCTATGTCTTATGGTTTTAACATTAATAGTGGGGAAACATTGAGAGACAATAAATGGCCACAAAGGTGATATTTGGAAAAGCATGGGCTAAAAAATGAAACTCAGCATGGATTTGTTAAAGGTAAATTGTGTGGTAAAGATAAATAACTTAATGTTATTGACTTCTTTGATGAAGTAATAGGGAGGATTGATGACGGCAGTGGAGATGTATATATGGACTTTCAAACGATGTTTGACAAAAACAGACGTGTTAGCAAAACTAAACCCGATGTGAATTAACAAGAGTGGCAGTATGGATACAAAATTAGGGACAGAGAGTAGATTAATGTTAAACAGTTGTTTTTCAGACTCAAGGGAAGGGTAGTGCTTTTCCAAGGATTTGGTGTTAGCACCATTGCTCTTTTTGATAGATATTAATGACATGGATTTGGGTACACAAAGCACAATTTCAAAGCTTACAGAAGACATTAAATATTAAAGGGTTTGTAGAACTGAGAGATCTGTAAACATACATACACTTTTATTTTTAGGTAGGCAGGACAAATTGAGAAAGCTGTTAAGAACTCAAGTGGGATCCTTGGCTTTATTAATAGAACCCAAAAGCAGGGAAGTTATGCTAAACTTTTATAAAACATTGGTTAGGCTTCAGCTGAAATATTGTGTTCAATTCTGGAAAAGACACTTTAAGGAAGATGCTAAGGCCTTAGAGAAAGTTCAGAAAACATTTATCAGAATGGTGCCAGATCTCTAAGCCAGATCAGTTAAATGGAGTGATTGCAGAAGTTGGTTGGGGTTGTTCAATTTAAGAGCAGAGAAGATTCAGAGGAGATTTTATAAAAGTATTCAAAAATCATTAATAATTTTGATAGAATAAATAAGGAGAAACTGTTTCCAGTGGCAAATGCATTGATAACCCAGATTTAAGATAAGGAGATCAGCAAAAGAACCAGAAGCAACATTAGGAAACATTGTTTTTGACATACAAGCTGTGAAGAGGCAACAGCAGGAGTGGAACTAATTAGATAGCTTTCCCAAAGAGCATAATAAGCTGAATAGCCTCCTTCTGTTTTATATGATTCTATTTTTCCATGATACCATCAGTCCTATCTGGAATGACTGACGGTAAACCTAAAATAGGCTTTATAGGCTCACATTTACATATTTATTTGTGCTATGAAGTCCAATAGTTTTGGCAAATCATGCCTTGCCACCACTACCAGCAAGAATGGAGAATTTGGCACTTAGCCAAATCTTCATTCCCTGCAGTGGGACGGGAGAATCCCAGCTGTGGGCAAGGTTGGAGAATCCACCCCAAAGTGTAGGTCTATAACGGTCACGGTAGCACAGTGGTTAGCACTGCTGCTTCACAGCTCCAGGGTCCCGGGTTTGATTCCTGGCTCGGGTCACTGTCTGTGTGGAGTTTGCACATTCTCCTCGTGTCTGCATGGGTTTCCTCCGGGTGCTCCGGTTTCCTCCCACAGTCCAAAGATGTGCGGGTTAGGTTGATTGGCCAGGTTAAAAATTGCCCCTTAGAGTCCTGAGATGCATAGGTTAGAGGGATTAGCGGGTAAAATATGTGGGGGTAGGGTCTGGGTGGGATTGTGGTCGGTGCAGACTCGATGGGCCGAATGGCCTCCTTCTGCACTGTAGGGTTTCTATGTCTATGTCTTCTATGTCTATAAGTTCTTAAAAGGTCAGTTAACCTCAAAAATCATTGCTTCTGAAGAAATATAACTGTATTTTGCATCTTTAAAGACATAATTTTGGTAACTAACAGGATAAGTTTGGCATATGCGTAACATTATGTTGAATTGTCTCCATTCATCAGTAATTCAGAGTGCTTTCTGCTTGATCAAACACCAGAGGCACCAAGACACTGGTAGTATTTCAGGGACCTTCTTGTAATCCCTTTCTTCCTTCCTGGTTAGGTTATCAGGCAAACTTAAATTTCATCATAAAATCACATTGCACAGAAGTTAGACAATAGGAGGGAAAAACTAAGTTAACATTTTAGGTCAATGACCTTTTCAGAACTGAAATGTTAACTCTGTTTCTTTCTCTCCAGATATTTCCTGATCTGCTGAGTATTTCTAGCATTTACTGTTTGTTACTGTGTGAAACAACAATTCAATTAGCCCCACTCCCCTGATCTTTCCCAATAGGCCTGCAACTTTCTTAGCCACAATTGATGTTGCAAAATACCAATATAGCAATTATTTCAATCATGGATTCATGCTCCCAATCAGCACTCATGTTTGCAATGACTCATTAAATGTTCAAACTTCTGTTGGATAAGGGTAATCAGGCATTGACAGTGACGCACAGTGTGTTCCAATAGAAAGAACTCGTAGCTACTTAAACTTTTGTGACATTGGCAATGTATCTTGTTTATGAACAAAAAATATCTTAAAATGAAAACAAGCAATTCAAAATTCATCACAACTTGTGTTACATTTGTCCTGTCGATGTTGACATTACATCCACAAGTGCTTGTAAATTTCTACCTCCTTACACTGAACTTGGCTTTCAAGCCAGAATCTCCACCCAAAGTATACAATCAAATAATATTAAAAAAGCTGAGACTACCACTTTGCTTCTTATTGCTGAGTAGTCAGCCAGTGGTTGCAATGGTGTGGTTATTGTGGTTAGTTTTTTACCGTAACATCTCTAATGCAATCATTGCATTGGATGAAATGTCTTGTCACTTCTGTATATTGGTAGGTGCTCACAATCACTCTGGAGCACTAATCCTGTGGGCGATGATGTAACACCAATATTGGTTTCCTGTTTTGACCAACATTAGGATATAACGTCCACATCAAACCATAACCCTGTAACTGGGTTAGCTTTCTTCTGGTTTTCTCTTCGGCAAGTGGAACAACAGAAAAAAAAGATTAGGTGCAATCAGTAAATGTTTTCATGGCTGAGACATTTACTTGTGTCATCTGCCAATAAATAACCTATTGGAAATCATTGCATTGTGAACTTGCAGAACTTTATTTTCCCTGATTCAAAAGGTTGTGAGTTCAAGCCTTAGTCCCACCGAACTCTACCTTTCTTCGACTCAGGCTGTTTCAGCATTCCCAATCTCCATTGCCACACTAAAAGCCGTGCTTTCAGTTGTCTAGGCCCCAAAAAGCACTGGAATGCCCTCCCTCAAGCTTTCCTAATCTCTCTCCTCCTTTAAGAGCTTGTTAGAACTTGTCGATTAGAGCAAGCGTCCTCATGTAACTCAATATCAAATGATGACAGATCTGTGACATTTTATTGTTGGGCAACCGAAATATGGTGCATGGGAGGAAAATAGAGGCAGGACCTCTGAAGAATTGTTGATGCGTTGTAACATAAACTGTGTAAAGAACCTTCATAATTTTATACAGGGAGTCGACATAATTGCCAGAGATTTTTCTTATGAAGTTCCCTCCTCCCTTTAAATTGAATTAGCTCGTCTCCCCTTTAAATGATTGCAGCCCGATGCCGCAGGGAGGGGCGGATGATTGACATGTTCCGTACCCAATCAGAAGCGGGGAAGAGTTGGAGGGATCCAATCGGAACGCGAAAAAGGTGAGGACGCGGCGGTTGCCATGGTGAAGGGGGAGGGCCCCGCCCACCGGAGGGAGCGAGCCGGGAGAGCGGCTTGGGCGGCGCGAGCGGACCGCTGTTAGTGTGAGACGGCCTTGCCGGCCCGCACCGGGGACTCAGGGGAGGGAGGAAAAAAAAATAATGAGTCGGACGAGGGGTCCCGTCTCGGACAGCGGCTGCCAGCCCGCAGGCCAGAGGCTTCCAAGGGGAAAGGATTAAATCCTGAGCCGCCTCGCTGAGTGTGTGAGAGAGGGACCGAGAAGGAGAAGAGTGGGAATTTAAAAAAAAAACCCACGCTAGAGTCGGAGCGAGCCCGCCGGCCCGGGGGACGATGCCGATTCCCGGCCGAGGGACGGAGCCAGGCAGCGGAGCCGAGCGGCCCCTCATGGACCGGGCGCCTCGTTGAGGTGGAGAACAGGCCGGGGGGCGGGCGGGGGGTCAGTGCGGGGTCAGGCCGCCTGCCCCGCGCGCCCGGCCGGGGGGCGCACGCGCGCTGGACACCCCGGAGCCGCTGCAACTTCAGCCAGTGCAACTCCAACCAGCAAAACCTGTGGATAAAACATCATCCCTTTATTTATTGCACTGTAAATCCCAGTGCAACTCCAACCACCAAAACTCTCTGTAAAATATCACCATCCCCTTATTGCACTGCAAATCCTAACACTTTGCTACCAATCCTAACACTTCCCAGTGATTTGTGTTTGCTCCTTTTAAGTATTCCTATTTTCTTCGCTTTCTACAGACTGTTAACCTTTCGGTTTTCTACTTTTTTTTTGCTTTCTACAAATTACCTTTGTTTCTAAAATAAAACAATCTCGAGTTCAAAAAAATCAAATTGCAATTTGGAAATGTTGCATTCCTTAAGTTTGTAATAAATTGATTCTCCCCTCTCCTCCTTTTGCTTTGCAATTTGTAACTTTTCCATTGCTTTCTTTTTGCAATTGCAATTTGGGGAGGTGTTGAACTTTTAATCTACAGTATATCTGTCACAGAGATTGGTTTGGGGTTGGTTGGGGAGATGTCTAAGGCGGCAGCTAAGGAGAAAAAGTCCTTCAGTAAGAAACTTTTCCGGCGTGGCTCGGCGCGCTCGGTCGGGAGTTTTATGAGCCGAGTGCTGAAGACTCTGTCCACCCTTTCGCATTTCGGCACCGAGGAGGCGGCTGAGGATGAGAAGGACGACGGCGGCTTCAGGAGCTTCCGAGCGGCCGAGGCAGGCGCGGCCATGGGGATGGGCATCGGACTGGGGGCCGGGGTCGGGGTGGTCTCCTCGGCCTCCTCCATTATCATGATGATGAGCGGCATCAACCCCGCCACCGCCGCCGGTCGGAGTGCTGCTGCCGCCGCTGCCGGTCACAGCGACTCGTCCGACAGCTGCTTCTCCGGGGATCGCTGGCAGCCGCCCGGGGTGGCTGGCCTCAAGAACCACGGCAACACCTGCTTCATGAACGCCGTGCTGCAGTGCCTGAGCAACACCGAGCTCTTCGCCGAGTTCCTGGCCCTGGAGCAGTACCGGGAGCGGCCGACCGGCGGACTGGATCTCCCCGAGGGAGGCGAGAGCCAGAGCCAGTTGGCAGAGGAGGAGGTGGCGGAGAAGACTTCCAAATCCAACGGGGTTTTATTCCGATCCAAAGGCCAGGCGGATGCGAGAGGAGAGGTGACTGACCAGCTCGCTTCTTTGGTCCGAGCCCTCTGGACTTCAGAATACACCCCGCAGCTCAGCCGGGAATTTAAGGTAGGACTGTCATTGCTGGAGAGGTCACAGCCTCTCTCCTTAATACCTGTTCCAATGCAGAGCAAATACACTGTCACCTGTGTCTTTATTAAAAGAAATACCGAAAAAAGTCAGATTTTTGAAGCTTGAGAGGTCACCGCCTCCCTCCTTAATGCCCATTCAATACAGAGTAAAGAAAGTGTCATCTGGGAAGAGACCTTTATTAAAATATATACCTAAATAAATCTGATTTTTGAAGCAAGGATGGCCAGTTTCTCCGGAGATTAATGATTGACTGGTCACTACCTGTAGAGTGCAGCGTTCAATTGATAGCTGAAATATAGTTCCATTCTGGCAGTACTGTGTTTATATTGCCTGATCCTGGTTCCAATTCTCCCGGTTAGGAGAAATCTCTACATATCATCAGCGTGACGAATCGCACGGCAGCTTACACTGTTCTTCAGCAGAGTTGCCTGAGTATTTTCTGTTTTTATTTTATCACATGCACACAAACATTCATAGTAACTAGCCCAGATGAAAAAGCGCTTGCTTGTTGAGTTCAAAACAGCTCCTAGATAATCACCACTTCTTTGGACTCCTCAAATCAACTAAGTGTTGGGAAGCAAGTGTCTTTGGTCCCTGCTGTTCCCTAACTGCCAATTCCATTCTAACAACTGAGTCTGAGCTAGATGTTCACAACCTTGTCATATTTGATCCCACCATGAGGTTCCTACCTAAATACCTGCGCCGTCACCATGATGAGATAGATAAGATAGAAGCAGGGAAGTTGTTTCCACTGGCAGGTGAAACTAGAACTAGGGGGCATAGCCTCAAAATAAGAGGAAGCAGATTTAGGACTGAGTTGAGGAGGAGCTTCACACAAAGGGTTGTGAATCTGTGGAATTCCCTGCCCAATGAAGCAGTTGAGGCTACCTCATTGAATGTTTTTAAGGCAAGGATAGATAAGTTTTTGAACAGTAAAGGAATTAAAGGTTACGCTGAGCAGGTGGGTAAGGGGAGCTGAGTCCACGAAAAGATCAGCCATGATCTTATTGAATGGCGGAGCAGGCTCGAGGGGCCAGATGGTCTATTCCTGCTCCTAGTTCTTATGTTCATATGATGACTATTTCCACCTGGGGAACATTGTGCAACTCCTGGCTCAGTTGCTCAACTCTTGGCTTAGTTCAACTGCTATTGAAACTCTCATTTGTGCCTTTTATTACCTGCAGACTTGACTATTCCAATGCACTCCTGGCTGGCTTCCCATCTTTCAACCTCCTTAAACTTCTAAAGGTCTGCTGCCCATATTGCAACTCGTACCAACTCCTCATTGGCCACCACACTTGTTGACCTACGTTAAGGCTTTGTCAGAATGGGAACCAATGTTAAAATTCACATCCTCATGGTCTTGCTCTTCACTATCTCTATAGATTCCTCTGGCTCTGCAACCATCTGAAATCTCTGCATTTCTCCAGTTTTCTTGAGCATTCCTTATTTTACTCACCATTGACCACAGTGCTTCAGCTGCTTCGGTCCTAAGCTCTGGGATTCCTCCTTTAAAATTGTTCACTCTACCTCTCCCCAGTTAAGACATTGTCTTTGACCAAACAATTGGTTGCGTGATCTAATATCTCCTAATGTGACTTGGTGTCAAGATTGTTTTTGATCACACTTCTGTAAAGTGCCTTGGGGTGTTTGCTGTGTTAAAAGTACTATATAAATGCAAATTGTTGCTGCTGCAAAATACATTAGTCTTTGTCTTGTTGTCTTCCCATTGGGTTGTAAAATAATTTCCTTGGGAATTGTGCAATGATGACATAAAGTTGCTGCCTTAATCAGTAATTTGTGCAAATCTTCACAGCGTAATGATTACACATTGTTATTCCCAGCATCATCCTGTCACTGTAGCTTGGTGACCAATTCCCGGTTTGGGTTAAAACAGCAGCTACTTCACAAAAAAACAGGCAGCCTCTGTCAGAATCACACCTATAATTTGCTTGCTGTGTAATGTTGGACAAATCATTTAAGGTTATTCTTGCAATATTTCACTGCCATGTAGTCTGAACCTCAGCCTACAGTTTGCATGCGCTGCACTGAATTTCAACAGGATATAGTGTGCTGTTATATAAATGTTTTTGCCCTTGAGAGGGTACAGAGCTGAGCAACGAAGAAACACTCACTTGAACATTGAAGAAAGGGGAAGTAAAATTACTCCCAGCAATGTTGCGGTTGGGTTGGAGTTGCTGGCTGGGATGTTGGCCAACCCAGATGTCACACTGCTATTGGCTGTGTACCCTGCATCAGCAATCTGACTTAAAGATTCCAGTTCCGTTTTGTGGGAGTCTGCTCCACAAATTCATCTAATGTGTGGCTTCAGGAGTGAAGGGGAGAAGACTTTTCATCTGATTTCCCATCTCTTATTTTTTCCCCAGAAGTTGTTTACTCCTGTTTGGTGCAAGAGTGGTAAGGGAACTGTGACCAATCCATGGCTTCCAAGAAAAACTGGAGATAGTATTAGATTCAAAGAAGAAACTTATAAATTGGCAAGAAAAAGCAATAGACCCCAAGGATTGGGAGCAGTTTAAAATTCAACAAAGGATGACCACGGGATTGATTAAGAAGGGGGAAATAGAGTATGAAAGTAAGCTAGCTGGGAACATTAAAACTGACTGTAAAAGTTTCTATAGGTATGTAAAGAGAAACAGATTGACAAATCTGTAGGCCTGCTACAATCAGAAACAGGAGAATTCATAATGGGGAACAAAGAAGTGGCTGAGGAACTAAATTCGTACTTTGCTTATGTCTTCATAAAGGAAGATATGAATAATGTACCAGACGTTCTGAGAGAAAAAAGTTTTCATGAGTAGCTGAAAGAAATCCGTGTCAGTAGAGAAATGGTTATGGGGAAATTGATGGGATTGAAAGTGGATAAATCTCCAGGTCCTGATAATCTTCATCCCAGAGTACTTAAGGAAATGGCCCTAAAAATAGTCGATCCATTGGTGGTTATTTTCCAAAATTCTTTCAACCCTGGAATGGTTCCTACAGATTGGAGGGTAGCTCATGTAAGCCCGCTATTCAGAGAGGGAGGTAGAGAGAAAACAGGAAACTATAGCCCAGTGAGCCTAACGTCAGTACATGGGGAAGTTGCTGGAGCCATTATCAAGGATTTCATAGCTCAGATTTGGAAAGCAGTGATATAATCAGACAAAGTTAGCATAGCTTTACAAAGGGGAAATCGTGCTCGACGGATCTATTGGAATTCTTTGAGGATGTAACTAGTCAAGATGACCAAGGAGATCCAGTGGATGTGGTTTATTTAGACTTTCAGAACGCTTTCAACAAAGTCTCTCACAACAGACTACTATGTAAAGTTAAGGCGCATGGGATTGCGGGGTAGACTTGAGATGGATAGAAAGCGGGTTAGATGGGAAGCAAAGAGTTGGCATAAATGGCTCTTTTTCTGATTGGCTAGTAGGATACCACAAGGATCTGTGCTAGGACCCCAGCTGTTAACATTAAATATTAATGCTTTGGACGAGGAAACTAAATTTATTATCTCCAAATTTGCACATGATGATACAAAGTTGGGTGGGAGGGTGAGCTGTGAGGAGGATGCAGAGATGCTTCAGAGTGATTTGGACAGGCTGAGTGGGCATATGCATGGTAGATGTAGTACAACGTAGAGAAATGTGAGGTTATCCACTTGGTGGCAATAATAGGAAGGCAAATTACTATTTGAATGGATGTAAATTGAGAGAGGTGGATACTCAGCGAGACCTTGGAGTCCTAATGCATCAGTCGCTGAAAGTAAGCGTGCAGGGACAGAAGGCAGTAAAGAAGGTAAATGGTATGCTGGCCTTCACAGCAAGAGGATTTGAATATAGGAATAGGGATGTTTTACTATTGTATAGGACACTGGCGAGGCCACACCTGGACTATTGCGTGCAGTTTTGGTGTCCTTAACTGAGGAAGGATGCCCTTGCTATAGAGGGGGAGTACAGCGAAGGTTTACTAGGCTGATTCCTGGGATGGCAGGTCTGTCATATGAGGAGAGGCTAAATTAGTTGGGACTATATTCACTGGAGTTTATAAGAGTGAGAGGGGATCTCATAGAAACTTAAAATTCTAACAGGGTTAGACAGGGTAGATTCAGAAAGAATGTTCCCAATGGTGGGGGAGTCCAGAACAAGGAGTCATAGTTTGAGGATAAGGGGTAAGCCTTTTAGGACTGAGGTGAGGAGAAATTTCTTCACCTACAGAATGGTGAACCTGTGGAATTCACTACCATAGAAAGTAGTTGAGGCCCAAACATTGTGTGATTTCAAGAAGAAATTGGATATAGTTCTTGGGGCTAAAGGGATACAGGGGGGAGGGGGAGTGGGGATCAGGATATTTAATTTGATGACTGGCCATGTTCAAAATGAATGGCGGAGCCGGCTCGTAGGGCTGAATAGCCTACTCCTATTTTCTATGTTTCTGAAATTGTTTTCTAGTGTTGCAAGCAGCTTGTTAAATAACCTGTTTGAAATGCTACATAGATAATGTGGGTGTACTGAAGCAATTGCCATCTCCTCTGCTTTCTGATCACTGGTGAGATGGTTTTGAGTTCTGTCAGTCTCTCCATTCTGGATATTGCTGTAAATGTTTACTAATTAGGAAAATTATTTGCATTAAATATATCCAATAACAGACCCAGTTGGATTTGTTACTGGTCTGATATGAAATTCACTATTAACACAGTAATGTTGAAATGCACGGCTGTAAAGTTACTAGTATAATTGAAGTTGCATTATTCTAACATTGTTAACTGAGAGAATGGTTATGATCTGTGGAATATTTACCTTGGCCCAGCAAATTCATGAACCAAAAATTCTTTGTTCACTGCTATGTTCATAGAATTATTGAATGGTTGCAACACGGAAGGAGGCCGTTTGTCCCATTGGGTCTGGCCAGTTCCCTGCAAGAGCAATGCAACTAGTGCCACTCACCTGCCCTCTCCCTGTAACCCCTTGCAAATAATTTTTGTTGAGGTAATTATCCCATTCGCTTTTGAAAGCTACAATTGAGTCTGCCTCCATTCCCCTCTCAGGCAGTGTGTTCCAGATCCTGACCGCTCATTTGTAAAATAACTTTTTCCTCATCTCGTCACTGCTTCTTTTACCATTCACCTTTAAATTAGTCTTTTCTGGTTTTTGACCCTTCCACCAATGGAAACCGTTTCTCTCCATCTACTTTGTCTAGACCCCTCATGATTTTGGACACATCTATTAAATCTCTTCTCCTTACAGAAGAGAAGATTGAAAACAGCCACAGCTTCTCCGATCACTGATCACATGAATGATCCATCAACCTGGAACCATTCTTGTAATCCTTTCCACACCCTCTCTATAACCATCACATCTTCAAAGTGCGGTTCCCAGAATTATACACAGTACTCCATCTGAGGTGGTGCCGGAGCTTTAAAAAAGTTCATCATAACTTTCTTGCTTTTGTATTCCATGCTTCCATTTATAAAGCTTTAGACCCCATATGCCTTTTTAACTATCTTCTCAACCTGCATTGCCATCTTCAATGATTTATGCACATATACACCCAAGCCTGTGTTCCAGTACTTCTATGGAGTTGCATCCTTGCCGCTCCTCATTCTTGGTTCCAAAATGATCACCACTGCATTAAATGTAATCTGCCGTGTGTCTGGCCATTCCACCAACCTGCCTCTCACTATTCTCCTCACTGTTTAAAATACGGTACTTGTTTTATGCCAGCTGCAAATTTTGAAATTGTACTCTCTATTCCCAAGCCTAGGACATTAAAAGAAAATCAGTGGTCCTATTGCTGACCTCTTGAGGAAACCCACTATATACCTTTCTCTCGCCTGAAATGCAACTATACGGCAGTACTTTATTCACTGTCACCCCGCCAACTTCGTACCGATGTTGTCACTATCTATTTTATTCCATGGGCTTCAACTTTGCCGGTAAGCTTATCATATGGCATTCTTATCAAAAGCCTTTTGGAAGTCCATGTACACCACATGAACTGGATTAACCTGATCAACCATTTCTGTTAGCTCATCTAAAAACTTGATTTGATTAAACATAATTTGCCTTTAATAAATCCATGCTGGTGTTTCTGAATTAAACTACACTTTTTCCAAACAACTGTTAATTTTGTCTGGGATTTTCTAAAAGCTTTCCCACCATCAATATTAAACAGACTGGCCCGTAGTTTTTGGGTTTACCCATATAACATTTTTTGAACAAGGATATAAGATTTGCAATTCTCCAGTCCTTTGGCATCACCCCTGTATCTAAGGAGAATTTGAACATTACGGCTAATACCTCTGCTGTTTGCTCTCTTACTTCCAGAAGTACCTTCAGATGCATCCCATCCTGTCCTGGTGACTTATGAACTTATCAACAACCCAGCCTTTCTAATACCTCCTTTACCAATTTTTAGACCATCCAGTGTCTGAACTACCCCCTCTTTCTCTGATTCCAGCAGCATCTTCCTTGGTAAAGACCCATGCCAAGCACTTACCTAGTACCTTAAACATGCCCTTTGCCTCCATGTGTATGTCCCCTTTTTGCTTCCTGATCAACTCCATTAATCCTCTTGTCAACCTTTTACTACTACTTTCCGTGTAGAAGACTTTTGAATTCATTTTTATGTTAGCTGCTAATCTCATACTTTCTCCCTGCCATTCATTTCCTTTTTCGCTTTCTCTCTGAACTTGCTATATTTACCCTGTTCTCGCATCTATTATTGACCTGTCATACACACCTTTTTTCTCCCTTATCTAACTATCTCCTTTGTCATTCAGGGAGCCCTGGCTTTGCTTGCCGCCCTTTTCTCCCTTGTGGGAATGTACCTTGGCTGTATCTGAAACATCTCTTTAAAGGCAGCCCATTGTTCTGTTCTTTAAAATTCATATATGGGATGTGGGCATTGCTGGCTAGGCCAACGTGTTATTGCCTATCCCTAGTTGCGGTTGAGAAGGTGGTGGTGAGCTGCCTTCTTGAACTGCTGCAGTTTCAGACAGTGCTGTTAGGGAGGGAGTTCCAGAATTTTGACCCAGCGACAGTGAAAGAATGACGATATATTTCCAAGTCGGGATGTGAATGACATGAAAGGGAACCTCCAGGTGGTGGGTACAGTTCTGCCTGACAGTTGTTGGTTGCAAACTACCTAGACCTGATCTGTTCTCACTCCTCTAGATTGCACCTTGTCCTTTCCCATAGCTAACCTAAAACCTGTGATACTATGATTACTTTTCCCTAAATATTCCCCTACTGACACTTGATCCACTTAGAACCTGATCCAACAATACCTCCTTCCTCATTGGGCTTGGTGCATACTGATGTAGAAAATTAACTCTAGAAATTCTTTCCCCGTCTGCCGATTGTACTATTATCGTGAAAAAGACTGGCATGATAAGATCTCCGTTATCACTACTCTATAGTTCTTGCATCTCTCTGTAATTTTCCTGTACATTTGCATCTCTATATTTTTCCCCCTAGTTGGAGCCTTGCATCTGTCCCACAAATTGGTTGCTAATTATGTGAAATGTCATCTTAACATCCTTCTTGAGTTGCAAAAACCTCATATTTGTTGGAGAGTAGCAGTGGGCCCTGTTAGGTAGCTCAGTTAGTGAAGGCAGTGTATCCATTAGCTACATAGACAAGGAGGTTACCGGTTTAACTGAGTTCGCCTGATCTTGGCTCAGTTGGTTGAGGCACTAAAGTTTGACTCGGCTGACCATGAGTTGCTTTGATTGCTGCTCCTGATCAATGCCTAGTTACTCCTTCTGGAAGTGCACATACCTTGGCATCAGGTGGGGGATTGGGTTTGATCATCATGTCCCTGTGGCCTATTACTTTCAGTGCTCACCACGTGCCCTCACATGAAGATTGATGAGATACTGGAGAGTGTCCAAGAGGCAAGGAGTTGTTGGCTCCAGTGGGAGAGGGCAGAAAGCAAGTAGAAAAAGGAGGACAGGAACAATTAATTTCATCTTCCTTTCTGAGCAGCACTCTCTCTGGCGTTTGTTGCAGTTGTACTGAAAATGAAGCTCAATTAAAGCCTTAAGTTTGCAGTTGGCTTTTTGTGTATAGTGTATATAGAGTTGCTCATAAGTGCTTAGTTATTCGGAAAGCTGACTAGAGATGGCAACGGTGGAGATGCAGAGCCTAAGCACATGTAATCAGTTTTTAAAAATTCATTTGTGGGACGTGGGCGTCGCTGGTTGGCCAGCATTTATTGCCCTTCCTAAGTTGCCTGAGGGCAGTTGAGAGTCAACCACATTGCAGTGGCTCTGGAGTCACATATAGGCCAGACCAGGTAAAGATGGCAGATTTCCTTCCCTAAAGGACATTAGTGAACCTGATGGGTTTTTCTGACGATTGACAATGGTTTCTTGGTCATCAGTAGATTCTTAATTCCAGATTTTTTTTATTGAACTCAAATTTCACCCTCTAGCATTGCGGGATTTGAACCTGGGACCCCAGAACATTAACTGAGTTTCTGGATTAATCGTCTAGCAATAATTCCACTAGGCCATCATCTCCCCATCAGTTCTCTTAAACTGTGAAGAGATTATATTCAACACCTATGGAGAATTAAGGCATTGTATTTTTATTTCCTAAGGGTTACTGATTGTGTTACTGTTTCCATTGGTAGTGCCTTTCCTACCAAACCTTACCCAAGTCATGCTGTGTGAGCCTGGACTCCAATTGTTCAGCTGATCAGAACCGTTGTAGCAAACCCTGTCCTCACTTACTTAAATATCAGTTTTCACATTTTTAAGATGCATATTAAATGCCACAATATGCAAAGTGAAAAGAGTATTCACACAATTAAGGATTGATTGAATATGATGTAAATCCTACTTTAAACAATTTATTAATGTGTACCTTGAATCCCCTGAATCTGTATTCTGAAAAATTGACTACAAGTTTTCAGGTTAAATTTAAAGATTCTAGAAATAATAAGCTTAGCTAGAATAAATAGGAATAAATTTTCAATTCTGTGCCTCTAACAGAGTTGGCAGCGCAAGAGAGGCTGACAGATGATTGTTTTGTGCTGAGAAATAAATCTCTTACTGGATAAATGCTTCTGCTAATGGCTTCTAGCTGAAGAACATTGTGAGCCAACCTCGGTTCCTGGCATTGCAGCTATTACCAAAATAGCTGAAAGGGTATAGGTGCGTTTCCAACATGATCAAATTGACTGCACTTCAAAAGTACATCATTGGCTATCAAGTACTTTTGGAACTTCCTGTGGTTGTGAAAGGTGCTATAGAAATGCGACATTTCCAGAAAGCTGTGTTTACATTTCCTTCCCAGTAGCCTCCTTTGGGCCTATTGGTGATTGTACAGAAGACTGGGACCAGCTGTTGTTGTGTGCAGGGCAGATCTCTATTTGGAAGCACAGGACTGTAATGGATTTCAAATAAAACTTGAGTGCAGTTGGGTGGATCTCCAAGAAGACGGGGATTTGACAATGCCTGATGTGTGCTTGCATCGTGTTGCAATTTCATGTTACGATACAATCATGTTATGTGGAACAGCTCAATGTCTGTATTGGGCCACCAAGAGCCACTGGCAACAGTTTTGTAGTCCCAAAACGAGGCTCTGGCTGTTGTCGCCTAAATGGCAGTGGGAGGTTTCCCTTTGACAATGCTATGGATGGGACTGCCACTTGCGTTGTTGGCAGCTATGCAATGTAATAGTTCAGAGACGTGGAACATGTTGATTGTATCTGCACCCTCTGCTGGTATCAAAGCCTGGTAAATGATGGATTCAATTACACATTAATGACGTAATGGAGCAGTTCAGATGACTGGTGATAGATAACTTGACACTTGATTGGGTTTCTTGTAATCTCTAATTATTGAGTTTTCATTGTCATGTTTTTTTAATACAAATTATTTGTCAAAAATCCAGCATAACTGTGATAGTCAGGGTGTGATGACTACTGTTGATTCTCCAATTCCATGCAACTCCCTCGCGTTCCATCTGCAAAATTGGCATGACTGTATTGTTTATTTTACATTGTATTATCCTTTTGAGGTTTAAACACCATGTCACTAACAAAACTGGATTATATTGTTCAGTTAATTTTACAGGATTTTGTTGACACTTGTTGAATAATTGGATGTATGCCATGTTTATTTGAGGAACGGCATTTGCTCTGAAATTTGCACCTTGGGGCATTTTACTGAGTTAAAAGCACTATATAAAAGCAAGTTGTGGAAATATGTACTTTTGAAAACTTCAAATGGCCTTTGCTAGCAATTGTTGCTGCTAACTCTTTAGATGTTTTGGACCAAAGTTGCAGTTGGAGTCCTGATTGCTGAGTGGTAATACTTTAGAATCTGGTATGTAATGCCAGTGATGTATGATGATATTGCAGTTTGAGCAATATTTTGTTCTGAAATGCTGTGGATGTGTAATATTTAAGATATAACTAGCTTGTTGATTTTTGTCCTTCCATCCACCTGCAATGTGACACTTCGCCAGCTTTGGAGAGGAGGTGATGCAAGCATTGTGACTTTTCAGATGCACCTTAGCACTGTAATTTTCAAATTGTTTATCCTTTCCTGCCCCTGAGACAAATTCGCTTATTTAATTGTCAATCACCATGTTGCTGCTTTCGAAATGTATCATGATCTGAAACTGAAATCAGGCCCAGAAAGTGGTTTGTTTTTAAAAAGAAAAGTGGAATGTTTTGTCGAATATTGATGAGCTGTTATCTATGACAATACCTGGCATTTGGACCATTGCCCAGATATGGGAATACAGCGATGTTTAATTTTCCCTTTTGGTGACAATGCTGTGAATTCTGCAATTTTTTTAAGGATGATGATTATTTACCTTTTTCAAAAGCTGGGCTGTGCACACCTTCCAGCAAGTCAATTATCTGCTGCTACACTTCTGCTGTATGGCTTTTGTGAAGCTGCAGAGAGGCATGAAAGTGAAATAGTGGTCATGACATAGTGACGCTCCCCTGCTCATTCTTTTATGTCCACTTCAGCAGGCAGCTTGGTTTGATGTTTTGCTGGAAGCATGGCCCCTTCGGCAGTGTGGTGCTCCTTTAGCCTTGATTGTGAAGCCCTGAGGAGGGACTGGATTCTTCATTCTTCTGATAAAGAGAATAGTGTGTGTGCTGCAAAGCAATTATATATGTGGACATAAAATAAATGGTGATTGGACTATAACCTTCGAGACTGCAGCATATTGGAGTGTGTGGAGGTGTTGATTAACTCCTTATTGGCAGTGAAGCAACCTGTAACTCAAGAAATGTGGTTTCGCTGACATTCTGAAATTGCCCAACAAAATGTTGATTTCCTGGGCGGTTCAGCTCACACAATGGAACATGTTTTTAAAATCCAGAAATGTTGTGGGCAGGTCAAAACCTATCATGTAGGAACAAATAAAAGCTTACAGGCAGAGACTTGTGGAAAAGGATTGAAAGAGACTTGTGTTTATGCCTGTTCATGTCTCTTCAATATCTCAGTGCTTCACAGTCAGTATTGCTCCGAAGGCTGCTTTCCTATACTGCAGGATCCCACATTGTAAACTGACCGATTAGTTAGGCTTTGCGTGTATTTATGAGCAAGCTTCCCCCCACATCAATACAGGGTCTCTTGTGATCACCTGAGCAGGTTTTTTTTAGTGTCTCTCTGTAAACATGAACTCATTCAAATTACTGCTGGCCATTTTTAAAAAGTAATTTTATGGGATGTGGGTGTCGCTGGCTAGACCATTTATTGGCCATCCCGAGTTGCCCTCGAGAATATGGTGATGAGCTAGCTGCCTTCTTGAACTGCTGCAGTCCGAGGTGTAGGTACACCCACAATGCTGTTAGAAACAGAGTCCCAGGATTTTGACCGAGTGATAGTGAGGGAATGGCGATATATTTCCAATAGTAAGAAGTTTAACAACACCAGGTTAAAGTCCAACAGGTTTATTTGGTAGCAAAAGCCACACAAGCTTTCGAAGCTCTAGAGCTTCGAAAGCTTGTGTGGCTTTTGCTACCAAATAAACCTGTTGGACTTTAACCTGGTGTTGTTAAACTTCTTACTGTGTTTACCCCAGTCCAACGCCGGCATCTCCACATCATGATATATTTCCAAGTCAGGATTGTGAGTGACTTGGCGGGGAACCTGCAGGTGGTGCTGTTCCCAGGTATTTGCTGCTCTTGTCCTTCTAGATGCTAGGAGTCAGGGGTTTGGGAGGTGCCGGCAAAGAAATCTTGGTGAGTTCTTTGCAGTGTATCTTGTAGATGGGGCACACAGCTGCTACTTTTCCTCAGTGTTGGGAGGATTGAATGTTTGTGGAAGGGGAGCAATCAAATAGGCTGCTTTGTCCTGGATGGTGTCAAGCTTCTTGAGTGTTTTCTGAATAAGTGCAGCTCCAAAAAATGGAAAGTATTCCATCACACTCTTGACTTGTGTCTAGTAGGTGACGGACAGGCTTTGTGGAGTCAGGGGGTGAGTTATTCGCCAAAGAATTCCTAGACTCTGGCTTGGTCTTTCATAGCCACTCTATTTATATGACCGATACTGTTAAATTTCTGGTCGGTGGTATCCTCAGGATGTTGGTGAGGGTTTCTGTGATTGTAATGACATTGGAGTTAAAAGAAATGGTTAAATTCTCCATTGTTGGAGATGGTCATGGTCTGGCACTCGTATGACATGCAAATGTCACTTGCCAGCCAAGCCTGAATGTTGCTGCATGTGGACACTGTTTAAGTATCTGAGAAGATGCAAATGGTACTGAACATTGTGTGATCATCAGTAAACATCTTCATTTCTGACCTTATGTTGAAGGAAAGGAAGGTCATTGATGAAGCAGCTCAAGGTTCTTGAGAGACCCTGCAGCAGTGTCCTGGGCTGAGGTTATTGATCTCCAACAACCACCACCATCTTCTATTGTGATAAGTACGACTCCAATCAGTGAAGCTTTCCTCCTGATTCCCATTGACTTCAATTTTGCTCGGGCTCTTGGTTTAATCATCTGAATGTCCTTGGTTTTGAAAAGATAGTAAGGGGAGATTTAATAGAAAAGTTCATGAAGTGTTTTGATAAATGCAGATAAGGTGAAACTGTTTCCACTGTTGGGAGGGTTAGTAACCAGAGAACACGGATTTCAGGAATTTGGTAAAAGAGGCGAAGTTGAGCTGGGCAGAAATGTTTTTTTAAGCAATGAGTTGAGGTGATCTGGAATACCTTGCCTGAAACGGTGCTAGGCGCAGTAACTTTAACTTTCAAATTGGATAAATGTTTGAAGGGGAGAGGATTATTGGGTTGAAGGAAGAACAGGGAGTGGGATTAATTGGATAGCTCTTTCAAAGAGTCAACATTGGCAAGTATTTTCCTTCTGTTCCATATCATTCCATGAAAATCTGTGTAACTTGTCTTGTGAAAGGAAAACTAGGGGTTTGCAAGACTGCCCTGTCTTGTTTCAAGAGTTGCATGGAAAATGAATTTTCTAAAATTGAAGCCCCTAGTTCTCATACTTTGATCATATTCTTAGGTGTAGTCATGGTGGCCTGGTTGTAAGCATTGGTTATCATAACCTCAGAAATATAGAGCATGACCACCACAGTAATTGGTGCCAAGTAAGACCACTTACTCTTGCCTTCTGGTTGGAATGTGCATGCTAAATACATAGGCTGTCTTCCTATCTTCGCAAATAGTTTAAGTCTGATCAATTAACTTAACCCCTGCTTGAGAGTGAGGGTTGGGAAATTCTGAAGAATATATTCAGAGAGGGTTATTGAGAAGGAGCTAAATTGTGATCATCTGTGAGGAAGGAACTCAAATTGTGGTTCTGTTTAATTCAGAGAAGTGTTTGTGTATATTGTTTATTTGCTGAGCAGGGGAATCAAATACACATTAGAAAAATACAGTGATCTTTAATTTGCTATTTCTTTCAGGTTGTGCTTCAATGGTTAATTGCTGTTGATGATCTGTCAGTGAATTAGCAGATGAAGCTCAGCACGATGGCGTGCACTGCTGTCTCACAGCACCAGGGATCCAGATTCGATTCCCGGCTTGGGCTACTGTGCGGAGTTTGCACGTTCTCCCCGTGCCTGCGTGGGTTTCCTTCCACAATCCGAAAGACGTGCTGGTTAGGTGCATTGGCCATGTTACATTCTCCTTCTGTACCCAAACAGGAGCTTGAGTGTGGTGACTGGGGGATTTTCAAAGGAACTTCATTGCACTGTTAATGTAAGCTTACTTGTGACACTAATAAATAAACTTGAGCTTTAAATGATAGGAAAGCATTTAAGAAATGGTTGTATTCCCAGTGGGTAGAACACCTTACTGTTGTGACATCTTGGTTTGAAGTAAGGTTAATGATACATTTCATAACGGTTGAATTGAAGGCACAACATAAAATATTTCCTCCTCCCTTTTTCTTCCCCAGAAAAGCTGCTGCCTGCAGCTGATCTGGGTGACTGCTGTTTATTGCCTGTCGGTAGTAATCTGCCCGTGAGAGGGGTTGGAGTCCTTTAGGTGTCTGCTCCTTCCTGTGGGCCGCCTACAATATGAACAGCTGGTTTTCTCTACCTCCACCTCCCTCTGTTCCTTTGGTTCTGGGGAGGGAGTAAAGAAGAAATGAAACTTTTTAGAAGAATTTCCTGTGATCCAGTGGAGTGAGAACTCTGTGTGGTTGTGTTGAATTCTTCAGATGACGTTCTCATGGTTCACACGCGGTTAGGACTATGGTGTATTATACTTATTTCTGCATTCTCTGGTTGTTTTCCTAATTAAAATTTTATCCAGTTTCTTAAAAGATAAATCACCATTACATTAATTGTGGACAAATTTCTCCTTTATCTGTGTTCTTGTTTGAATGTTATATTTTTACTTGATTTATTATTGTCACGTGTTAGTATACAGTGAGAAGTATTGTTTTTTATGTGCTATACAGACAAAGCATACCGTTCATAGAGAAGGAAACGAGAGAGTGCAGAATGTAGTGTTACAGTCATAGCTAGGGTGTAGAGAAAGAACAACTTAGTGCGAGGTAGGTCCATTCAAAAGTCAGTCGGCAGCAGGGAAGAAGCTGTTCTCGAGTTGGTTTGTATGTGACCTCAGACTTTTGTATTTTTTTCTGACAGAAGAAGGTGGAAAAGAGAATGTCCGGGGTGTGTGGGGTCCTTGATCATGCTGGCTGCTTTTCCGAAACAGCGGCAAGTATAGACAGTGTCAATGTTTGGGAGGCTGGTTTGAGTGATGGACTAGTGTCATGACTAGTGACATCCTAGACTTGTCACTTGGTTTTACACATTTAATTAGCTTGATTCTGTCCATTTCTTTTAGCATTTTAAAGACTTGGATTAGTTTCTTCTCCATAGCTGTTCTCCAAAGAGTTGTTTTGTCAGCTTAACTCTTAAGTTTTTAATCACTTCAAATCACACTGAAACCTCTTACTTGTCTGGGTTTTTGAAAGGTCACAGTATTAAATATCTCCTGCCTTTAACTGGCAATTAGGAAAACGTCATGCAGAACTTGTTGCTTTTTTTTTGGTGGGTATAGGAGGAAATTATGGTATGACATTTTATGGCATTTCCTGCATGTAGGGTGATTCGCTACCCAAGTATTGTAATTTTGAATGAAACATTGTAGAAGCAATGAGGCTGCCAGTTTCTGAGCAGTTGAATCAATGACCAGTCATTTTCCCCGTTTAAGAAATCATCATAGAAACCCTACAGTGCAGAAGGAGGCCATTCGGCCCATCGAGTCTGCACCGACCACAATCCCACCCAGGCCCTACCCCCACATATTTACCTGCTAATCCCTCTAACCTACGCATCTCAGGACTCTAAGGGGCAATTTTTAACCTGGCCAATCAACCTAACCCGCACATCTTTGGACTGTGGGAGGAAACTGGAGCACCCGGAGGAAACCCACGCAGACACGAGGAGAATGTGCAAACTCCACACAGACAGTGACCCGAGCCGGGAATCGAACCCAGGACCCTGGAGCTGTGAAGCAGCAGTGCTAACCACTGTGCTACCGTGCCGCCGTTTAAGTATTTGGATTAGGTGAAATTCTCTTTTGACCATACTTCCACGCAAGATGCTGATTGGCCCAGGTCTGCACTATCTGAGAGTTGTCCCACTGTCCTTGATCACCTTATCAAGTTTGAAGGGGTTGAGGTTCTACCTATTGCGGCAGAAGATTCTGCCGGAATTGGGACTGCCTGTTGATTTGTTCAGATGTGACATTTTGTCAGGACAGGCTCTGCTGGTACACTTTCTTCCTGGCTACAGCCACTTGTACCTTCTTAAGGCACAGGGGTTTGAGTTTGAAAGAGTGGTCACCTGTGGTGAGGAGACGGAATATCTAGAGTCGATTAGTTGTAGAGGAGCAAAGTAGCCAAGCTGAAGCCTTTATTATAGAAATTAGAAATGTGCTTATTGATGACACTATCCCAGTTCTCCAAGCTATGATTAATGAATAGTGATTTTTATTTTTCTTCACAATCCCTTTCCATCTTCGGCAACCCCCCCCCCCCCCTTTTCTCCCTCGGCGCACACACCACCACCCCCCCCTCCCTCCCCCCCCCCCCCCTCCCTCCCTCGGCGCCCCCCCCCCCTTCTCCCTCGGCAGCCCCCCTCCGTCAGCACCCCTCCGTCAGCACCCCTCCGTCAGCACCCCTCCGTCAGCACCCCCCTCTCCCTCATCACTCCCCCCTCCTTCTCCCTTGGCGCAACCCCCTCCTTTTCCCTCGGCAGCCCCCCCTTCTCCCTCAGCCTCATCAACCCTCAATGCACTTTCCTTATTCCGTAGAGTTTCCAAACTGGTGCTTGAGGAGAGACTCTTTATTCAGCAGTTCTGCAGGATATGAGAACTTGATTTTTAGGGAGTTGGCCCTGAACTAGCATCCGACTGCTTGTGTTTGTGCACTTTTTAAACAAGTGTCATTATCAGTACTGGTTTAACTCTGTCTTTCTGTTGAATATTTTTCTTTAAGCTCTTGAGTACTGATGACCTCAACAAGGTAGTTTAGCGGATTGGAAGAGTTCCTTGGGCTAATTTTAACTTGCTTGGTTGAAACTGAAACACTCCTGGGTAATGATTCATATCACTGGCATTAATTTAGCTTTTTGGCAAAGCTATCAGCTGGGTCTCTGAATATGAGCATTGAAATAAACATCTTGCATACAAATTGAAGGATGAGTTAATTATTCTATATCTTATATATCAAGAAAGATGTTGATGGTGGAAATATAAAATGCAAATTGCTGAGTGTGCCGCATATTTGCTGCACCTGAAATTATATCAAGTTTAGCCTGTGGAAAGCAGTGTTAACTAGACATGATTTGGGAATTGACACACAAGCATCTATTTAAAAACATGTCATTAGCAACCAGTGCTGCTTCTGAGAGACTTCTATTTTTTCTGTGTCCTATTCTGCCCCCTTGTCAACACCTCCTCCTCATTGGATTATCCCTTTTGTGTTTATTATTTTGCTATTTCTTACTTAGTTGATTTGTACAAAACGTATTCACAGATTCTTTCTATCCCATATATCTGTTGTCTGTTGTCAATTCACTCAGTGTGTCCTCCTGAACTGTAATGTATGGAAAGTACTGAGACTAGATATTCATACTGGGTGTTGGGGTGGGTTGCAGGGAGGTGAAGGGATTGTGCTGGTGCAAGGGTGCGTCTTGGGGGCAGGGTAATAGGTATAAGAATTTGTTGGTGGTTTAACTGTGATGAAAGTCTGTTGGGTAGAGGGTGAATGTGGCACAAGGCTGTGTGTGTAGGGGGATCGGTGTGGGGATAACTGGTACGGGGCTATGGAAGATGGGCTGGGGAAGGTAACAGTGGCGCAAGTGCTATTGTCAAATGGCCATCTCTGAGGTTGAACATGAAAGAGGTGAAGAGTTGTCCTTTCCCTCAAAGCTGATGATCAAATGGGAGAAAAATCAGGTGACCCTTCTGCACAGATCCTCTGTTACTGGTGCCCCTTGGGGATTGCCTTACTATCACTTGTTTTGTTTTTTCTTGGGCACAGGTGCAGCTTTTACAATGTGCTTCTGGTACTAGTGGAGGCACCATCCTAATTGCATATTACTTAAATACAGAAAGGTGAATCTGGGAGAAATTACGTCCCCTCAAACAGAGCCATGAGGTTACAGTATTTGATTTTGAGTACAGTTTTACAGGATGGCTGGAATAGATAGGTCTCTTCTCTCAAGCTGCTGTGCATGTCCTTGAATTCTTGGCTGGTCAGCATTTTTGCTGCTGTTTTCCGTTGTCCTACAATTTCAAGGGTGTTCTAGTGGCTTTTGCAGCATGAAACACTTGGAAATTGGAAGCTGATATGAAAGGTGACAGCCACTAATTGCAGCTTGCACTCAAACTGAAAGTGTTTGCTATTTAGTCCAGTTTGCAGTGGAATTCTAGTTGTGCCAGTGTCCTAGTTTATGACTTTATAGGATCATGGTACATGGTAGCCACTTCCAAACTTGTATTTTCAAATATATAAAGTTTTTGTAGCCTGTTCTTGACCCCGAAACTTTTTGACTTTTCTTTTAATTGGAAAGGGAGAGAAAATATATTTTTATGCAAGCAATTTGATGACTGTCTTCTGTAATCAGGGTTTCTTTTGGACAGAATAATACTTGAACATTTCAAATTCTGAAATAGTTCACAGTATTGTGGGGAAACTCTGAATCATTTTGGATCTGTGAGAGATTGTATTTCAGCATCCAGTTTATTACCATTAGCTGCTTGAACAGGCATCAGTGATCCCCAGAAGATCCAACTAGAATGGGTTACCTTTCCCTGCTGTAAATAGCTGTTTACTTTTCAGCTGGTCTATCTTCTAACCCCATTTTGTAGCAGCTTATATTTTATAACAATTAGTTGAGTCCTTGATTGGCACATCTGATACCTCTTCAGGGGAGTGAAGAAAAACAATTTGTATTTTGTGTTCTCTTCTCTCTGTTCCTTCCCAATGGAAATTGCAATGTCAGAGCAAATATGGAGTATCTGCAGGGGAAAGGGCTCCCTCTTGGAAAACCATGGCAGCCCAATGGAGATTCTCTTGTCTGCTATGAGCTTGGATCTCTGCTTATAAACTTTTCCTCTTCTATTTGGTGTTGGTCTGTGTTGCATTCTGACAGCAGCTGCATGAACCTCTGCTGCTGTGCCACTTGATTTTTGGCCTGGCTCTCCTTCTTGGGCAATGCCTTCCCACAGTGGCATGTTGGGCACCCACTGTATGAGAAACACGGCACCTTCCTCTCCTATTCCAGCACAAGTCCACATTCTGCATTGGGGCATGAAAATGTGCCAGAGAAGAATATGGAACTTTGCATCTGTGAAATAAATAGCTGTGTGGTGGTTGACATTCTGCCTTTTAAAAATTCATTCTTGTGATGTGGGTGTCTCAGGCAAGGTACACATTTATTGGCCATTCCTTCTTGACTTGAGAAGTTAATGGTGAACCACTTCGAAGCAGCCCACTGCAGTGATGTTTTGTTAACCATGTTGGTGTGAGACTGGAGCTCATGTATGTCAGTCTGGGGAAGGATTGCAGGTTTCCTCCCCTTAAGGACGCTGGAAAACCAGTTGGGTTTTTATGACATTCCAACTGCTTGAAGAAAACTTGGATCTTGATTTATAATTGCCATGATGGGATTTAGAGTTCAACTGTCTATTATTAATCCAGTAACTATTATACTCCATTGACGGAACATAATGTGGAATGAGTATTTCCCAGCAGTTTCTGTTCCCAGCCACTGTATGGTTTATGAGTGTCCTCTGCTTCGTCCAAGTGTCCGTTCCTCATCTGTGAGACTGGTTGAGTGTTCTCAGGTTGGGGGTTGATCAACTGTATCGGAATTCTGATCCTGATCAGAGCGTTTTGTCAGAAGCAGAAACAGAACTTTCTACAACTTGCTGAACAACTGGCCACCCCTGATGCACTGACAGCAGTGAGGCTAATTATAGTGATCAATTTAGGCTGGGGATCCAGTCTAAGACATTCTGGTCTTCATGACTCCAATTCAAACTCTTTGAGGCAACCTGGGAGAGTGGTGTTGCGGCATCGCATAAAAATGTCATCTAATAAACTCTTAACCTTTAAAAAACCGCTATCCTGCCTTCAAACAGGATAATGTTTCAATTGAATTTTGAAGGCATACCAAAGAATGTTTGATTCTGGAGGTTTGTACTGTAACAGATTGTTTTGTTAATTTCGCTTATAAAAATTGCTTATAAAAAAGTTGTAATGTTGCATGTGGGATTAATATCAGAGGAAGTTTACTGTATTGCAGTCTTATGAGGAACAAATGAAGTACACTGTTTATTTTATGGCACATGTAATGGAGATGGGAGAGAGGCAAACTGGAGTCCTTTATTTTTCTCTCTGTCTGCCCATAAGCAGAGGTGTTTTAATTTTTGAAAGAGGCTGTGGTGTGTTTTCCCCAAACCCTCTGTTTTTGAAGTGAATTTTAAAGTGACTTGCAGCAAATTCTCTTTGCGGTGAAATTGGAAGTATTGTTTATTCATACATTCAAACCTGGGGGCAACTCCTTTTGAGGAGATTTGAGGAGATTTAGACTTGAGACCGGCTTTATTGTCAGCCTGGAGTTCTGCTTTGGTGTTGACAGGCTGGCTGTTAATAGCAGACTGCCCTAGATGTCCAGGAATTTAACATTAACTTTCCAAAGACCAAGGGAGCTTTGGTCATGTGGTGTTTCCCATTGATGAGTCTGCTTTAGATTAACAAGAGTTTCTATATCTCTGGTCAAAATCCATTGTTCACCTTAGGAAATAGATGAGCTATTAGCCCATCCTCCGCTATAATGAGTTTCGATGACCCTCTTTGTTACAAGTCTAGGCTGGCAATACAGACCATCATTGATTGTAATGGATCCACATAATATCAGCTGTGAGGTTCCATAAGGATGAGGGTTGAGCTTTTTCTTGTAATTACTGTTAAAAGTTTCCAGAATTGTAACCAACTTACAAATCACATGACCTGTTGCCGCCATGTTTTTGATCCCAGTAAAGCCCATTTTTAAATAAGTAGGAAGTAAAATTTGATTTACACAGTTTGTCATCTCTTGTCTTATGGATGTGACACAGACACTTTGTAGAGCATTCTCAAGTTCTCAAAGTAAGATGGGATATTGCTGCAATTGTCTCTTCCTTTGTCAATTCTTATCAGATCAAAAAAGAAACCTGTGGGTACAACTTGTAATGTGAGTAGAGGGAAAGAAAGTAAATTTGGGGAAGCCCAGCCCAGTGTTTCTATATTTGAAAAACTATTACAAACATCCGCTGCAGGTTCAGGAAGTGCCTAGTTGATAATTTATTTCATTTCAGAAAAACAATTCATGGAAACTTTAAAGAGGGAGCTTTCCATTTGGAATTTTTTTAAAGACATTGGATGATTGGAAAGAATGAACAAATTAACATCCGGCCATTTGGCTTTGATTGATATCCTGTGCTAACAACAGCTGTGCAATGTTTCACCAGTACTTCAGTGGAAATTTGGTACATAAAAACTGCTTACAGCAGTTTAGTTAAGCAAAGCTAATAGGGGAGCTTGTCTTAAATTTGTCCCTGTGTAGTTTTATTTTCTCTAGGGGAAAAATAATGAACTGTAGTATGCTAGGCACCCCAAGTTCAGGGGTATGGCTAGTAAATACCAACAGGGCCAGCTGTTGTGCTGTGGGGGAAACCTCAGGGGGCTTCACAAATGCTGCCATGTGTGGCTGTGATGACTGACTTAATGTAGTGTAAAAAGCAGATATGACCTACCACCCTGTCTTTTCCTTTCACAAACTTGCAGGCTTACTGTGTATTTCCAGCATTTTCTGTTTCATTTTATTACCATCATTGCAGTTTTCCTTTTTTCCCTAGTTTTAAAATATCATGTGTTGCACCTTGGTATGTGGTGTGATGTGAATCAATTGGATATTGTGCCAGTGTTGGTACTGCATGACCTGTTTCTGGTTGATTGAATTGTGCTTTACTGGAGAGAATAACTTACGACCCAGACAATATTCTGTAGTGACCCTGCACGCACTGGAACCTACACAGCTCACTTGAAGATCGATAGTTCCAAGATTTTTGAGGCTGTTTTGGGGATGCCTTATATTAATGTTCACAACAGGGTAGAAGACAGGAAATCCCATTTTTTGTTCCTGGGTCATGCTAATGTTAGCTGATAAGGTCGTAGGGAGCATTTGGATCATTGGATTTTGGTGCTTAGGCCATGAATAGAGGAGGCCGAAATCTGGCATGGGGTCCCCTCCTGATTGCTCATCTAATCCTGTCCTTGTCTGATGAGCATTGAGGGTGTCTGGATATTGTAGTGCTGCACCCCAGCATGAGAGGCTTCAGGGAACGAAATCGCATTCCTTTTGACTTTTGAATGATTTGTATATAATAGCTGGACCTGACCAGACCTGCCCTGGAGTGCAAGTGGAAAATACAATAATTTGTTTTATTTAATCTCTCCCAGTTGCCAAAACCTAGTAATCTTCGGATGTGACAATTTACTTTCACAGTTGGGCTGTGGTAAATATCTTGTAGCTCTCTACGCACACAGTTGAATTCCAGGTTTGGCTTGGTGCTGCTAGTGATTTGAAGATTGATACTTATTCTAAAACTTCAACTTCCCTTGGATTTTCTTTTATAATCATATTGACCTTGATTAAAATGAAAAACTGCATATGCTGTAAATAAATCCGAAAACAAATGGCTGGAATTACACATGGTCTGTTTGTAACTGTATGGAGTTAATGTTTGAGAACTGAAAAGAGACCAAAGATTATAACTAAAACTTGCTGAAGGACCTGTTCATGTATTTAATTGTTCTAAGGTTGTGTGTAATTTTGTGCCAACTGGATAGACGTGTGAGATCTGTAGGTTTAAGGTGGAACTTTTGTTGTGTAATTAAGTAATGTTACCCATGTGTCCAATTTGTATATTATTTTTCTCTGTTGTACCCGAAACTGTAGCAGCCATGATGGAGTTGTTCAGTTCCAATCTTGGTACCAGCTGGACTAATAGTTCACGCCCTCATCCACCAATGTCTTCATAGAATCATAGAATCCCTATAGTGCAGAAAGAGGCCATTCGGACCATCAAGCCTCTACCGACAACAGTCCCACCAAGGCACTATCCCCGTAATCCCACATATTTGCACTGCTATGTTCCCTGACATTAAGAGGCAATTTAGCATGGCCAATCAACTAACTTGCACATCTTTGGACTGTGGGAGGAAACCGGAGCACCCGGAGGAAATCCACGCAGACATGGGGATTCAGTCATATTCTTGGAAATAAAAGGTGACAATATCTTAAGTTGAAGAACTTTATTTCAGGAATTGAACCAACACAGTAAATGAATTCATTTCAAAGTTTAAAGAATAAATAAATATATGGTCAAATCTCTCTGGTTTCAATATTTTCTTTGAAGTGAGTGAAAGGTAACTTTAAGGCTTGCTCAGTGATGTGTGGAACAACCGTTGGGATGGGTCCATTGATGCAAAATCCCTGGTCTCAGTTTAAAAAAACATTAACTGCTATACCAGGAGATGCCAGATTCTTTGAGTGGATGAACTCCGGGATAAAGTAGTTTTCCTCAGCAGTATCTTTTTTGAGATTGATAACTGAAGAATCTGAATTTCAGTGTTTTCAACCATTTCTTTTATACCTGCTGGGAGGAAAATGGAAGAAAATTTCAGTTTGAAGTTTAAGCTGTTTGGAGGGAAATATAGTAACAGTTTTAACAACACCAGGTTAAAGTCCAACAGGTTTATTTGGTAGCAAATACCATTAGCTTTCGGAGCACTGCTCCTTCGTCAGATGGAGTGGAAATGTGCTCTCAAACAGGGCACAGAGACACAAAATCAAGTTACAGAATACTGATTAGAATGCAAATCTCTACAGGGAAATATACCAGTTGGATGGTCAGGAAACTATACTCTAAAACTCTGATCTCTGCTGTAAGATTGTTGAATGAACATAGGGTAAAATCCTTAATGCTAGACTTTGTACTTTTTGCTCAGCTCCTTTTAACACAGATCCAGTTGCATTTAGTACCTGGAACATTATCAGAGTTGAATAAAACTGACCAATATAAGGATTCTTATGTTATACCTCTTTGATCTTAACAGAATTATTATGGATGTTTTCACTTTTGTCCTTTTATTCCTCTGCTGCTGCTGTTACCTGTGTGCCATAATTCCCTATTGCATGATTCTAGTTTGAATATTCATAGAATCCCTACAGTGCAGAAGGAGGCCATTCGGCCCACTGAGTCTGCACCGACCACAATCCCACCCAGCCCTATCCCCATAGCCCCACATATTTACCTTGCTGCCCTCCCCCAACACTAAGGGTCAATTTAGCATGGTCAATCCATCTAACCCACACATCTTTGGACTGTAGGAGGAAGGCGGAGCACCCGGAGGAAACCCACGCAGACACGGGGAGAATGTGCAAACTCTGCACAGACAGTGATCCAAGGCTGGAATTGAACCCGGGTCCTTGGCGCTGTGAGACAGCAATGCTAACCACTGTGCCACCGTAATATGTGGGAACATTTCTGGTTTCAAAAATATATTTTAAAATATATTTGCTTTATATGGATTTTAGCAAGGCGTTCGATAAGGTCCCCCATGCAAGGCTTCTGGAAAAAGTGAGAGGGCATGGGATCCAAGGGGCTGCTGCCCGGTGGATCCAGAACTGGCTTGCCCAAAGGAGGCAGAGAGTGGGTATAGATGGGTCTTTTTCTAAATGGAGGTCGGTCACCAGTGATGTGCCCCAGGGATCTGTTCTGGGACCCTTGCTGTTTGTCATTTTCATAAATGACCTGGATGAGGAAGCAGAGGGATGGGTTGGTAAGTTTGCCGATGACACGAAGGTTGGTGGGGTTGTGGATAGTCTGGAGGGATGTCAGAAGTTACAGAGGGACATAGATAGGATGCAAGACTGGGCGGACAAGTGGCAGATGGACTTCAACCCAGATAAATGCGTCGCGGTCCATTTTGGCAGGTCAAATGGGATGAAGGAGTACAATATAAAGGGAAAGACTCTTAGTACTGTAGAGGATCAGAAGGACCTTGGGGTCCGGGTCCATAGGACTCTGAAATCGGCCCCGCAGGTGGAGGAGGTGGTTAAGAAGGCGTATGGTGTGCTGGCCTTTATCAATCGAGGGATTGAGTTTAGGAGTCCGGGGATAATGATGCAGCTATATAAGACCCTCGTCAGACCCCACTTGGAGTACTGTGCTCAGTTCTGGTCGCCTCACTATAGGAAGGATGTGGAAAAGATTGAAAGGGTGCAGAGGAGATTTACAAGGATGTTGCCTGGATTGAGTGGCATGCCTTATGAGGATAGGCTGAGGGAGCTCGGGCTTTTCTCCTTTGAGAGACGAAGGATGAGAGGAGACCTAATAGAGGTGTATAAGATGTTGAGAGGCATAGATCGGGTGGACTCTCAGAGGCTTTTTCCCAGGGTGGAAATGTCTGCTACGAGAGGACACAGGTTTAAGGTGCTGGGGGGTAGGTACAGGGGAAATGTTAGGGATAAGTTTTTCACACACAGGGTGGTGGGTGGGTGGAATCGGCTGCCGTCAGTGGTGGTGGAGGCAAACTCAATAGGGTCTTTTAAGAGACTCCTGGATGAGTACATGGAGCTTAATAGGATGGAGGGTTATAGGTAGGTCTAGAAGGTAGGGATGTGTTCGGCACAACTTGTGGGCCGAAGGGCCTGTTTGTGCTGTAGTTTTTCTATGTTTCTAATACCTTGTGCCTTTTTCTTTCTACTACATATGTGTTCATTAGTTATAGTTCACTTACCCCAGGCATCTTAATGTGATGTATTTTGGGAAGAGGTGTGATTTAAGAGTGACCTGCAGTGATTAGCTGTCACGTCCCCAATCCTCAACTTTTCAGAAAGTAGGATCAGCTGGAGAGCTGTATTGAGCCACATGGTGGAAGTGTATCAGATCTGATTCATTCTATGGTACTAGCAGGAGGGTTGGTAACTAGAGGGGACAGAGTTTAGTTAATTAGCAAAGGAACCATGGGGAGATGAGAATTTTTACTTTATTCGGTAAATTGTTGTAATTTGAGATGCATTTCCTGAAAAGGTGGAGGAAGAATATTCAGTATTAACTTTCAAAAATGAATTGGATGCACATTAAGAAAAATTGCAGTGCTATCGGAGAAGAGCAGAGATTGGGACTAATTGAGAGATCTTTTAAAGAACTGGGACAAGCACAGTGGGCTGAATAGCCAGTTCCTGTACTCTATTCTAAATAGGCTGTTATTGAACCAATGGTTTAAAAAATGTCCTCAATGGTTAAAACGTGTGCCAAAGAGGTAGTCTATTCTCGGAAAATGATGTGATGAAGATTTGGTACTCTGAGCAATGAGATCTGGAAAGATTGAAATATATCTCATTCTTGGATGGTGTCTTCTATGACTATCTGCCTCCGATGGGTTTGTTTAAATTGAGTAGGGTGTATCGTAAATAGCTGCTGTATATTTTCGACCATTCGTCTTTATCCATTTTTATGAGGCTGTTTATTCTCTTTTCCCCTTCCCGAGGGAGTAAATTTCAGAAAAGACTTGCATCAGTCGTGCCTGAGTGCTGTAAAACTTTGGAAAGGGGTCCTCTATCCTCGGAAGATAAGGTCTCTAAAGTATAGGTTCACAAGGCTCTGATGGAGTTTTCCTTTGTGTCTCTGAACAGATTGTAAATTGTATTCTTTGGAGTGGAAGTGACTTATGTTGCCTCCCACTGAATTACGTTTCTGAAATGCAGCAATTATTCATGGCAGATGCAACAGTAATTGAGGTCCCATAGGTGCTGAAAAGGGTGAACCTGCTGGACAGAAAAATACATTAGAGAGGCAAATATTGAGTCAAACCGTTCCAAAATGAAGGAAATACTCAGCAGTTCCTGCAGCATCTGTTGAGAGAAACAGGGTTAACATTTCAGATCAATTATACTTTATCAGAACTGAGGGAGGTGAGAAATTAATAGCTTTTGAGCAAAGGGGAGGGGGAAGAACAGAGTAGGTTTGTGACAGGGAAGACTGCAGGAGACATAAAATGGCAAAAGGCTTCATGGTACAAAAACCAAAGGGCGTGGTAATGGGTATTGCAGCTGATGCATTTCCTTAATAGAATCTCTTCACTTCCATAGAAAAGGGATGGGGTGTTGGGGAGTGGACTAGGGTGTCGTGGAGGAAATGATCCCTTCAATAAGGGGAGGGCAGGGGAAGATCTGTTTGGCGGTGGCATCACACTTGAGGTGGTGAAAATGGTAGAGAATTATCCATTGAATATGGAAGCTGGTGGTGAGATCAAGGGAATCGCTATCATAGTTCTGGGAGGGAGTGGAATGGGTGAGAGCAGAAGTACCCGAGTTGGTTGGACAGGATTCTGAGGGCAATCTTTGTTTAAGGACAAAGGATGACACATTGGAAATGCTGATATGAAAGGGTGCATTCTCGGAGTAGATTTAACAGAGATGGGAGAAACTGGGAGAATGGGAGCGATCTCTTGCATGAAGTGGGGTGTGAATCACAGATCTCTTGTCCCACTCCCTTCAAAGAACAGTACAGCACAGGAACAGGCCGTTCGACCCACCAAGTCTATGCCAATACAGGTGCCCCTCTAATTATTTTCTTGCCTCTACATGGTCCATATCCCTCTATTCCCTGCCTTTTCATGTATCTATCCAGATGCCTCTTGAACGTTGTTGTGGAATCTGCTTCCACCACCTCTTCTGGCAGTGCCCTCCAGGCATTCACCACCCTGTGTGTGAAAAACTTGTCCCTTACACCTCTTTTCAACTTCCCCCCTCTTGATTTCAACCTATGTCCTCAAGTAGTTGACCCTTCTACTCTGGGGGGAAAAAGACTCTGACTATCCACTCTATCCAAGCCTGTCATAATCTTGTAAACCTCTATCAGGTCCTCCCTCATCCTCCAATGAAAACTCCAATGAAAACAATCCAAGTTTGTTCAACCTTTCTTCACAGCCCATATCCTCCAAGCAAGGCAACATCCTGGTAAATCTCTTCTGCACCCTTTCTAATGCATCAACATCCTTCCGGTAGTGTGGTGACCACACTACTCAATACTCCAAACTCTAATACTCAGTGTACGATACTCCAAATGTGGCCTAAACAAAGTCTTATACAGCTGCAACATAATTTTTCAATTCCTATACTCAAGGCCCAGACCGATGAAGGCCAGCATGCCTTCTTGACCACCTTGTCCACCTGAGTTGCCAACTTCAGGGTACTGTGGTTCTCCACACCTAGATTCCTCTGTATGCTAATATTTCTCAGGGCTCTACCATTTACTGTATACTTTCCTTCTGCAGTCGACCTTCCAAATCGCATCACTTCACATTTGACCGGGTTAAATTCCATCTGCCATCTTTCGGCTCAGGTCTCCAGCCGACTTATATTCTGTTGTATCGTCTCACAGACCTTCAGTTAGAAACTGCTACTCTCTGCTTTCTATGCCCAAGCCAGTTTTGTATCCATCTTACCAGCTCACTTCGGATCCCATATGACTTCACCTTCTGTATCAACCTGCCTTGAGGAACCTTATCAAAGGCTTTACTAAAGTCCATGTATACAACATCCACTGTCCTACCCTGGTCAATTTTTTTTGTCGCTTCCTCAAAGAACTCAATTAATTTTATGAGACACGACCTCCCCTTCACAAAACCATGCTGCCCATCACTAATAAGCCTATTCTCTTGCAGTTGTGAGTACATCCTGTCACTAAGAATCTTCTCCAATAATTTCCCCACCACTGATGTAAGGCTCACAGGCCTGTAATTTCCCTGATTGTCTCTTTTGCCCTTCTTAAACAGAGGAACAATGTTAGCCACTCTCCAATCCTCTGGTACCTCACCCGTGGCTAAAGAGGATACAAAGATTTTGGCCAAGGCCTCAGCAATTTCTTCCCTTGCCTTTCTCAGTATTCTGGGATAGACCCTATCTGGCCCTGGGGACTTGTCCACCTTAATGTTTTTCAAAACCTCCAACACCACCTCCCTTTTTATCTCAACATGTCCTAGAATGTCAACATCCTCCTTTCTACACTCACATTCCAGCACATCCTTCTCCTTTGTGAATACTGGGGCGGCATGGTGGCACAGTGATTAGCCCTATGCCTTACAGCACCAGGGACCCGGGTTCAATTCCCGGTTTGGGTCATTGTGTGGAGTTTGCACATCTTCGCGGCTGTGTGAGTTTCCTCCAGGTGCTCCGGTTTTCTCCCACAATCCAAAGATGCGCAGGTAGGTGGATTGTCCATGCTAAATTGCCCCTTAATGTCAAGGGGACTAGCGAGGGTAAATGCATGGGGTTATGGGCGTAGGGCCTGGGTGGGATTGTGATTGGTGCAGACCCGATGGGCTGAATGGCCTCCTTCTGCACTGTAGGGATTATATGAGCAGTTAAGGACCTCACCCACCTCATCTGGCTCCATACACAAATTCTCTTCACTGTCACTTGTTCAAATCTTTCCTCAACTCTGATGAAGGGTCATTGATCTGAGATGTTAACTCTGTTTCTCTACACAGATTCTGCCTGACCTGCTGAGTATTTCCAGCATTTTCTGTTATTTTGGTTGTTTAGCATTAGCAGTATTTTGCTTTTGAACAAAAGGAAGTGTGAGTGGACAAAAATGGGGCAGACAGCTAAGCTTTGATACTGAACAAATGTTCTGTCTTGGAGAGGGTCACCCGGGTAGGGTAGCTTCAGAAAGGCTATGTGAAGGATGGGTTGCTGGGATTGTTTCCTCCCATGCAGGAGCTTACTCATAGTATAATGTCACTAGGCTGCTTTCCTTATTCCAGATGTGGAGATGTCGGCGTTGGACTGGGGTAAATACAGTAAGAAGTTTAACAACACCAGGTTAAAGTCCAACAGGTTTATTTGGTAGCAAAAACCACACAAGCTTTCGGAGCTCCAAGCCCCTTCTTCAGGTGAGTGGGAATTCTGTTCACAAACAGGGCATATAAAGACACAGACTCAATTTACATGAAAAATGGTTGGAATGCGAATACTTACAGCGAATCAAGTCTTTAAGATACAAACAGAAACTGATAGCCAAGTTCCGCACACACGAGGACGGCCTCAACCGGGATATTGGGTTCATGTCTCACTATTTGTAACACCCACAGCTTGCCTGGACCTGCAGAGTTTCACTGGCTGTCTTGTCTGGAGTCAATACACATCTTTTTAGCCTGTCTTGATGCTCTCTCTACTCACGTTGTTTGTATCTTAAAGACTGGATTAGTTGTAAGTATTCACATTCCAACCATTTTTCATGTAAATTGAGTCTGTGTCTTTATATGCCCTGTTTGTGAACAGAATTCCCACTCACCTGAAGAAGGGGCTTGGAGCTCCGAAAGCTTGTGTGGCTTTTGCTACCAAATAAACCTGTTGGACTTTAACCTGGTGTTGTTAAACTTCTTCCTTATTCCAGCCCACTCTTGGAGGGCCAGTATGTTTTGGCAACCCAGTTTGACTGTGTATGTGGACCCTGGCGACTGCTGCCCTTGCTCATTTTGAGTGTCGTTGTAGGTATCACCACAGATCAATGATTCACATGTAGCATATGGAACAGAGCTGTCTGGTTTTGAGATATTTGCCATTTGTTGTATACTTGGTTATTTTCTGTGTTGTTTGCAGTGTATGGTTTCAGATTCTTTTGGGCAGCTGGTAAGAAAGGTGTCCATTATACTATTCGTGTTAGTTAATACTTGTTTGATTTCAGTTATGTTTATGTTTGTACTATTCTGCCCTTTTTTTTAGTATGTTTCCCATTATCCGGTCAGTAAAGATTAGACATTAATCTCAGAAATATTTCCTATAATTCTTCATTTAATTTTAGCCCTATGACTGAGAGGGGATATATCTGAGGGTTCGGCCACTGAGTCTATATGGGTAGAACTGAGAAATAAGAAGGGGGAAATCACTTTGATAGGGTTGTACTATAGGCCCCCAAAAAGTTGGCGGGAAATTGAGGAGCAAATATGTAAGGAAAATAGGGTGGTAATAGTTGGAGATTTTAACATTCCCAACATTGACTGGGACAGCCATAGTATTAGAGGGTTGGATGGAGAGAAATTTGTTGAGTGTATTCAGGAAGAATTTCTCATTCAGTATGTGGATGGCCCGACTAGAGAGGGGGCAAAATTTGACTTCCTCTTGGGAAATAAGGAAGGGCAGGTGACAGAAGTGTTAGTGAGAGATCACTTTAGGACCAGTGACCATAATTCGATTAGTTTTAAGATAACTATGGAGAATGATAGGTCTGGCCCAAAAGTTAATATTCTAAATTGGGGCAAGGCCAATTTTGATGGTATCGGGTAGGAACTTTCAAAAGTTAATTGGGGGAGTCTGTGGGAAGGCAAAGGGACGTCTGGTAAGTGGCATGCTTTCAAAAGTGTGTTAACCAGAGTTCAGGGTAAACACATTCCTCTTAGAGTGAAGGGCAAGGCTGGCAGAAGTAGGGAACCCTGGATGACTCAGGATATTGAGGTCCTGGTCAATAAGAAGAAAGAGGCACATGACCTGCATAGGCAGCTGGGATCAAGTGGATCCCTTGAAGAGTATAGGGGTTGTAGGAGTAGAGTTGAGAGAAATCAGAAGGGCAAAAAAGGGACACAAGATTGTTTTGGCAGATAAGGCAAAGGAGAATCCAAAGAGCTTCTACAAATACATAAAGGGCAAAAGAGTAACAAGGGAGAGAGTAGGGCCTCTTAAGGATCAACAAGGTCATCTGTGTGGGGATCCACAAGAGATGGGTGAGATCCGAAATGAATATTTCTCATCAGTATTTACTATTGAGAAAAGCATGGATGTTAGGGAACTTGGGGAAATAAATAGTGATGTCTTAAGGAGTGTACACATTACAGAGAAGGAGGTGCTGGAAGTCTTAAAACGCATCAAGGTAGATAAATCCCCGGGACCTGATGAAGTGATCCCAGGACATTGTGGGAGGCTAGGGAGGAAATTGCGGGTTCCCGAACCGAGATATTTGAATCATCGATAGACACGGGTGAGGTGCCTGATGATTGGAGAGTGGAAAATGTTGTGCCTTTGTTTAAAAAGGACTGCAGGGAAAAGCCTGGGAACTACAGGCCAGTGAGCCTCACATCTATGGTGGGTAAGTTGTTGGAAGGTATTTTGAGAGACAGGATCTGCAGGCATTTAGAGACACAAGGACTGATTAGGGACAGTCAGCATGGCTTTGTGAGTGGAAAATCATGTCTCACAAATTTAATTGAGTTTTTTGAAGGGGTAATCAAGAAGGTAGATGAGGGCTGTGCTGTTGATGTTGTCTACATGGACTTTAGCAAGGCCTTTGACAAGGTACCGCATGGTAGGTTGTTGCATAAGGTTAAATCTCACGGGATCCAGGTGAGGTATCTAAATGGATACAAAATTGGCTTCTTGACAGAAGCCAGAGGGTGGTTTTTCAAACTGGAAGCCTGTGACCAGCAGTGTGCCTCGGGGATCAGTGCTGGGTCCACTGTTATTTGTCATTTATATTAACGATTTGGATGAGAATATAGGAGGCATGGTTAATAAGTTTGCAGATGACACCAAGATTGGTGGCATAGTGGACAGTGAAGAAAGTGATCTCCGATTGCAACGGGATCTTGATCAATTGGGTCAGTGGGCTGACGAATGGCAGATGGAGTTTGATTTAGACAAATGCGAGGTGATGCATTTTGGTAGATTGAACCAGGGCAGGACTTACTCAGTTAATGGTAGGGTGTTGGGGAGAGTTATAGAACAAAGAGATCTAGGGGTACATGTTCATAGCTCCTTGAAAGTGGAGTCACTGGTGGACAGGGTGGTGAAGAAGGCATTCTGCATGCTTGGTTTCATCGGTCAGAACATTGAATACAGGAGTTTGGGACGTCTTGTTGAAGTTGTACAAGACATTGGTAAGGCCACACTTGGAATACTGCGTACAGTTCTGGTCACCCTATTATAAAAAGGATATTGTTAAACTAGAAAGAGTGCAGAAAAGATTTACTAGGATGCTACCGGGACTTGATGGTTTGAGTTATAAGGAGAGGCTGGATAGACTGGGACTTTTTTCTCTGGACCGTAGGAGGCTGAGGGGTGACCTTTATAGAGGTCTATAAAATAATGAGGGGCATAGATAAGGTAGATGGTCAATATCTTTTCCCAAAGGTAGGAGGGTCTAAAACTAGAAGAGCATAGGTTTACGGTGAGAGAGGAGAGATACAAAAGTGTCCAGAGGGGCATTTTTTTCACAGAGGGTGGTGAATGTCTGGAACAAGCTGCCAGAGGTAGTAGTAGAGGCAGGTACAATTTTGTGTTTTAAAAAGCATTTAGTTACATGGGTGATATGGGCCAAATGCGGGCAATTCTTAGAATCTTAGAAACCCTACAGCACAGAAAGAGGCCATTCGGCCCATCGAGTCTGCACCGACCACAATCCCACCCAGGCCCTACCCCCATATCCCTACATATTTACCCACTAATCCCTCTAACCTACGCATCCCAAGACACTAAGGGCAATTTTAGCATGGCTAATCAACCTAACCCGCACATCTTTGGACTGTGGGAGGAAACTGGAGCACCCGGAGGAAACCCACGCAGACATGAGGAGAATGTGCAAACTCCACACAGACAGTGACCCAAGCTGGGAATCGAACCCAGGTCCCTGGAGCTGTGAAGCAGCAGTGCTAATCACTGTGCTACCGTACTGCCCAATTGGGATTAGCTTAGGGGTTTAAAAAAAAAGGGGGGCATGGACAAGTTGGGCCGAAGGGCCTGTTTGCATGCTGTAAACCTCTGACTCTATGACTATCGGATTGCAGCTATTCTCATTAAGCTAGAAAATGATCATAGGCTGCCCAATGAGGAACAACCCTCCACTTGTCCTCTTCCCCTCTGGCACCAACCATAACTTCCAATCGGCTCTTAGATGATACTAGGGGTTTTACCTTCACTGTCTTATCTGGAAATCTATTCCTCTTTCTGACCTAAATTTGTTTATAACTAGTTGGAAATTTGCCCTTTTGTCTGACTGCCATGTTTTGAACCAGTGTTCTCGGTCTGCTGTTACCGAATCTTGTTGATGTCACTAGCTGGTTTCCTCCTTTTGCAAGTGAAGTGCCCACACCCGTCCATCTTCCTAACTCAGTCCTGCAATGATTGAAGTTGGTCATACATTTAGGGCAGGTCATGCACTTCTTTTGCAGAGTTTTGTTGAGTGGAAAATTGGTCCATTGCTTGTGTCCCTAATCATTATTCGCCGCTTGTAATGCAGGAAGAGATTATTGTTACTCAGCTCCTCCTGGGGTCTGAACTGTGATCATCCGAAACAACTCCAGCAAGTTTTTCTGCATAGTTGTGATGTTATAAATGCATCATGTAATAGATAACCCTGTAAGCTACTGCATGCAAAATAAAGTCCTTTGCTTCTAGCCATCTCGAACAAATATTTAAAGGACGATTGAATTGTCCTCATATACCCCCATATCACCCTTTCACTGTTAAATCTCATCAATACCCTTGCCACCTCCAGAGATTATTCTAATGTTATCCTTGCTTCTTTCATCTAAGTTCTACTCTTCACAAATCAGAACTTTTCCAAACCTCTACATGTTTTTTTTACGAAACCAAACCTCAGTCCCTTAACTCCCCTGCCCTTGGAAACCTTCCTTTGGTCCCTTTATGATTGGTTTGCCTCATCTCTCGGTTCTTGCAGGGCTTCACTGCTCCTCACCTGTGACCTACTCCAATGCTGTGTCCTAGTATGCTCTTTAACTGACTATTTTAAAGACTGGACTGAGCCCTGTACTGCATCTTTGGGTGCATAGCCATAAGATGTCTCAGCTCCCTAATATAGAATGTTTATTTTATTTTTATTAGTGTCACAGGTAGGCTTACATTAATGCTGCAATGAAGTTACTGTGAAAATCCCCTAGTCGCCTCTGGCAGTGTGTTCGGGTACACTGAGGGAGAATTTAGCATGGCCAGTGCACCTAACCAGCATATCTTTGGACTGTTGGAGGAAACTGGAGAACCCAAAGTCTCCATGCGGACACGGGGAGAACGTGCAGACTTCGCACAGACAATGACCCAAGCCGGGTCCCTGGTGTTGTGAGGCAGTAGAGCTAACCACTGTGCCACTGAGGTGCCCACATGTATCCCTTAAATTCCTCTGATTTGCTCTTTCTCCCCCCCCTCCCCTCCCATTATAAACTTTCAGTTTCTTCTTTAACTTGTGTTTGGTCACTAACACATCATTACTCAATGTCTGATCATATTGATTGCCTCTGAGAAGTGCTTTCGGATGTTTTATTTGGTTGAATCTTCCAAAGAGTGACAGTTGCAGTCGGATTGCTACTCAGTCCCTATTTCTTTTACATTAAGAAGAAGCTCCGCATTTCTGGTCCGGACTTCCAAAATGGACCTCAACAGAAACGCAGATTGTACCTCTTCTTGGAGTTTACGTTTATACTGCAGGATCGTCAGGGGAGTCAAGCCATGCCCTCTTTTTATGACACTGGCTGCTGTATTTTGCTAAGTCTTCATTTGTTAACACACTAAAAAGCTTTGGAACATTTAAATAACTTTTCACTGTTAGGACGTGAGTGAGTAGGGTGGTGAGGTTGGGGGGAGCGAGAAGAGGATATGGAGGGTTGGGGGTGGGGTGGGGGGCTGGGGGTTGGGGTCGGAGGGGGAGTGTCGAAGGCTTGGTGAGCGGATTTGGCTTGTTGGTGTTGGGGGGGGGGGGGGGTGTCAGTTGTATGATCATCTGGGAGTTAGACCTTTGTTTTTCAGTCTAACATTTCCTAAATAACTCTCCAGGTAAGTGAGTTGGAACCTTGCAAAGTCTCCACCTGTATTTTGGGTAGTGGGGAATTGCCCATTAGAAGTTGAAGAAACTTCCCAGGTAATTCCTGCAAAGTCCTTGTATTGGGGCCTCAAAGGGGTCCCATAGTGCATCGTCTGGTGTATGACCATCTGAAGACAGGAGGATTTGGGCCATTATGTTGAAGGGACTGTAAAATTGCAAGTTGTTGTAATACCACAAAACTCATAACAAGATTCTGTGATTGTTTTTGCTGATGTATGACCCTGATGAATTTGTGACTGTGTTGCTGGGACCTTCCCAACAGGAAAAGAGCGGGTTATTGGGGAAAATAAATAATAAGCAGCATGTTAGCTGGCAAAGGCTGTTAGAATTGCTCATGTACTCTGATGAAGGCATTGCCTGAACCTTATTCTCTAAGTGCAGAGATAAAAGGTCTTGCCCTTTTAAAGGGGCCAAGTGCTGGTAGGAAAAGCATTAAAGTGAGTGGAATTGTTGGCTTTACAGAAAGAAAGAACTTGCAATTGTATAGTGATTTCTGCAGCATTAATTAATGCACTTAGCAGCCAAGGAAGTATTTCTGAAGTGCAGGAAAGTGTTTACATTAAATTGCACGGAGTTTAAGGCAGCCTATTATAATACATTTCAGCCATGGAGAAAATACAATAAAAATTAGTGGAATTACACCAGGAATGAGAGATTATCGTTGTGAAGGAGGCTTATAAGTACCAGGACTTTTTCCATCAGAAAGTGTGAATCTAATGGGGAGGGTTTGACCATTTCTGAAAGGTTTTGAGAGTCAGCTGTCAGAGTTACACTAAGTTTATATATATTCAGCATTATTAATAAAGAAATAAAGGAGAGTTAGCAGATTTTTTCCCACAGTGTTGGAACATGGAATGCATCATAAGTAACTCATTGAAAAGACAGGATATGGGAAAAGAGCAGGGCAATTGCATTTGAATAAGCAGCTACTGGAGTGAACACCAGTTCAGACTAATTTATCATCCTGCTTTGCTATTAAAGGGGAAAGAACATCTTGGGATTGCACTCTCCTTTTCTGAGTATTAATATGTTGGCTTGTTTTTATTTGAAAATTATAGTGGTGCCAAAACGAGTAAGTATTTTCCCAGGGTTGGCCAGACTTGATAAGCCAGATGGCCTCCTTCTGCACTGTAGAGATTCTATGGCAGGTGTGGACCAGCTCCTTGAGATGTTTGTTGTGCTACATTTGACTGAATGGAGCCACTCCAGGATGTAAGAGCTCTCTACATGTCCAGTGAATGGGTGCAGTACTGGAGGGGACAAATCAGGCATTAATGTCGTTGAAGGATTGACTGTGTGTTCCAAGGGTTGCGTTGAATGTTGGGTGAGGATGACAATCTTAGTTTTTGTTTGGCTTGTATTTCATGATCTGTGGGTCCTCTCTATTTGCCTTGTGTTATGACTTTACAGATTGCTTGTAGGTATATGTTCCTCAGTAACTTGTAACACTTCCTCTGCAGTTTCCATCCTTTGGGATTTGGTATTGTAGGTAATATGAATTTCTGGAATCGGAGACTATAACAACTACATATGGTTTGTGACCACTGAATTCATGGAATGTTGTTTGTACAATAGACTTAAATATTTGCAGGCGCAGCACAGTGGCTAACTAGGGTGGGGCCTTTTAAATACCTTTGTGTGGAGTTAATTGATGGCTCTGCCTTTCATGTACATAATTTTGAAACATCCAGTCAATGGGAATTTGAATCCATGAATCTTTGGTTATGGAGCCAGCTGGTTTAGAGTATGGCACCAGATTGTAAATGCACATTCCACACACTTGACTCAATTGAAGCCAGTTTATATTGGACTGCAGGGTGAACTTAGAAAAACTGTTTCATGTCTTTATTGTGTTAACTGATAATTGATAAAATCTGTGCATATTGGCTAGGAGAAGGAAAGGACAAACATGCTGTGCTTTATTTAGCATGATGTGGAGATGCATGATGTAACAAAAAGCCACACAAGCTTTCGGAGCCTTAAGCCCCTTCTTAAGAAGGGGCTTAAGGCTCCGAAAGCTAGTGGCTTTTGCTACCAAATAAACCTGTTGGACTTTAACCTTGTGTTGTTAAACTTCTTACTTTATTTGGCATGCAGCATTGTTACATCTTGCTGTTCACACAAGATGAGCACTCCACTGATTGGCTGATTTGCAGCTTCCTTTCAGAGCTTGTTTGCTGCTGAGAGTGAGGTGGTTCCACTGAGTCCAGAAGGTCAACTTCAATGGATGCCTGGAGGCATAACCGTTCAGGAAAGCAGTGGGAGTTGGGGGAGCCATTCATTCTAACCACTGGGAAGCTCAGCTGTTCAACTCAGACTTGCAACAGAATTAATTCGGCATTTGTTGCCCTGCATGGTTTTAGGTACGCATCAAAACTTTGGACAAGATATATCCATGGATGCACTGCAGAAACTCGGCAGGGTTTCTCTGATAACACCTCCAAAACCCACAATCTCTGCCACTTAGAAGACCAGAGGCAGCAAGTATAAGTTCAAGTTTATTTAATAGTGGCAAAGGTGGGCTTACATTAATACTGCAATGAAGTTATGGGAACTGCATCACCTCAAAGACCCTCCCGCCCTCACCAAAGTCTCTCCGCATCCTGAATTTGAATGTCAGTTGGCTATTCCTTCATTGCCGCTGGGTTGAAAAGCTATAATTTCCTATCGGTCAGTAATGTTGGGAGGACTGCAGCAGTTCAAGAAGAGTACCAGCACTTCAAAGATAACTAGGAATGTTAACTGTACCTGTATCCCCAGAATGAACATTAGAAGTGCATGTTTGCAGATCACAATTTAAACATGTACTATTTTTATGGGCTGGCTGTTGTACAAATATAAATGGCATGGTTTCTGATCACCGGAACTGCCACTGCAGAGTTATTCGTTAAAGCAGACTTTACTCAATTCAGCTTTTTAAACAATGCATGGCACTCAGTTAAACTGTAAAAATTGTGTAACAATTGAAAATGCGATAAAACCTATCAACCCAAGATGAACCTGTAATTGTTGTTGAAAAGCCTCTGCACAATGATTCAGTTTAGCTTAATCTGGGACAGATGGGACAACAGATGGTGAAAACAGACACTTCACTTCAGACTATCTCTATCACAATTAGATTTTGTCACCACAAAAGTCAAAACTTGAAGTGTGGACAACTCCTATGTGTCATTTCTTGTCCCACCTGCAGCCAGTTTGAATCTTGGGAATTCCATTGTTGAGCCATGATTAAATTATAGAATCTTACAGTATTTGAAGGAGGCTGCTCAGCTCACCATGTCTATGCTGTTTCCCGTAGCTCTGCTCCTTTTAGTTTTCAAGTATATACCTAACTTCTCTTTCGAAAGTTACCATTGAATCTGCTTCCTCCACCCTTCAGTCAATGTATTCCAGATCACAACTTGCTGCTTAAATCTGCTTTATTATAGTTCTGATGAAAGGTCATTGACCAGAAATGTTAATTTTGTTTTTTTCTCCACAGATGCTGCCTAACTGGCCAAGTATTTCCAGAATTTCTGTTTTTATCTCTCATCTACCCTGTGTTTTAATGCAGCCCAGTGGTGCCTGCGGAGGGCCTACTGGAAATTAATTTGGGATCGCTGCAAGCTGTCTACAGCCCAAAATATGCCCTAATTTAATGCACAGTCTCACTGAGAATTTAGGAAATGGAAAGGTGTTGTAATTTATGTAGGAGGAGTGATTTTGTTGCAGTTCAAAACCATCACAATGTGAAAAGTGTCTGCCGTTTGCTTGTAGAACAGGCTACAATGCACAATAATTCATTGCCATGAAGTACTTGGACATCTGAGATGTGATTAGACACTAAGTAAATGCCATGTGCCATCTGAATGTAGCTGTGTATGTGTGGGGAATAGAGAAAGGGAAAATGCACCCACGGAGCCATGTAATGGATGATGTGTTCAGTGAGGTGCGGAATGCAGCGGGGTGCAGGTGGTCCATTTTTCCAACTTGCCAGTACTGGCTTCCAACCCTTTGATAGGAAGCCAATACTGATATTTATTGGGCTAGTGCATATTTTAATATTCTTCACCATTGATTAAGTTTTTTTTCTCCTGCCTTTTGTTTTTAATTGCTCATCCAACTCTATGGCTCCAGCCCACTACCAGTTAGTTCCCAACTAATGATACTATTGAATTTGCCCTTGTGGAATGCAGGACTATGGGGGTGTAGTGGCAGGGTGCTTGATGCACAGGGCAATTCTGCAGCCTGAACTCAGTGCATCCTCTTGTTGGCATGGCATGAATTGGAAATCTATATTGCAGGGATTACACACTGATGTGTGCTGTCTTTGCTGTGTTTACTAGTTCCTCGTTTTCTCGCATTCAATTGGTATTTAACCTGTGAGTGGTGCACAGCTTTAAAACATTGTTTAAAACCTAAATTATTAAACTCAGGACAAAGAGGTTCAGCCTGATGTTTGTCTGGGGCCCAGCTTGTTCAAAACCAAATATAGATCTTTGTGTCAGGATAAGAGCTGAACAGCTGTTCACCACTGACCAGCAGCGAGATGTTGCAGCTGGTTTCAGCAGATTGTCAGTGCTGCCATGCAATCCCAAACAGAGAAAACAGCTCTTTAGAATAGCAGCAAATCTGTTCTCTGACTGCAGACTACATTTAAAGCAGTTTGCATTACACTTCAATCTTACAGCTGTTCTTCCAGGTTTGGAGATGGGCTGATCTTTGTATATTCCCTGTGCTGCACTTGGAATGTGACAGTAAGCAGATAATTTGTACAGATGAAAATCCTTGGCTTGTGGCAGCTGTTCAATATTAATTTCATGGTTTTAACCTGCAGACATTGATCTTTTAGGCCTACCAATAATTTTTTGTTCATAGTTGTGTGATTATTCAAGGGTATGAGTCTCTACACTTAATGCACTGAGTTAACTATTTACAGATCTCAAATTGTGATGTTTCTGTTGCAGAATTGCTTGTACATCTGTTATAGTGCAAGCTGCTGCTGATTGGGTTCCACAACATGGAGCAGTGAGCTTGTGCACATAGTTTGCAATTTGTGGTTGTTGGTTGCTGACCCTCCTAGAAAGGCTGGAGAAAGTTTATGTCCAGTGTGTTTCCGGTTTGGTGTGTTTGGTATTATGTGAGGAATGATGTACAACCCAGTGAGGAAACAGTTCAGTTGTTTTGTGAACAATTAAAGAATATTTTTACTAACTTAAAAGAAAAATGAAAATACACGTCAAGAAGGACTATAATACTCTATGAAACTTAAAGATACTGATGGCTATGCATTCACAATTTTACCCAAAACTATTCCTTAGTCCCCAAAACTACCTGCATTTACTGAGATATCCCTTTGCCCAAATAACATCCAATATTAACTGAGCTAAATCCAGCAAATAATTACTACAACCAGGTTAAGGTGGTCACATCTGGGAAATAGACTTCTGGTTCAGCGAAGGTGGAAAATGGCTGCTTCTCTTAGGAGACTATAGCTGCAACTTGCTGCAGTTCTGATGTTAGCTGTCTCTCATCCTCTTAGTGTTCTACAGTTGCACCATTTCTTTCCCTTTGATTTTATCCCCCAGTGGAGTCTGTTTTTGGCAGGTACGTGTCAATTTCCTTATCTCGTTACTATGAAGTTACCACCTCCATAGCCCCATTGTTTTCTCTAGTCACTGTAAAATATTTGTTTTCTGCAATTTGCATCTCATCATTTCTCTAGCCATCTGCCTCGAATCAACTCCTTGCTTTATTTTTTGAATCTTAATTTTCCCCAATTCTTAACATTAACCAACATCCTTCCCTCAGACAATGCCACCATTAGTAAATTGATTGAATCACCTTTATTTACATAAAGCAAATAGTGATGTAAATGCAAATGTCTGACAGTGGGTGGAAAGGTTGCAGCATTGACTGACTTGTGCAGAAAGGTTGAGATTGTTAGAGGTCATAGCAAGTGACTGCTTGTATTATGGCTTCTGCTGACGGAAAACACCTTTAGGCGAGAATCTGTGGATATACCTCAATTATCTCACAGCGCCAGTTCAGCAGTAGTATAGGTACTTCCAAAGTACATGCAATAGAAAGTGGCTGCTATCTGTTCACAAACTAATGATTGTAATCACCTCGCTCCAGGACTGGAGGAAAAAGGACATGAAAGTGACCAGTGTGTTTATTATGGGTTACTGATCAGTGATGTAATGCTTACAGAATTCTCACATGAATTATCAGTGTAAAGAAAATTGCATGATTGAAGTGAGTCTTAAGTAGCAATGTTTTCTGTTGCAAGCAGACTGCCCTGTCCCTGCCCCCAAACCAGTGCTTTCTTGATAACTTAGCTGATTCAATATTTTGCTTGCTGGTAATGACCTATTGTTGAAAACTGGGCTTGTGGGTGTTGAATGAGAGTGTATTTTACTTTACATTGGGGTTCAGGTCAGTGACTTGCGCAGCCTTAATAGAACCTTGAGCCCAACATTATAGCAGTTTAATGGTTCACTGTACATAAAATTGAAATAACTTTGACCCTGTCAGCAATTGTTCTGCATTACTGTTGTGTAGCAGTTGACCAAATCTTACTCCAAAAGATTGCTAAATAGAATAACTTTTGATTGTTTTCCTGTGGGTTTTCTAGATTGCTGTTTCAGTATTCTCTCTCCTTTGTTTTGACCTGCTTATCTCCTTTGCTTCATTTTTTTTGGCATTTGCCTTGTGTTTAACTTGCATGTGTTAATTCATAATTTAAATACACAATAGTCTCTCGAGCAGTTTCAGCTTTCTTAGAGTTTTCACATTGGCTCTGTAAGGGCTAAGTATAGATTGAGGTTTGGTCCCTTGTTCTTTGGGATGCCTTTATTCTTCCTGACAAAATGGACAGTTTCACATTTGCCCACAACTTCGTTGCAGGGTAAATGTAAGCCGACTTGTGATAATTAAAAAAAATAATTACACTCCATTTGTCACATTTTTGTCCACTCACTTAACCATAATGGGTGGCACAGTGGTTAGCACTGCTGCCTCACCGCGCCAGGGACCCGGGTTTGATTACAGGTTTGGGTCACTGTCTGTGTGGAGTCTGCACGTTCTCCCTGTGTCGGACATGGGTTTCCTCTGGGGGCTCCAATTTCCTCCCACAGTCTGAAAGACGTGCTGCTTAGGTGCATTGGTCATGCTAAATTCTCCCTCAGTGTACCCGAACAGGTGCCGGAGTGTGGTGACTAGGGGATTTTCACAGTAACTTTGTGGCAGTGTTAATGTTAGCTTGCTTGTGACTAATAAATACACTTTTTAACTATCTGGCCATTTGTAGCCTCCTTCACAATTTACTTTCCCACCTATCTTTGTATTGTCAGCAAATTTAGCTACTGTCCCTTCAGTCTCTCCATCCAAATCATTTATATAAATTGTTAGAAGTTCAGGCCTCAGCACTGATCACTGACACACCATTCATTGCATCTTGCCAACCAGAAAATTATGCCAACTATTTCTGCTAGCTAGCCAATCTTCAATCCATGCCAATATGTTACTCCCTGCACCATGAGCTTTTATTTTATGTAGTAACCTTTTGATATGGCACCTTGAATGTAAGCTATTCTGCCGATGGAATCAAATGTTCGCTTTCATTTTTCTGCACTCTGTGTGGCCTGTTTGTTGCACTGAACAGTCCTTTTAAGATAGCTGCATATGCACCCGTCTTAAAAGGGAACATTGGTTATGCACTGCCTATTTGTGCATGAAGGAGGCTGCACAGTTAGAGGGAGCATTGTCTGGAATTCTCTCTTAGTTGGTGTTAACCTCGTAATACATGGAATTAGCATTGCCTTTTGGTTTATCATACTGGTTTCTCATTACACACCTCCCCATTTAGATTCCTGCAGAAAGATTCTGCAAATCCCCTCTTCCTGTGCACACAATTGAACCAGACGCCAGGATGCCAACCTAATCTTGCATCCTGCATTGCAGCTGTCCTCCCTGTTAACATTCCCTTGGCCCCAGGAGCTCAGGAAGTATCTAGTTCCGTGCAATATTTGACCACCTCTATCTGGGCTTCTCCTGTAACCTTTAATTTTATTGCTAACCAAAACTTTATTCAACAGAGTTTCTTTCTTCAGAAAGGTATTAATTGGTGCCATTAATTGGGATGCTATCATTAGTTTTTAAGATTATCAAAGGATGTGACAGGATAAATAGCAGTGGACTGTTTCTGGAGTTTAAGTGCCTCGGGATGATTAAATGTAAACGATTTAGAGGAGAGTTGGAAAAGATAAGCTGTGAGGAGGGCATAAAGTGACTTCAAAAGGATATAGATGGATTATGTGATTGACAAGAAGGTAGCATAATGTGTGGCAGTATAGAATAATTTTAAGGTGAGACACTAGTAAATGTCAGTGTTTAGAGGGATATGGGTGTCCTTGTCCATGAATCACAAAGTTAGCATGTAGAGAAAGCAAGCAATGAAGACAAATAGGAGTTGCAGGTTAAGAGTAATGAGTGGGGCTCTGGTGAGACCACACCAGGAGTAGTGTGTACAGGATTGAGCTACTTTTCCAATATACTTCTCATCTTTCTGTGCCTAGAAGCAAGGCAAATGAAGCATGTGCTCATATCTATTTCCATAGCTAGTTTTTCCTGGGACAAGTTGCTAGCCTGTCACCAGAGGCTGTAGCTGCAGCCACTTCACATCAAGCGTGACCAATCAGGTAACCTTCCCAATCTATTAACACCTGCCTTTGGTATGATGGGAGGATTTACAGGTTGATAATCTGTTTGGCCATGTCATGAATACACCTTCCATGACTGTCCTGGAGTGGCACTCCGATTTGGTGCTTCTGGTTCAGAGGCAGCACCGCTACCCGCTGTGTCGCAAGATTTCCATACTTCTCTTGCAGGGAGTGCAACAAAGGCTCACTAGATTGATTCCTGTGCTGCGAACACTGTCTACAATGAGAGATTGAGGAGAAATGGGTCTATATTCAGTTTCAAAGAATGAGGCATATCTCATTGAAATCTATGAAGTTCCTTGGGGGCTTGACAGGGTAGGTGGTGAGAGGTTATTTCCTTGACTGAGGAATCTAGACCTTGAGGAAATAATCTCTGGAACAGGGGTTGGAAATTTAAGATGGAAATGAGAAGTTTCTTCACTCAGGATTGTGAATCTTTGGAATTCTCTATCCAACAGAGCTGTGGCTACTCAGCCATTAATTATATTCAAAACAGCAATAGATTTTTGGATGTGAAGGGAATCTAGGAATATGGGGAAAGGGTGGAACAGTTGAATTGAGATACAATCAGTTATTATTTTATTGAATTGGGCGGGGGGGTGGGGAGGGGGTGGGTGGTGATGTGAAGTCCTCCTGCTCTTTCTTTTGTTCTTTACTTTTGCATGTTCACTGGAAACCAGAATGTCGTCTCTTGTAATTCAAGTGCAGAGCTAACTATTATCTGGTAATCAGAGCTGTTAGAATGTATTGGGCCATAGACAGAATAAACATGGATACATTCTCCATTATCATTCTGATCAATTTTGTTAGATGGATGTGCCAAGTGAGGTGTTTTTAAAAAGATTCTTGGGATGTGGGTGATTCTGGCAAAGGCTGCATTTATGAGCCATCTCTTGTTCTAAAGTTCAATGCCAGGTGGACAGCAAGATCCCACAAATCATAAGTGAAATAAATGGCTTTTTTTTTTAGTGGTTGTGTTTGGAAGAGCAATGTTGGACAGGAAAGCAGGAAGTTTCCTGCTATTCAAAATCGTTCCATGTTTATTCATGTTGGTATTATCCCATTGCAGTCATGTACTCAATACATTCCCCGCTCTGTTAATGTGTGTTCCTGAACCTTTGCGCTGTGCCACCACATTTAGTATTCCATCCTTTATCAAGTAGGCAAGTAAGGTACTGTTTTATGTCTCGTCCTCTCCCACTGCCATTCTCAAGTTGATCTGATCACTCCATTTACCTTTTGCCTTATTTGATCTGTTCCGCCTTGACTCTACATTTCCAACCTTTTTCCATATCTACATATATTGACTCTGCTGCTTTATTTATTGAAAACTTTTTCCATTTACTCTCTCTGCAAGGATCCTCATTGCTTGCTCCTCCATTCTTATGTATGTCTTTTGGATGAGACATTAAACCAGGCATGTTCGCTTAGATTCAAGCAACTTGTAGCATTTGTTTGAAGAGCAGAGAGTTTGTGTACGTGTCTGGTCAATGTTCAACTCTTTCCTCAACAAAACAGATGCTCTGTTGTATTTTATGGGGCTTTGCTGCATGTACATTGCCTATGGACCATGCTTCAGGAGTAATTAATCAGCCATGAAGTGCTTGGGGTGACTGCAGAACACAGTGTGATTATAAATGCAAATTATTTCTTTAAATCGGATTCTGGCAAGTAAACTTATATCTTTTTTTTCTTTCAGAATGTTGTGTCCAAGAATGCTTTCCAATATCGTGGCACCTCACAGCACGATGCTCAGGAGTTTCTGCTATGGCTTCTTGATAGGGTCCACGAGGACTTGAACAATATTGTTCTAACAAATGGGAGGCCTGCAGTCAAGGTTTGATTGCTTATATTTAATAGAAAAAAGGGATAGAGAAAAGCAGACAAATTTTATATTTAGGCCATTCATGTTGAGTGTTGTTCAGAGAATTGTATAACCCTAGAAGGCTATTTGACCCTTTTGTGCCTGTGCTAATTCTCTAGCTGCTCCTTCCTCGTGGCATTGTAGTTCTTTTTCCTTTCAGGTATTTATCCAATTCCCTTCGGAAATTATGTTTAAACCTGCTTCTACCAGCCCCTTAGACAATGTATTGCAGATCAGAACACCTTGCTGTTTCAATTTTATATAAAAGGTTCCTCAGGTCACATCAGGTTCTTTTCCCACTCACTGTAAATGTTATGTTATCTGGTTACCAACTATTCTGTTGCAAGGGACAATTTTACTTTTTAAAAAAAAAAATGTTTTCAGTTCCTTTTTTAAATTGGTTGGGGGGAGGATCTACAGATTAAGGATCTATGCATTTGGTCTTTATATTTAAAAAAATCCATCTAAAAGTCTTTGTAGGCATGTAGTATACTTAAATTCCACCAGATTTGAGGCTGAAAGCACACATTGCTCTTTACATGGCTTGCTTTTGGCTCTTGGCAGTTTGTGTTTGGGATTGAGCATTGGGGCATATGGCCAGGAGGGGGCCTCTCGGTTTGGGAATTTTCTTGTTCTCTGTAATATCTCCTCTGGAAGGAAACATGTCGTAGTGACATGGGTACCTATCTGTGGTATTTGAATCTGATCTCTCCATGACTCTGAATGCTTTGGGATCAGTGCCAGAGATCACAGATGGGTTGATCCTGTGTTTTCAGCCCCTGTGAAGTTTGAGTTATTTTGACCTGCACAACTTACTTAGAATTTCTAGTGACAAACACACGATTGCAGGATCCACTTAAGTCCTTAAAAGATTTTAATCAAATATTTTGTCCAGATAATGTCTATCTCATCATGTGTGTAAGAAATGAGTGGGCCTAATTTTAATGCAGGGTTCCTTCAATGTCCTCAGCATTCCTTGTCTAATTTTTCTGTGTGTCTGTCATGAGTCCAAAATTGCAATCTTGGAACAGGAAACTGAGACGTTTCAGTGTAATGTATTATCTACTTCCTTTCCACCTCTTCTGCCATTTTATCTGACATTAGTGTCTCCTTTGTCTTTCTCTGGCAGCACAGTTAATAACAAGAACTCCTAGTTGCAACTGCCTTTGCTCACAGCCACAGCTTTTGCCCTGTGCAAGGAAAGCTCAATATAAGGTTACACAATGCTGTGCTGTTAACAGCATCAATTCTTATATCAGACTTGAGAGGCAGAAAGTTTGAAGGGAGCTTGAATGATAAGGTATTTTTCATGTTCTGAACCAATACAGTAAGTTGCTCCTTGGGGTTCACTGCACAATGTCTGGTAATCTGGCAAATTTCCTTCCCAAAAACCTAGGGTATAAACCATTGTCTTTAAGCTCACTGAATTGCCACACTGGCTCCCCTTCCTATTATTGCGCTCGCAGTCAGTAGCGGCATTGACCAGACTGCATGATGTGGACCACCAACAAATCTTCAGCAGTGTTGAGTGTTTCCCATCAAGGACTGCTGACTAATGGTCTGCAAACTACTGTATATTTTCAGAATCAGTTATTTTTCTACAGTTTGCTCAAAATTGGTCCATGCTTGCCTTTAGTATGCCTATGTTCTAATTTCCACCATTGTTTGTTGCAAAACATGTATTCATTACCTGTGTCATTTTCCCATCCTCTACAACTAAACTTGAGTGTTTTTACTTTGTGCATTTCTTGCCCCTTTTTTAATAATGTCAAGATATGGAAGCACTACACCTCCCCACCACCACAAATTAAACAATTTCTAGTTGCGAATAATGAATGTATATTTCCTAAAAAATCTGCAGTAAAATCATTTTACCACATTACTTGAATTCTTTCCCTATTGATTGTGGACACATTGATTATATATGAGGCAACTGGTTTGATAATTTATGTTTCTTTTATTTAGCCTCCAAAGGATGAAGATGAGCTGTGTGAAGGACCTTCACTTCCATTGAGAAGCAGCTTTGTGCAAGAGCTCTTTCAAGCACAGTACAGGTGAGAGTTTCGAGTGTGGAGTAAGCAAGTGATAATGGTGGAGGAGTTCATTTAAAAAAAAGTTACACTTTTAGTAGAGGTAGTGGACTGGGGGTAACTTCCCTGGTGCTATTGGATGTTCCCTGGCACACAAACAGTTGTACTCCTTAATTGGGTTAGAGGCTTTGCAGTGTATTTTCTTGGTAGGTGAAACGATCTGACACGGTGGTACAGTGGTTAGCACTGCTGCCTCACAGCGCCAGGGACCCGGGTTCAATTCCAGCCTCGGGTGACTGTGTGAAGTTTGCACGTTCTCCCCATGTCTGAGTGGATTTCCTCTGGGTGCTCCGGTTTCCTCCCACAGTCCAAAGATGCGCAGATTAGGTTGATTGGCCATGCTAAATTGTCCTAGTGTCAGGGGGATTAGCAGGGTAAATGCCGGGTTATGGGAGTAAGGCCTGGGTGGGATTGTGTTTGGTACAGGCTTGATGGGCCGAATGGTCTCCTTCTGTACTGTAGGGATTCAGTGATCCTGAAAAATCCTGGGCCAGCTCTCCAGCAATTGGTGTGAAGCTTTGTTTTAATACTGCCCCATATACTTTATTCAGGATGTTCACTGTAGCTTAGTGGCCTCATGGGTTCAAGGTAGCATGGTCAGTGCAGGCTTGGAGGGCCGAAGGGCCTATTCCTGCGCTGTAATTTTCTTTGTTCTTTTCTTTGTTTTTTGTCTCCCTTCTGATATTTCAGTGCAGTACTGAGGGAATCCTCACTGTTTCAAGGTGCCATCTTTTAAATACGACTTCAAAATGAGGCCTTCAAAATATCTACTCTGAGATGGAACATTTGAAGAACAGGGGGCTCTCTCAATGTCCTGGCCCATGCTTGTGCTTCAATCAACAAACACCTCAATTTGATCATTTATTTAATCACTGATAAAGCCCCTGGCTTTTAATGGGGCATTTTTCATTAGTTCACATTCCTAATTGCCCTTGGGTGAGTGACTTACGAAGTCATTTCAGAGGGAAGTTAATAATGAATCCAAACTGTTGTGACTCTTGAATCCCGTAGTTCAGATGCAACAAGGATGGCAGAGTTACTTCCCCCAAAGGATATCAGTGAACCAGTTTTTATGACAATCTGGCAGTTTTCATGGTCACTATTGGTGATATTAATTTTTTGTTTCAGATGTCATTTAATTTTTGAATTTAAGTTATCCAGCTGTTGTGATGAGATTTGAAGGTATGGCTGGAATTTTACAGCTGTTCACGCCAGCAGTATTTTCCCATCCCGCAGTGAATGGAGATTCGGCTGGGTGCCAAATTCTCCAACCTCGCTGCACCAGGGGAGCGTAGCATGAGCGGCTGTAAGATCATGCCCTTTCTCTCCAAATCATTAATCCAGGCTTCTAGGTGACTAGTTTAGCAGCATGACAACTAATTTACTATGCCCTCATGTCTCCCAGTATAGCTGCAAGATGATACTCTGCATTTAGCATTGTATCTTGAAGCTATTTGGAAAGAATTCTCAAGTTTGTCTGGTCACGCTGTCATTGGTAGGTTGGCTGTTAAATTTTGTCTCTCTTTCCTTTTAGGTCTTCGTTGACGTGTCCTCATTGTCAAAAGCAGAGCAACACCTTTGACCCATTCCTCTGCATCTCCTTACCCATCCCTCCACTTCAAACCCGGTAAGAGTTGAGTTACAGCAACAAATGTCAGAATTCTTAGCCTTTATGAATCCCCCAGCTCTGCTAGAGTCAGGTGATTATTCTAAACACCAATGGAAATTCTAGAGGAGAGTTAATTTTATGGCATAATCATCAGTAGCTACATCAAGGTCATGCAGCACAAGTGGAATCCATTTAATGTTTCACTTCCCTATATCTCCAAAGCCCTGCAACCTTCTGTTTTTAAAGTATTTATCCTGTTCCCCTTTGAAAACCACTTTTGAGTCTCCTTCCACCAGTCTGTCAGGCAGTGTATTCCAGATCTTCATACTTGTGTAAAGAAAGACTTGTATTTACATAGTGCCTTTCACCACTGCAAAACATTACAAAGCACTTTTCAACCAGTGAAATAGTTTTGCTGCATCATCACTGTTTTGCGGTAGCCAATTTAATGTTCAGCAAGTTCCCACAAATGGTGATGTGATAATAACCAGATAATTGATTGAGAATGTAAATATTGACTAGGACACTGGAGATAAATCTCGCTGCTCTTTGAAATAGTGCCATTGGATCTTCCATGCCCATGTTGGTAGGCAGATGGGATATTGGTTCAACATCTCATATGAAATATGATGCCACCAACAGTGCAGCCCCCTCTCAGCATGAACTGGGGTGTTAACGTTGATTTTTGTGTTCAAATCTTTGAGTGGAACTTGAACTCACAACTTTGGCTCAGACGAGATTGTTACCAACTGTGCCATGGCTGATATTTTTTCTCATCTCACTTCTAGTTCTTCTGCCATTTAACATAAATTTGTTTACTCTTGGTTATTGACCCTTCTACCATTAGAAACTATTTCTTCCCATTTACTTCTATCCAAACTCTTCATGATTTCACCTCCATTAAACCTTCCCTCAGTCATTTCTGTTCTAAGGAGAGCAAAGAGATTGAGAGGATTAAAAATCCATCTCTTTTCTTTCAGAGCGGCTGCCTTCCTCTTCAAGCAGTAGACTTTTTAAAGAGTTGTCCAGTGGCATAAATGCACAGATAGAGTTTCAGGCCGGAAGAATATGAATCAGCTTTGTTTCCTTCACCCATAGAAAAATTCTCTGTGGGAAGGAGGAGAGAGATGAAATAGAATGCTGATAGCCTCGGGCAGCCAGATGTCATATCGGAGTATCATGCTTCAACTGACTTGGACAGTATTACCCTCTGGGACAAACACCACCTGCTGGAGGCATTTAAAAAAGTCTAATGGATGTATCATTTTCAGATGAATGTTCTCAGACAGTAATATTCTGATAGTATTTGTAAATGAGTGCTTAAGAGTATTTAGAAACTGCCAACAGGCTGGTTGACTAAACTTGTACTTGGTGCCTGCAATTGGAAGAGTGAGCAAATCTAGTAAAAGATGTTGTCAGATGTGGGACTTTTGCTCTGATGCTTGCAGCTCCTGCTAATATTTTAATCCTAGTTGATTAAGTGGATCAATTTGATGTAGAACCACTTGTATTTGTCATGTGCTTTAAGAAAATTAGTAGAAGTGCTAAGGCTGTTTTTATATTTTCCACCACCTTTCCTTAAAAAAATGTTGTGAAGAGAAGCTTGAACATGTATCAATATAGGGGGCGTTGACAGTACTCTATACAAAACAGAATGTGGAATGAGGTTTTGAAATCTTTGCGTTTTTGGGCCAGTGATTTGTCACTTACAGTATTAGGACTGTACAGAGCCCAAGGGGAAGTTTGCTCAATAAATTTGGTACAGCACATTTTTGGTTTGCAAGCTTCAAAATTGCTACGCACATGTGGATATGCCCAGGGCAGCACGGTAGCACAGTGGTTAGCACTGCTGCCTCATAACACCAGGGATCCGGGTTCGATTCTTTGGGTGACTGCGTAGGTTTCCTCCAGGTGTTTCGGTTTCCTCCCACAGTCCGAAAGACACGCTACTTAGATGCATTGGCAATTGCTAAATTCTCCATCAGTGTACCCGAACAAGTGCCGAAGTATGGCGACTCGGGGATTTTCACAGTAACTTCATTGCAGTGTTAATGTAAGCCTACTTGTGACACAAATAAACGTAGTTTTTTGGGGGGAGCAGAATTTACTCGCGTTGAGCTATTGATGAGCCATTTCCGTTTCTTCTCTCAAGTTGACATCACTACTGACAGAGAGGCTGATCCTTTACCCGTACCAATGTTACAGTAACCTATTGCTGGTAATCATATAATCAGCTTGGTCATGGTGTTTACCTGATTTATTTTTCTAGTTCTGTCAGCTGAATGCAGAGACGGACCAATTGAGAATCTGCATCCTGCTGCTCGATATACTTGTGTTTCACGGAATCAAATCTTCTCCAAGTACCCATGTACTCTGATGGGGACAGAATGCGAGATAGCTGATTTATTGAAGAAGGAATGGATAAAGACATGGCTCCACCAATGGTGTGTCTCTTTGAATGGAGAGAGCACTGAGTAGTAAATGAAAAAGATTTGGTTCCTGCTATAGGGCCATCCATCAGAATTGTGTTTGACCCTTTGCATTGAGACAGATTTCAATTGAGAAATTCAAGTAAAGGGGCAAGGCTTATGGAGCAAGGCAAAGTTGGAAAAAAAAAGAAACAAAGCAGAAATTGGGTAAGGTGACATCAATCTGCGAGAATTATTTCAAAGCCTATAGGTTGTAGAAGAGAGGAAACTTTCATAGTGTCGGTGTTCTTGGCGAGAAAGCAAGCTTTTAGTGAGGATGCAGATTGCAACAATTGCATATCGAGTGGTGTATTGGTAGCTTCGTACATAATAGCAAGGTTAGCATGGTATAGTGACCATAGTATTGAGAAATGGAAAGAGATAGGGATATGTGAGAACAGTGGAGAGAAATGGGAGACTGGGCAGGAGAGGTTGTGGAGGAGATGAGGATCGCCCATATAATTGTATCGTGGCCAAGGATATGAGTGAAGTTGGAACTGTATCAATTACCGGAGTAGTATTGAAATCTCACTCTGACTTTGCATTGAATAGAGAATTGATTTGTTGGGAAAATAAATCTTTGGGAGGAAAGAGGAATCTTGATTTTTGGATCAATTAATGACCAATTGGCTTTTTGATGGAGCAGTCAGATTGTGTCTCTGTGCAGACTTCCAGACCTTGACTGCGACCATAAATTGGTAGGATTGGTCTAGGAAGAGGATCAAAAAACCCAGGAGCTGGTCAGTTGTTTGCAGATGGAACTGCTTTGCTGTGGAACAGATTGGTGATGGCATTGGTTCGAAGGAAAAGAAAATGCAATATAAAAAGTTTGTCCAGTGATTTTGCAGCTTGTCTGTTTCAAGCTAATACAAATAGATCTTCTACATAGAAACCATAGAAACCCTACAGGGCAGAAGGAGGCCGTTCGGCCCATCATGGTGCAAAATAATACTGCAATTTCTTTAAACTTTAATTTTTTTTCCACAAAGGTGAGTGGAAATCTGGAAATCATTTCCCTGAAAACACTGATTGCAGAGGTTGGCTCAAATGTTCAAGAATTAGATTGATAGATGTTCTCATTGAGGGTATCACGGGATATGGAGAAAAGACAAGCAAATGAAGTTGAGGTTTAGATCAACCATGATCTTAGAATGATCGAGCAGACCTGAGGGGCTATTCCTTTTCTAAAATAACATTTAATTTCCATAACTAATTTTCTGAGACCTCTGTCCTGCAGTGGATTAAACACTGGCTCTTCAATTCTGGGACCTGGAAACAAATTCACCTCCAACTGCTGGGATGTCTTTTCTGTAAAATTCTTGTGAGATGATGTTACACAGTCTTAACCCAGTTCTTGATGTGTCCACAGCACATTACTGTCCATAATAAGCACCAACTTGGAAAGCCCACATAGCCCATTTGAGAAATGGCATATTTGGTGCAAAGTTGAGTGTGCGACGTGTTATTGGGCAGTGTAGAGGATGTTCCACTCTGCATTTAACCAAGCTATAAGTGACCTAGCATTACTTCACATTGTGCCTGAAAGTGTTGAATTCCCCAGATCTAATCCTTCATCTTTCATTGCCTAAACTCCTTTCTCTATTGAATTTGTTAATTTCAAGGAGTTTACGTGCTGTTGTAGATAGCGGAATAAAGATGCTGTGAGTCAGAGCTGAGGAAGTTGATTTTGCAAGACATGCAAAAACTTTGGCAAATTTGCACTTGCTCAGATGTAATCTTGATTTAGATGAAAGCTGGCCCAGTATATTAAATTTATAAATTAAAAATTGTTATTTGAGTTAAAAATTATTTGAATGTGCCGAATAAAGATGCTAATTCAGTTTATATTTTAAAAAAATCCAAGTTTAAAGCTCAAGATTGTAACTGAAGCTCCAACAAGAATGTTTGTTTTTCCTCTACAATAATTAGAGTTTTTGGTTAACTTCTCACAACTGCATATTGAAGTTATAGTTCTAGAAATAAGCAAATAACTTGTATTAAGATTTGGACCATAAGAAGTCTCCGAACCAATCTTCAATCAGTTGCACTGTCCTTTTGTGTCGAGTTTCTATGCAGCCTACTCTTAATTTGGTTGCTTAGTTCAAGTTGCCAGTTTATTTTTTTTAACAGTTATTTATTATTTGGTTATTTACTTTGCTGAATTCATTTTAATAGTAGTTGCATTTTTCATTAATGATGGCGCTTTTGAATTATCTGAAGTGAGGTAACTGGTGTAAATGATTTGGAAGTACGAGAAAAATCAAAACATAGAGCATAGGCTCCAAGAATAACTCACTGGGTCATTGTAGACACCTGGTGCCATTTCATATAGCAGAGCAGCAGTGCTGAAGAAGTTGGTTTTATGCAAACTACAAGAGCTGAAGCAGTATTTATACTTGTTTGGCTGTAATCCTGGTTTAGATGAAAGCATGTTGTACTTCAGACTTATCATTTACCGTGTGTTTATATTTATATTTTTGTGAAAATACAATAATTTGGAATAGTGAATACTGTGCAGTCTGTGCACTGACCAGGGTTATAGTGCTTCCCTTCAACTTGTAAGAGAATTGAAATGTGCTTTACGCACTTTATTCTGACACTGCCAGCTGCTGGGTTGATCAGGGACTAAAAAGGGGATTTACGCATAGAGATGGGAGCATGGCTGTGGTATTGAATATCTTGCTTCTGTCTTTACCAAAGAACAAGATGTTGCGCAAATTATGGAGAAAGAGGAGGTAATTCAGACCTTTGGAAAGGTTTTAAATTAATAAGGTGGTAATAGGATATGTGTACTTCGATAAGGCATCAAGACTGGATGGGATGCATCCAAGGATACAGAGGGAAATGAGAGTGGAAATTGCAGAGACACTAGTTATAATTTTCCAATTTTCCTTGGACTTGGGTTGTGCCAGAGAGCCGGAGAACTTTAGATATTGCACCCTTGTTTAAAAATGGGTATAAAGATAAGCCCAGCAACTACATGTAGGGACCAATTGTAATATTAACAAATATGCTGATGACACCAAACTGGGTGGAGGATGCAAGGCTTCAAGAAGACTTGGATAGGCTAAACAAATGAGTTAGAACATGGCAGATGGAATATAATGTGAAGTTATTCACTTGGTAAAAAATACAAGAAGGCAGGGTATTTCTTAAATAGGGTGAGATTGGGAAGTGCGGGTGTCAAAAGAGACCTGGGTGTCCTTGTTTCACGAGTGAATAAAAGAATGCCTGCCATTAAGGCAAATTGCAAGTTGGCCTTAACCACAAGGAGATTTAAGTACAGGAGTAGGGATATCTTGCTACATTTATATAGAGACTTGGTGAGACCTCACCTGTGCATAGTTTGATCTCTTTTTCGAAGGAAGGATATACTTGTCATACTGGAAATGCAACAGAGGTTCACCAGGTTAATCTCTGGGATGGTGGAATTGTCTTATGAAGGGAGATGAAGGAGATTGCATTTGTATTCTTTACAGTTTCAAACAATGAGAGGTGACTTTTTTGAAACTTACAAAATTCATACACAACATGACAGGGTGGGTGTAAATAAGATATTTCCCCTGGCTGGTGAGTAACCAGGGGACATAATCTCAGGATAAGGGATAGGCCATTTAGGACTGAGATCATAGAATCATAGAATCCCTATAGTACAGGAGACCATTTGGCCCATCGAGCCTGCACGGACAGCTATCCCTCCCGCAGTACTATGTATTTACCCTGTTAATCCCCCTGACACTAAGGGGCAATTTTAATATAGCCAATCCACCTAACCCACACATCTTTGGAGTGTGGGAGGAAACCAGAGCACCCGGAGGAAACCCACGCAGACGCAGGGAGAACGTACAGACTCCACACAGTCACCCGAGGCTGGAATTGAACCTATGTCCCTGATGCTGTGAGGCAGCAGTGCTAACCACTGTGCCACCGTGCTGCCCCAGTGGTGGCATGATGAGGAGGAATTTCGTCAGAGGAGGTGGTGAATCGTTGGAATTCTCTACCCCAAAGGGCTGTAGCTCAATCATTGAGCATGTTCAAGACAGACATCAATAGATTTCTGGAGACCAATGACATCGAGATATGGCGATAGTGCAGGAAAGTGGCATTGAGGTAGAAGATCAGCCATGATCAAATTGGATGACAGAAGGCTGATGGGCCAATTAGCCTACTCCTGTTCTTACATTAGAGGCTAGTCAATTTAACCTCAGTGGTGAGGAAACTTCTAGAAATTATAATTTGGGACAAAATTCATAGTCCAATTTGGAAAAATGTAAGTTAATCAAGGAAAGCTAGCATGTATTTGTTAAGGGCAAATTGTGTTTGACTAACTTGCTGGCTTTTTTGATGAGGGTAATGCAGTTGATGTGATTTATATGGGCTTCCAGAAGAGATTTGATAAAGTGCCGCAAAATGGACTTACAGGCAAAGTTGTTAAAGAATAAAAGGATCAGTAGCCATATGGATACAAAATTGGCTATGTGACAGGAAACAGAGCAGTGGGTAATGGATGGTTTTTGGACCAGAGGAAGATTTATAGTGGAATCCCTTGGGTCAGTTTTGAGACATTTGCTATTCCTGATGTATATTAATGACCTAGACTTTGGTGTACAGGCTTCACCCTCAACATCTCTCTAACTTCTCCAGTCCTATAACCTTCTGAGATTTTTGCAGTCTTCAACTTCTGGCTTATGGTACATTTCTTGCTCCCTTTGCTTTGCCATTGGAAACTGTCATAAATGCTGAGGCCCCCACTACTGGAATTTTCTCCCTAAATCTCTCTGTCTCTCTCCTTTTAAGATTATCCTAACTTTTTAATCATCAATCCTAATATCTCCTGATGTGCCCCCTGTCAGTTTTTGTTTTACACTGTGAAGCATCTTGGGAGATTTTATATGATAACGGGCTGTGTAAATATAAGTTGCTGTCTTGAAAGAGCTTGCCTTGCACCATGCTTGTGTTTTAGGATTGGTTATGTGCATTCACTGAAATAAGCAGCATTTGCATGGTTGCATTTTAAGTCTGGAATGATGAAAACTGTACCTTTTTTGAGGGGAAAAGGTAGCATTAATTTCTAAAACATTCAAACTCCGTGCTCTCTCTCTCCTTTTTCCATTTGAAAGGCTTTTTACAGCCTTTCAGTTTTCTGACTGTAATGTTGATCATTGTATTTTACTCCTTTTGAACACATTTCCAAAACCTGGTTTCAAATTCAGTTGAGGTTGGTGTGAATGTTTCAACCATTTCAAAGTCACGGTGTGATGAATTACACCATTTTGTGAAATCGTAATCAAGAAGTTGTATTAAACTGGTATCATTTGATAAAATTATGGTGCTGTCAGAGGCTGATGATTGAAATTACTATCTGAATGTCAGTAACAGCAGAGTCCATTCCAAGACTGGCCAACTCCAGTGTTTGTTGCTGTTATATTCTGACATGGTATACATGTATCCAGACAGGTTACAATAAGGAAAACAGACCTGTCTGACAACTTACTAGAGAGTTATTGACAGATTTGATGTTTTCTGTTGCTGTACTAATCATCTTCTTGGGTCCAGATAGAACAGCGAGATGCCATGTGACTCTGACCCGAATAATAATGTTTATTGGGTCAGCCAGTGCTTTTGTGACTTGTATTTTTAAATCCAGTTTGATTGCGAACTGAATAATTTCCACCTCTCCACCCTTCCTAGTGCTGAAGCTGTCAGAATTATAATATTCCAGCAGTTGCCCTCTGTGACTTTACAAGATAGATTTATGTTCTGAGACTGCAGCTTATGAAAAACAAGTTGTTCTTCAATCATTTGCTTACACTTGACTACAAATAACTTGCTTTGGAGAGATATAATAGATACAAAGAAACTTTTTCCCCGGGCTACTCCTGCTCCTATTTCTTATGATCTTATCTGGCAATAGAATCCAAAACGAGTGGGCACAATTTCAAAATTAGAGGTAGGCTGCTCAGAAGTGAAATCAAGAAGTACTTTTTCAGAAGAAGGATAGAGAATATCTGGAACACTCTCTTAAAACTTGTGGATGCTGGAAGATGACTGAAGCAACACCGAGATCAATAAATAGCTGCATCAGGAATAGGAAGCAAAGGCAATTTATATAATTATATTGCACCTTTAACATAATAAAACATCTCGAGGGACTTTACATGAGCGATATAAAACAAAATGTGGCATTAAGCTGCTTAAGGTGATATTAAGTCAGATGACTGAAAGTTTGGTTAAAGAGTTTTAAGATATGTCTTAAAGAAAGAAAGCAGGGTGGAAAGACAGAGGGGTATAAGAGGGCTTTCCCAATGCTTCGAGCCCAGCTAGTTGAGGGCATGGCCACCAGTGGTTGGGCAATTAAAATCAGGATGTTCAAGAGACCAGAGTTAGGTGAGCTCAATGATCTCCGAGAGCAGTGGGGCTGGAGGAGATTACAGAGATGGGGAGGGGAGAGACCTTGGTGGGAAATGAAAACAAGATGAGAATTTTAAAATCAAGCAGCTGCTTGAACAGGAGCCAGTGTAGATCAGTGAACAAGTGTGATAGGTAAATGGGACTGGGTGCGAATTAATACACAGACAGCAGAATTTTGGATAATTTACAAACGTTAGATTGTGGGAGACCAGTGTATTGGAATAGCCAAGTCTAGAGGTAACAAAGGCACAAATGAGAAGGAAATGGGACAGATCAGCCATATTCTAATATTTGATTTTGATTTGATTTATTATTATCATATGTATTGGGATACAATGAGAAGTATTGATTCTCGTGCGCTATACAGACAAAGCATACCGTTCATAGAGAGTGCAAAATGTAGTGTTACAGTCATAGCTAGGGTGTAGAGAAAGATCAACTTAATGCAAGGTAGGTTCATTCAGAAGTCTGATGGCAGTAGGGAAGAAGCTGTTCTTGAGTCGGTTGGTATATGACCTCAGACTTTTGTGTCTTTTTCCCGATGGGAGAAGGTGGAAGAGAGAATGGTGTGTGGAGTCCTTAGTTATGCAGACTGCTTTGCTGAGGCAGCGGGAAGCGTAAACAGAGTCAATGGATGGGAGGCTGGTTTGCGTGATTGGGCTACATTCACGACCTTTTGTAGTTCCTTGCGGTCTTGGGCAGAGCAGGAGCCATACCAAGCTGTGATACATCCAGAAAGAATGCTTTCTATGGTGCATCTGTAAAAGTTGGTCAGAGTTGTGGCTGACATGCCAAATTTCCTTAGTCTTCTGAGAAAGTAGAGGCGTTGGTGGGCTTTCTTAACGATAGTGTTGGCATGGAGGGACCAGGACAGGTTGTTGGTGATCTGGACATCTAAAAACTTGAAGCTCTCAACCATTTCTACTTCATCCCCTTCATGTAGACAGGGGCATGTTCTCCTTTACGCTTCCTGAAGTCGATGACAATCTCCTTTGTTCTGTTGACATTGAGGGAGAGATTATTGTCTATCTCATTCCTGTATCCTGTCTCGTCATTATTTGAGATCCAACCCACTATGGGGGTGTTGTCAGCAAACTTGAAAATCGAGTTGGAGGGGAATTTGGCCACACAGTCATAGGTGTATAAGGAGTATAATAGGAGGCTGAGAACACAGCCTTGTGTGGCACCGGTGTTGAGGATAATCGTGGAGGAGGTGTTGTTGCCTATCCTTACTGATTGTGGTCTGTGGGTTAGGAAGTTCAGGATCCAGTCACAAAGGGAGGAGCAGAGGCCCAGGACACGGAGTTTGGAGATGAGTTTCATAGGAATAATGGTGTTGAAGGCTGAGCTGTAGTCAATAAATAGGAGTCTGACATAGGTGTCTTTGTTATCTAGGTGTTCCAGGGTTGAGTGCAGGGCCAGGGAGATGGCGTCTGCTGTGGACCTGTTGCGGCGATAGGTGAACTGTAGTGGATTCAGGCAGTCCCGGAGGCTGGAATTGATTCTTGCCATGACTAACCTTTCGAAGCACTTCATAATGATAGATGTCAGAGCCACCGGACGATAGTCATTAAGGCACACTGCTTGTCTTTTCTTTGGTACCGGGATAATGGTCGTCGTCTTGAAGCAGATAGGGATCTCAGATTGTTGTGAAGGGAGGTTGAAGATGTCTGCGAATACCTCCGCCAGCTGATCCGCGCAGGATCTGATACCCCGCCCGGATACCCCATCCGGGCCAGTTGCTTTTCGTGGGTTGACCTTTGAGACAGCTGCTCTGACATCTGCAATGGTGACCTCAGATACAGGTTCATCTGGGGCTTCCGGAGTGGAGGGCGTGCTCTTGCTGACCTCTTGCTCAAAACGGGCGTAGAATGCATTGAGCTCATCCGGGAGGGATGCGTTGGAGCCAGCGATTTTACATGCCTTCATCTTGTAGCCTGTTATGTCTTGCAGACCTTGCCATAGTCGGCAGAGGTCGGTGTGGCTAGCCTGGGACTCTAGCTTGGTCCGGTGCTGTCTTTTGGCATCTTTAATGGATCTCTTTGGATGGTATCTGGCTTTATTGTATAGATCAGGGTCGTCTGACTTGAACGCCTCAGACCTAGACTTCAGCAAGCAGTGGATATCCCTGTTCATCCATGGTTTCCAGTTGGGAAACACGCGGATTTGCCAATCTTCTACACACTTACTTGTTCAGGCTGGTCGCAGAGTTTTTAAATACTGACCAGTCCACTGACTCTAAGCAGTCCTGTAGGAGATCATACGATTCCTTAGACCAACATTGCACGACTTTCTTTTTGACGGATTCTTCCACTTCAATTTTTGCTTGTAAGCGGGGAGTAGGAGCACAGCCTTATGGTCTGATTTGCCAAAGTGTGGGCGGGCGATAGAGCGGTAGGCATGTTTGATATTTGTGTGGAGATGCCGGCGTTGGACTGGGGTAAACATAGTAAGAAATTTAACAACACCAGGTTAAAGTCCAACAGGTTTATTTGGTAGCAAAACCAAATAAACCTGTTGGACTTTAACCTGGTGTTGTTAAACTTCTTACTGATATTTGTGTAGCAGTGGTCTAGGATGTTTGGGCCTCTGGTGGAAAGGAGACGCGTTGGTGTTAACTTGGTAGTACCAGTGAATCTTGTGGTTTTCTATGACCAGGTCGGCAGTGAGTTTTGAGGCTGCATTCAGTGCATTTGAATTTTAAGTGTAATAGGAGTGATGTTGAGAACATTTTGGTTACAGTGAGAGCCTCACTAAATTCTGGATGGAGTCAGCTCAACAATTCATGACTAATTATTTGATGATTAAATTCAAGGACCAGCACCATAAAATTAATCTTATCTGCACTCAGTTGCTTCTTGGTTGCCAGAAAGGAATTGATGTTTCTTTTTGAGTTTAAAATTGTGTCCAAGCATATCTAATGATGCATTTATAAAAGTTTTGAGCAGAGCTGATGTTGGGTGTGGGAGCAATTTGGAGGCATGAAGTATATGGTAACCAGTTGTCTAAAAATTACTCTGCCTCCTACTTCCTTTTCCACCATTGTCGCCCTTGACTTTAATCAGCTAGGCCCTAAACTCTGGAATTCTCTACCCAAAAGCCTCCACCCATCTCTCTCTTTAAAGTCTTTCATTAAACTACCTCATTGATTGAAGTTCTGGTCCCCTGCACAGATATTTGCTTTGTTAGGTGTCAATTTGTGTCCAATAGTATAACTGTGAAATGCTTTTGGATGTTTTGCTGCATTAGAGGCACTGTATAAAAGCAAGTTTAAAAAAATAAACCTGTAAAAGACGGGCAAATAAATCCTTACTGAGCAGGTATTGACTTTGTGAAGTAAGCAACCATAACTCAGTTATGGGTGGGGATAATGCTTGTTTGGATTTTGAAAGAAGTTCTGGAATCAAAGGGCAACTATTTTCAAGGCTCAGATAAACAAGTGCTAGAAATGTTCTGAAGGCCCTTCAGAATCTCGGAGAAAGACTAATGTTTTGGATGGTAGCTGTTTATTATAACTGATTGCACTCTTTTTAAAAAATGAATGTTGCTGTATAGTGGAAGTTGAAAGTGAGGTTTCCATTTCCACCCCTAAAAATCCAGTTGCCATGAGTATCAGCATGACTATTGCTGCATCGTTGGGGTGAGTGACATTGTGGCCTGACCTCTGCTCTGTATGCTCTGTAGCTTCAAAGCTCCAAAAGAATCCCAGGCTCAAAACTCTCATTCCGTGATGTTGTGCTTTTGTAATTTATGGGACTTGCGTTGAATCCGGAGATGAAGATATAGCGTAAATTGGATAGCAGGACCCTCCCTGACCAGCTGTCAGTGGATGTTGGTATTTAGAAGACTGGTATTTTGTGGGCAGCAGTGACGAGGGGAAACGTCGCCATGAATGCTGGTATTCATCATGCTGGCTCATAGTGGGCTGTAAAACACTTCATAGCTTTTTGTTAGACTGGTTGGCAGCAACATAAGCCCAATACTTAGGAGAACATAATGCATGCTAAAATGTGCCCTGCAATGTGGTTATGTCACCGTCTAATCATAAATGAAAGTGGTGCTGTTTTCAATTATGTATGGAACACATTGTTGAGCTAATTTCACAGCCTTCAGTCGCTTGAGATGTGTCAGAAAATTGTGTCAGCATTATTTTGGAATCGTTCGTGTAAACAGGCAGAAAAAGAACCTGCACAGGAAAAATGGTATAGAATTGGCAGTGCACCTCTCAAATGTCAGATGGCTTAATGTGTTTGTGAAATTCCTTCAGCTACTATTTCCAACCCCAGGCCAGCAACATTAGGAGGATAAATGATGAAATAAGGAAATATCAGCACCAGTGGAACTAGCCTGACTTGCCTGCCAAGACCACATTGCTGGGCATTGGCTGTGAATGTGTGGCCTATGGGTTGAAGCTTGGACTCTGCTGGAGGAGGTTAGGAATGGGCTGCATGGTGGGAGGGGATAGGAATAGGTTGCACAGGGTTGGGGGAAGAGTGGATGGGAACATATTGCAGGGGCAGTGGAGAGATGGGAATAGATTGCATGGAGAGGGTGAGATAAATCTGTGGCATATTTGTTCCCATTTGTCTTTCTCATCAGCCTTGTATTTGATTCCTTTTGCTTAGATCCGGTTGCCACTGTAGAGCCCTATATTAATCAAGGGTGCAAGTTTACTTATTGCTGACTGGTAATCTCATATCTCCCTTTTCTTTTGCAGGCCATTGAATATCACTGTGGTTTATGAAGGAAAATGTTCGCATTGCATGCGCATTGGGGTAGCTGTTCCACTGTCAAGTACAGTGGCCAAACTCCGGGAGGCAATATCTCAAGAAACCAAAATCCCCATTGATCAGGTAAACATAAGTTTGATTTTAACGCACTAAGATTAGCTCATTTTATCTGAGCCTGTGACTATTATAAATCCATATAGTGTAAGTAGACTGTTTAGGCTCAGTAACCTGGGGGAGGGCCACTTTGAATGCCAAAGTATTTATTATTTTGTGTGCCCCACATCATGTCATCTTTAAACTACTCTCTAGCTTTGTGGAAAATCCCTTTGTTGAAGTGCTGCTCCGCGGGGGTCCTCAGCGAAGTCTTTTTCTATTAACACAGCATAACTTGAAGGGCACCGCATTTAAAAGGGAACCGTAGTCTCAGTCAGATGGTAAAACAGACCAACCACAGCCATGCCTGGGCTTGCAACACAAGGAACGCGATGTCGGTGAACTGTGTCTACTTTGCTCCGAGGGAATGCCTGCCTCCTGGGATCTCTGGACAAGCTCTTCAACTAAGGATTTTTCCACAAAGGAAGGAGGCAGTTAAATTCCACTGTGGGGCACAAAAGGGGTAAGTGTGTTACATTGGCAGTACCACCCCTGCAGCTACCTCCTCTTAAGGGATGCACCAACAATGTGGAGTTCCTTTTACCCAAACACATTTTAAAAAATGTTTTTAAATGTCCTATGTACTGTCTGTAAGGGTCCTGTGTGGTGAGCTTGGATAGTCTGAATCCAGATGCTCAGTGTGCTAGAGGCTGCAGCTCAAATTAATCCTTAGTTTGCAATTAAATTGCCCATCTCACTTGAAAAGTGTTGGAATGGCTGGAGTGGCAAATGGGAGTGGATTAGTAAGTGGGTCTTCCAAGTTGGAATCTTGAAAAGTAGAGGGGGTGTACCTGACCAGAAAATATTTGCTACAACATTAGGTGTTTTGAAATAATTCAAATTTTTCACCAGCATCCCTTATCTTGATGAGCATAAGGTGATCCTTCTCTTTAATAAAATACTCCATTGATGTAATTATCTTTACTTCAACAGCAAGAATTTGTATTTATATAGTACCTTTAGCCTAATAAAGCATTCCACGATGCACTATAATATAAGATGACACCAAACGCTATAAGGAAATATTAGGGCAGATAACCAATTTGGTCAAAGCATTAGGTTTTAAGGAGTATTGAGGAAAGTGAGGCAGAGAGGTTTCGGGAAGGAACTGCAAAACTTAGAGCCCAGGCAGTTGAAGGCAAGGCCACCAGCGGTGGTGCAATTAAAACCAGAATGTTAAAAGAACAGATTTAGACGAGTGTAGGAAAAGTGCAGAGGAGATTTATCAGGATGTTGTCTGGGCTGGAGAGTTTTAGTTATGAAGAGAGATTGGATAGACTGGGGTTGTTTCCTTGGAGCAGAGGACACTGAGGAAGGGGATATGATTGAGTATATAATTGAGGGCCATAAATAGAATAGACAGGAAGAAACTTTTCCCCTTGGTGGAGGAATCAATGATTAGGGGGCATAGATTTAAGATAAGGGGTAGGAGGTTTAGAGAGGATGCAAGGAAAAACTTTTCACCTTGCAGGTGGTGGAAACAGAGATCCTCGTAACATTTAAGAAGTATTTAGATGCGCACTTGCGATGCTAAGGCATTCAAGGCAATGGGCCAAGTGCTGGAAAATGGGGTTAGAATAGCTAGTTAGGTGGTTTGTCTTTGACCAGCAAGTTGTGATGGTCTGAAAGATCTTTTTCTGTGCTGTACACCTCTGTGACTCTATCTGAGCATTATTAAGCCGAGAAGATGAGAGAGATTGGGGGTGGGGTTGACAGGGTGGCAAAGCCATGGGTGGATTTGAAAACGAGGATGAAAACTCTAAAATCAAAATGTTGTTTAACTGGGAGCCAGTGGAGGTCAAGAGAGCAGAAGGATAATGGATGAACAGGTCTTGGTGCGCAAGTTAGGATATGGACAGCAGAGTTTTAGATGAAGTAGAATTTAGAGGAGAACCTGTGAGGCTGATCAGGGGTGTGTGTTTGAATAGTCAAGTCCAGGGGTCAGGTCTAGAAAGGGAAGGATCAGAGGTTTCATCAGCAAGTGAGTTGAGGTAGGAGTGGAGTCAGACAGTGTTATGGAGGTGGGATAGGTGGTCTTGGTGATTATATGGATGTATGGCCATCTTCGTTATATTTGATCCAGCCTAGTTTGGCCTCAGACAGTGTCAGTATGAATCATAGAATCCCTACATTGCAGAAGGAGGCCATTCAGCCCATCGAGTCTGCACTGACCACAATCCCTATTCCCGTAACCTCATTTATTTACCTTGCTAATCCCCTGACACTAGGGGGCAATTTAGCTTGGCCAATCAACCTAACCCACACAGACAGTGACCCGAGGCTGGAATCGAACCTGGGCCCCTGGCGCTGTGAGGCACTAGTGCTAGCCACTGTACCACCCAAGAATGAAGTCAGTGACTACGGAATGGATTTTGTGGTGGAGACCAAAAAGAATCACTTCAGTCTTGATATTTAGCTGGAGAAAAATTCTGCTCGTTCTGCGTTGGATGTATTTTAGTCAGTGTTTTTCTATGATGTTGGAATGTGGAGAAGGAGAAAACCGAGCTGAAATGTACAGAACCGAGCACAGATTGTTCATATTGAAATTTGCAAATGAGTTTTTAAAATCAGTGCTGGGGAGATGAGCCATAGAAGATCGAGAGGCAGGATGACTGAGAAGGATGTTGTGTCAGATAGGATGTTGGTGGAAAACCTCTGAGATCCAGTTGGTGTAAGGAAGAAACCGAGGAAAACGTTAAGCTATTAAGATCAAAATTATTAGTTTACTGTTTTGTGTAAAGTACCTGCAGGCTCCCAAGTGCATTGCTTCTCAGGATAGTTAACAATTGAACAATATTGCTGGAATTTGAGGGTGTAAAATGGTTTGGATTGTTTAATATGTGCAACACATTTCTTCAATTGTATTCCATCCATATTGTAGGAAAGAATTTTATTTATATAATTCCCCTCATGCCCGACAGCCCTTTGCAACCAAACAGCTATATTTGAAGTGTAGTCATTGTTATATAGTGAAATGCAGTAAGCATTTAATGCCCAAGGTACCACAAACATCATAAAAGCAAAATACTGTGGACTAAAAACAGAAAATGTTGGAAATACTCAGCAAACCTGGCAGCATCTGTGGAGCAAGAAACAGAATTAGCAATTTGACTCAAATGTGACTCTTTTAGAGAACTGAAGGGAGGTAGAGTTGTGATGGATGTTATACTGTTGAAAGGGGGAAGGGGGATGAAGAACAAAAAAGGGAGGCCTGAGGTAGGCTAGTGGGCAGGAGAGATTAAATAACTAAGATGCCATGGAACAAAAGACATAGAGGTGGTAATGAATATAGTAAAGAAAGAAAGCATACTCAAGAACTGAGCATTAACAGCTTTCTAGTGTTGAAAATTCCAAAGGTTGACAACTGAGTAATTTGAGGGGTGAAAGTTGATAATGAATTATGCATTTTGAAATTTCTCTTAACCTGAGCCTCACCTGCTGCTTTAACATCTACGGAAGATAGCACTTGCTCAGTTTTGTAGAATGTAAATGATGCACCCAAATGAGACTTGAATCTATGACCATTGGACCTTATTGGAATACTTTGTAGTTTAGAAATGGGGCTCAGTTGGGGAGTCAAATATTTGTTTTATTATGCACTCATTTGATGTGGACATTGTTGGAAGGGCAGCATCGATTATCTATTTCTAATTGCCTTCAAAAGGTTGGTGGTGAGTCGCTGCCTTGAACTGCTGTGGTCCATGTGCTGAAGGCTCTCCCACAGTGCTGATATATAGGGTGCTCCAGGATTTTGAATCTGCTTTGATGAAGGAATGCTGTATTTCCAAATTCGGGTGATATGTCCCTTGAAGGGGTACTTGGAGATGGTGGAGTTATGATGTATTTGATGACTGTATCCTTTTAGGAAGTAGAGGTCAGGATTTGAGCAGTCTGAAAGAAACAGGACTGCAACAGTCCTGAGGTCATGAATGAAATGTCCTTAAATTCCTGCGGTCGTTTTATTATATCTGAATTGTCATAAATGCTGTACTTTGGCAGATTTGGTTGGCAGACCTCATTCCTGTGTCAGAAGGTTGGGGGTTCAAGCCTTTCACTTGGATTATGTAATATCAGCAATTGGGCATGTGTCATTTAGATGACATATTTAACCAAGGTCATGTTATGCTTGTTAATTCAGTGGCATTACTTGCAGAGCAGAGATTTGGGAGCTCTTCGTTCATCAAGTCTACAGGCCATTTGGCCCACTAGTCCATGCTAGTCTTTATGCTCATTGAGTCTCCTCCCATCCCTCCTCATCCAGCACCATCAATGTAGCCCTCTTTTAATCCCTCATTCATGTAGCTTCTCCTTAAATAGTATTTGTACTAGCTACTCCATGTGGGAGAATGTTCCACATTCTAACCAGTCTCTGGATTATGACCTTTCTCACTGAATTTATTAATGACTATCTTCTATTTATGATTCTTAGTTTTGGACTCCCCCACAAGTCGAAACATCATCTTTCCCTTTACCCTAACAAACTACTTCATCATTTAAGCCCCTATGAGGCTATTCTTCAGCCATCTCTTTTCTATGGTACTATAAGGAGAGCAGTGAGTTCTGCTTGTGACTTGGCCAATATTTCTTCCTTTAACCAGTAACGAAAAACTCATCAATTGGTCATTTGTTTCATTGCTTTCAGTGAGGTCTTGCAATGTGTAAAATGGCTGTTACCTTTGTCTATGCAAGTCTCTGTTATCCATTGTCTAAGGCACCATATAAATCTAAGTCTTTCCTCCTTGTCCCTGAGTGTAGCACATCTCTTCTGGTTATTCATCCATCGATGGAAAAAGAGTGGGATACAGGGAATTGTAGATTAGGAAAGGATTGCAAAATAGTACAACACAGAAGGCCAATTTGGTCCACAGAGTTGAGGAATTTGAATTCCTTGTTGAGGAAAAAGAGGATTAGCAGAGGACTAGGGACAAGGATTATCATGATAGAGTGGCACAGTAAGTAGTCTCACAACACCAGGTTAAAGTCCAACAGGTTTATTTGGTTGCATGAGCTTTCGGAGCGCTGCTCCTTCATCAGGGGCAACGCTCCGAAAGCTCATGCTACCAAATAAACCTGTTGGACTTCAACCTGGTGTTGTGAGACTACTTACTGTGTCTACCCCAGTCCAATGCCGGCAACTCCACATCATGATTGAATGGGACAGGTTGAGGGTGCCACAGTTCTAGGTAAGTTGCACTCTGTGTTGGGCAGAGCTTAGGACCCTCTGCTTTTGTGACTTCACCCATGAGAATGAGGAGATGGTTATGGAACTTGGGAAGAGAGACTGTGAGACTCTAGAGAAAATTATCATAGGGAGTGACAAGGTACTGGAGGTATTGGCAGACTTAAAAGTGGACACATCTCCAGGTCCGGATGAATTGTGTACCAGGCTGTTGTGGGAGGCAAGGAAGGAAATTGCAGGGGTTCTGACCCAAATTTTTAATTGCTCCCTGGCCACCGGGGAGGTGCTAGAGGACTGGAGAACAGCTAGTGTGGTCCCACTATTTAAGAAAGGTTGTAGAGACAAGCCAGGGAACTACAGACCAGTGAGTCTCGCGTCTGTGGTTGGGAAACTACTGGAGAAGATTCTGAAGGAGAGAATCTATCTCCATTTGGAGGGGCAAAGTTTGATCAGAGATAGTCAGCATGGTTTTGTCAGAGGGAGGTCATGCCTAACAAATTTGATTGAATTTTTTGAGCATGTAACCAAATGTGTGGATGAGGGTAGTGTGGTTGATTTACATGGATTTCAGCAAAGCCTTCGACAAATGGGAGACTTATTAAGAAGGCTAATGCACGTGGGATACACGGTGATCTGATAACGTGGATTCATAATTGGCTTAGCGGTAGGAGACAGAGGGTGGTGACAGACTGCTGCTTTAGTGACTGAAGACCAGTGGCATACCACAGGGATCCTTGCTGGGCCCCCTATTGTTTGTCATTTATATAAATGACATAGATGACTACGTAGGAGTAGGATCAGTAAGTTTGTCGATGACACAAAGATTGGCCGGGTGGCTAACAGTGAGGTTGAGTCTTGGGTTACAGGAAGGTATAGATGAGATGGTCAAATGGGCAGATAAGCGGCAGATGGAATTTAACCCTGAAAAGTGTGAGGTGATGCACTTTGGAAGGAGTAATTTGACAAGGAAGTATACTATGAAAGGTCTGACACTGGGAAGTTCCAAAGAACAAAGGGACCTTGGCGTGTTTGTCCATAAATCTCCGAAGATGGAAAGGCAGGTTAACAGGGTGGTGAAAAAGGCATATGGCACATTCGCCTTTATCAATCGAGGTACAGATTACAAAAGCAGAGAGGTCATGATGGAGTTGGATAGCACTTTAGTGAGGCCGTAGCTGGAGTACTGGGTGCAGTTCTGGTCGCCACATTATAGGAAGGATGTGAACGCACTGGAGGGGGTGCAGAGGAGATTTACCAGGCTGCTGCCTGGGATGGAACATTTAAGTTATGAAGAGAGGTTGGATAGACTTGGGTTGTTTTCATTGGAGAGAAGACTGAGGGGTGACCTGATTGAGGTGCTCAAGCTTATGAGGGGCATGGTCAGAATGGATAGGGAGCAGCTGTTCCCCTTAGTTGAAGGGGCAGTTACGAAGGGACACAAGTTAAAAGTGAGGGGTGGGAGGTTTCGGGGGGATTTGAGGAAAATCTTTTTTACTCAGAGTGGTGATGGTCTGGAATATACTGCCTAGGAGGGTGGTGGAAGCGGGATGCTATGGGCCAAGTGCTGGCAAGTGGGATTAGGTGGGCAGGTCAGGGCATTTCATGTGTCGGTGCAGACTCAATGGGCCAAAGGACCTCTTCTACACTGTAGTATTCTGTGACTTACCCACTATGTAGTCTGGCTCTCCTTCCCACTCCTACTTTTCAAAGTCTCAATCTTTGAACTTTGCCATTTTTCTTCCTATACCTGTCCATCCTGTTGCATCCCTTCCTACATTTTAAAAGCACTCTCCTTCTTTGGCAACCCCATTGTGAAACATTTAGGGACCTAGTCATTACATTAAACATCCTGTTTAAGTGCAAGCTGGAGCACAGTGTTTCACTGGCCTAATAATTGGTCTCAGCGGGTAGCATATTTGGCAGTTCCATTATAATGTTCCAGGTTTAAGTCCCACATCTGAGCACAAAGCTATGTTGACACACTCGTATAGTACTGAGTGAGTGCTACACTAACTATCTTTCATATGAGGTCTCAAACCAAGAACCCATCTGTTTGGTTGAATGGGTCTAAAAGATCTAATGGCACCATTTTGAAGAGCAGAAGAGTAATCCCTGGTGAGCCAGTTGATATTTATCCCTCAATCAACATCGCAAAAGAACAGTTATCTGGTCATTGACATATTGCTGTTGTGAGGTCTTACTGTGTGCAAATTGTCTGCTGTGTTTCCTACATTAGAACAATGACCACACTTCAAAAGTACTTCCTTAGATGTAAAGTGCTTTGAGATGTGAAAAGTGCTGTATAAATGTAAATGTTTTTTAAAAGCATAGATTGGTGTGAATGCACAGTAAATGTGTAAATCCTAATTTCCCCCAACAACCGTTTCTCATATTGCAGCATTCGTACTTGTTTACTCATTTTATGTTTCCTCCCACTTCCGTCCTGCTGTCACTCTGATATGGATTTTCCAGATTGTATCCCTGTTGTTGTTCTGTTAGCATCGCTGTGGCATTGTTTGCTGTGCCTTCACTGCAGTACATCCAGGCAATGTGCAAGATCACGGTACGGACTGTAGATTGGATTATGGATGGGCTGGGTGGAGAGGCTGTTCCTGAAGAACAGCCAATTGGATAGTGAGAAAAGAACAGGCTGCAGTGGGAGCAGACTGCAGTATTTTGTAAACTGACAGTTGAAAGCAGTGTTAAATCTTATCACTAGAGGGCAAGAAACTCTGCTGTTCGACACTAAATTTCTAGCTGACAAAATGCCAGAAATTCATCAGTAACCACTTTCGATGAGCATCGCCTGTAATTCTTGGAACGTTTTATTTCTACACGTAGTCATTGTTTTTCTTTGGGGAGAGAGAAGGGGAAAAGAATAGGTAAAAAGAACTATGCTTGTTTCAATAATAGTATGTACCCCACACAGCTCAAAGCTCCTCCTTCCTTTCACCCAGACCTTTCCTTTGAGAGGTTTCTCACCGCTCACTAAGCTGAAAAAGAAATCTCTCTATTTTAGACACTGCACCCCCCCACAACCATGATTTAAATATTGAGCACTGATGAATGCATGGGGCGAGTTATTGAGCTCATCAAAGGATGTCCCTTGTATCCTGCCTTGCCAGCAAGAGTCACTATTAACTGCTTTCAAGACAGTGGCAGTGATTATTGAGACCCAAGAAGAGAAAGATGAACACGGCCTTTAGCTCAGGGTTTCCCAAACTGCTTTCCTCATTGGATACATCCAGGGTTCTGTGATAGGTCAGACTGATGTATAAAATTTGAAAAATGCTACGAAGCTGCTTATCCAATGAGAGGCTGATTTTTCTCTGCATTGGCTGCATGATAGATGCATGCATGCACGTGCACCCCCTCAAAAGAAGTGCTGGTTTCTGATCTTATCCTTTCTCATTACTCCACACATCCATCTCAGCATCTGCATCTCATCAGTATCAGTCATTGTTTCGCTCTTCTTGATGTTGCCCAAGTTTCCAAACTGTGTGGCAAGGTCAGTCTCTCAATTATCTTGTAGATTCTTCTTTTCAGTTTCATTGATACTTTTCCATCACATAGCATGCCAATGCACTCCTTCAAATTACCACACCGGGGGCCAATCTGTCATTTAATTTCTATACTTCCATTTTCTGCCACCATTGACCCAGAGATTTGAAACGACTCACTTTCTCCATGTCTTCACCCGTAATCTTTACTTGAATCTCTTCCTTAGACTCAAACTGACAGTCCGTATAATTAGATTTTTGGTCTCTGATCTTCATACCCCAGTGTTTTTTTCCAGCTCTTCATATACTCAAATCATGTTCTCATCATCCCAACTATATAACAGTTTAATTTCTCGGTAGTTTTGCAACCTTTCATTTGAATATTGGTACAAAAATACTTTTGATCCCTTTCTTTCTCTCCCACGTGTCCAATTAGGTCACTGTTTGGTATTGTTTGAATTGTGTTAGCCATCTGCTCTCAGAATTATTCTTTCTCCTCTGGTCCACACCTGCTCTGTGGTGCATAATAACTAACCATGATTCGCATTTCACCCTGATTTCTAGCTTTGCACTGATTTTGTCACTGATTCTGTTCACTGCCAATACCTCATCCTTTATTTCCTTGTTTAATACTATTCCAACATTATTTGCTTTCCTATCCTGGTGGTAAGGTTTATTTATATCCACTAACAATTTCTCATGCTTTGCTGCCCTTCTGTTGTTTCCTGGAGACCCTTGATTTGTATTCTCTTTCTCACCCTCAGGTCAGTTCCTTCACTGCTCCCCCCGTCAGGCTACTGACATTTAGACTTGCAATTTTGAATTTGGTTATCTTTTCACTGCTCCTTTGGACTTTCTTCTTTATCCATCCTTGTCTATTGCATGGTAACTCTTGCCCTTTTCTCCCAGGGTTTGAGCAGGGACCCTGCACACCACGCGTAGGAATGGTAGCCATTGTCATCTGGCTGAGACGAGACTTTCATTCCATCAGCTTGTGCTGCAATGCAATCCAGGTCTTCAGAGGCAAAGGTGACTGACTGTATCACCCACTCTTTGAATCCTGAACCATTCAACTTGAATATACTAGGGCTTATTGTGTATAGTTTGTCACTGAGGACTACTGTGCCATGTATCACTGAGCAAGTTGTTTCAATGATTCAAATATTGTGCCTTCATTCATTAACTCATTTTTTTTTGTTTCAGATTGTTCTAACTGAAATTTATTATGATGGATTCCATCGCACCTTCAGTGATGGTGATGCCCTGGACACTATTCATGAAAATGACTGTATCTATGCTTTTGAGATACCTGATGTCTATATTGGTCAAAGAGGTATGCTTGTGTCCAAGAATTAAACCACAGCACCTAACAGCTTGATTTTGTAAAGCTTCAGTTAGTTAGACTATTTATATTGTAATGTGACTGTATATATTTCTAGGCAAGCTCTGTTAAATAGGTAGTTGAGAAGTAATTGATCATTTTTCATGGATAGTTTTTTGGTTGGATCTTCTGCTCAGGAGCTCATTGGCTAAAAGAGCATGCTTCCATTCTATGATCAATCTCTCTTTCACAGATTATTTTTTTGATAATTAACAGCTGTCTTTGAATTTACCAGATCATGTTTCTAATCCTCTGTTTCTATATTTGTTCTCAGCCATGCTTACAAACATAAATCAGAATAACTTGAAGTTCAGCAGTGATCATAGATCCACAGTTTACCCTCATGGAGGAGTGAAACAGATCAAACTGGAGAGAGTGTACAACAAGGGTTTGGGGCATGAGAAATGGATGCTGCTGGTGTGTAACCAATGCTGCTCTGGACAGCAAGCAAAAAGGTAAATTATCTTGGGAGTGCAAACTGAAATGTTGATTTATTTTGAATTCATAAGTAATTGAATATTTCTACTAATTTGTAGGGTAGTAGTTTTAGGGATGGAATTGTTGTGCAGTTGTTTAAATATGTGGTAC